>NC_051180.1:198688910-199045183 GCF_013339695.2 Rhipicephalus sanguineus
GTTGGTGAAACACGGTAAGGCTGCTGCCGTATGGATGCGCGTCGTTCGTAGGGGTGTGATACGGTGGTTTCGTAATCGATGTCTGGCGATCTTCGACCAACGTGCAAAGCAAGTGTGAAACTCCAGCAACAGGTCGCGCAGCCTTGGTTTGTTTTCGCCAGGAGCGTGGGACTTCGTCGACTCCACGAGAGAGACGCTCAGCAGCGCGATCAACCTCGGAAGCAAACACTCAGTGACATCGGTACTGGGTCGGCGTAGGCGATGACAGTACCGGGGAAAAGGTGCCCGTGCTCGTAGCTGAAGTTTGTGACAAGAACTCGCAGTGGCCATCACGGAGGTACGAGGCTTCGCGCTACGTAGACTCGGGAAAAGAGTAGGCAACAATTGCTTTCCGTGACAACTTCTCCGTGTACTAATCCGTCGCACGCCACTTTCACCACGACCACTTGGACGCGGGTGGTATCGTGAGTGATAGCGCGTCATTACAAGCGACATGCTCCGATGGGGTGGTGTGTTTGCGCTGCGCACTCTTTGTCGAGAACGTGACGAGGCGTGTCGAATGTCGATGATAGCACCGTGCTCCCTGAGAAAACTCCATTCGATTATTAGGTCTCGAGAAACACTGACGGAGAACGATCAAGCGACAACAAAGGTACAACGGGAATCTGTATCGCGCCGTGCAAACACCGAGTGGTGTGACGATATGCCTGCCAGCATACGAATTGGCGTTCGGTTCACGGCGTCGTCACTTCTTCAGAAGGGCGGCCAATTTTTGCATTATTATAGAACAGTCCGCACCAGTATCCACTAAACGCTGACTTTGCGACAGTGAGCACTACTGGAATGTCCAAGGAAACCTTTCCGGAATGAGCCGGGAGGTCGTCGTCGGTGGATCTTTAGTTCGCGTAAGCGTCGATGGGGTTTGAGCATGTCCACTGTACGCGGCCTCGCCCCGAAGGTCGCTGTGGTTAGTTTTCCCGGCGTGGGCTGGGTGACGACCCTGTACCACGCGAATAGCTACGGCGACTAGGGGAAAAACCGCCGCGGTGAGGGGAGCGAGGTTGGTGAGGGATGCGAGGATCCACGCTGTGGGCAACCAGTCTTCGATTTCAGGGGACCGCTGGCTGAACTAGGTCGCGGTGAGTTCGCCGAAATCCGCGTAGGCCAAGCTCCCGGTCGGTGCACTGTCGGTATACATGCCCAGCTTCGCCACAGTGAAAGCAGAGGACGTCGATGGGCACGCCATACGTCTGATTGCCGCCGGGCCAGTCGATGTTCGCGCATACGGGACCGCTTGGACTGTCTGCAGCATGGCTGGGGCCGCGGTGTGAAGGCGGCACTGCAGATATGACCGGTCGCCTCAAAGCTTGAGCATACGACATCCGGGGGAAGTCACTCGGCGTTGAGGTTCTCTGATAAAATTGGCCGCGTATCTGCGTGCTCCGCTGCAAATGCCGTGTAAAGACGATAGAGGAGGCGCTGAGATATGGACGCCATCTGGCAATACGTCGGAACACATGTGCAGAGGGCTTCCTTCCTCCGTGGCAGAGGGCGTTCGTCGGTGCGATGATTGGTATAATAAGATAGATTTAATCAATGTAGAAAAAGTATTAGGCCAGCATGAAACAAGGAAGTTTTTTTTCTTTTTCTTCGAGCATGGTGGCAGACATGTCACCGCCCCGTTATAAAGGGGACGCTCATATCAATCCATCCATCCAGGATTTTCAGCGCAGCTTAAAAACTAGGGTCCTTAGAATTACGTATCTATGTATTTTATTAAAGGAACACACGACTTATTATTACCTAGTGATGTTGCGCCTCAGAATGCGTAATATTTACTTTTTGATCGACAACGGTCACAAGTATGAACAGCCGTACCAGTTCAAGATAGTAGGGCGGTAAGCAAGTGGTTCAACTTTGGCCGGTCGCAGAATGGGTGACAGACAACAAAAAGAAAGACCGATAGACAGACAGACCAAATTTCTGCGTTAAGTTCCCCAAGAAAGACTATCGTCTTTAAAAGGCGGTCTCTGGGGCATGCTGGATTCACTCGGACAACGTGGACAAAGAGGAGATAGTGGGCGGTGAGGGTACCGACAGCTTCGTAAGTCTTCGCGCATTACTGAGCATACGCGTTCTCGGAACAAATCATGTGGCCACCGAAAGCTCCCAAGCGTCCGTAGTTGAGGCAGCGTTGACTAGCCGTTGTATGATGGGGCCGGCGCCGAACAGTGTTTTCAACGGGTCACGGCTTCAGAAAGAAAATTCTCACACAGTCTTGGGCGGACTGCGCACAAGCCCCCGAACAGCTGCTCTTTCATGTTACTAGCGAAAAAGACGTGGACGAGAAGAAGGAATACAGGACAACGCTTCTTCTCGCCACGTCTTTTTCGCTAGTAAACATGTCCAATTATCCACGTTACCAACTAGCCAACTTTCCGCCTTAAATGCTCTTTCACCCAAGCATGAAGTACCGCACCTTCTTCTCTTCTGGCATGTTGGGGTCGGCTGGTCGGAAAAGGACGTGTCATGTGCTCGACATACATTGCACGCTTCGTTTGGCTTGTGATGGGGGACTGGAAATCACGCCCAGCTCGCTCCCGAGATCAGGGCTGGCATAAGTCTCAAGAGCCGGCGTTTGAAGTCTTCCCATGATGTTTATTTGCACGGTTCTCGTACCAAACACACACGCCATCCATGAGAGTGAAATAGACGTGCCGCAGCTAGTCGCGTTGTCCCACTGTGCGCGACAACAAAGTCGTAGTGAACAAGCCAATCTTCCACATCCTCGGGTGCAGCGCCGTGGAAGGAATTTGGCGTTCGAGGATTGAGCAAAGTACAATGAAGCGGCGTGTGCCTTCCGTACCGGTTGGGTTGATGTCGGCTGGGATGGTCGGAGCCGCCATGTTGTCTCAGAGCAGTCCAAACTCAGGGGTTGTCCTCGATCTTCTGTCGTGGTGTACAGGAGAACCACCGGCACGATCTTGAGATCTTGCTACTCGGGGGGTACAGTGCATAGATTACCCCGCCCTCGCCAGTTTGTCACGCGCTATAGGCGCTGTAGGGGTAAGAGCAGCGGACCAGCAAGACGCGAATGACAGACACGATCCAACGGCCAGCGCCCCTCGCTTTCGTCTCCTTCGCCTTTTCGGCTGGCCACGGCATGCTGGCTCAAAACACCAGGTGGCAATATAAGTCAGCGAAGTGCCAGCGAGTGCGACCGGTGGCTCTACGAGGCTGCCTAGTGTGCATTTGCCTCAAGCGCGTCACGTCCATGCTCACTGCTTCTTGTGCGGACACTGTACACAAGGAAAAAATGGTTCATTCAGGTTAACCGATACCAAAACTCTACTGTAATTTCAAGCAAGCGGAATGAATCCCCAACGAGCCCAGTCCGCCATTTTGACAATCTACTGTACAGTCATCTTAGTCCTCGGAATTGCGTATCCTTGAACGCAGAAGCGCGAGGCAGTAGACGGACGCGGCCGGTACGCTATAGGGTCATATTGGGCGGGACGATCTCGGCGCAGGTGGCTTGCAAAGGTTTAAATTTGCGCATTTTAGGTTCGAAAGCTTTTCGCTGTTACATTAAAGTGCAGCTGAAGTAAGTGAAAGTTCACGAATCGCCAGATATGCGTTTCCTTTGTGGCGATGTCGAGCGGCACCGCATGAGAATCGGACGCGCATCCTAACGCAGAAAATTATTCATCTGCAAGCGCTGCTAAAAGATCGTCGCTACTCTATTTGTATGCGCTGAGCTACAACTCGCAGACTTGGGCATAAGCGGCTCTGCTGCATTGAGCGATATGATAGTGTCCCTGGCGAGAATGGAATTAATTAGAATTTGTTTATGGTAAAGGCGTGGATATTATCTATGCAGTTTTATAGAAACAGGTCGATGTGCTAGTGTTACTAAGTGTCTCCACCCCCACCACCCCCCTTTACAGATATTTACACGTGGTATGCGTATATTTCCGTTTAAATAACAGCATTGGAATGGGAGGGGCGGAACACCATGGGTAATATTTACTGGTTACTGTGTGCATGGTGTCCGTAGCGCGGGTTTATTCATGCTGTACATGGTGAGGATAGAAAAAGCGCTACAAGGTAACAACATTGGTTTAATCTATCACACAAACAGGCCGGCGTGATGACTGAGCAGAAGCTGCCATGTTTGTTTTATGATGACGGTATTGCTTATTACGGATAACCGAGAGATATACAGCGGCTGGCGAGATACGCGGAAGGGAAGGGGAAGCTCTAGGACTAAAAGTTAGTGTAAGAAAACGTGTATTGATGGTATTCAATGATCCCAATGATCAGGCGGTGTCAATTATAGGCCAAGAAATCCCGAAGGTAAGCGAATAGAAGTACCTGGAGTATGGGTCAACGAGAGCGATACATGGAGGTACATGGAGGTACAGGAAAATGCCTCGGCAGCAAAGGGAAAGAGGAATGCTGCAATAATGAAGCACAGAGCGTTGTGGGGATACAATATGTACGAGGTGCTTCGAGGTCTGTGGAAGGTGCAATGGTTCCGGGGCTTACTTTTGGGAACTCAGTGGTGTGCATGAGGGCAGAGGTGCAATCGGGAATCGATGTAAATCAAAGGACTGTGGGACGCCTCGCGTAGGGCGCTCACGGGAACACGACAAATGAGGCTGTAAAGGGCGATATGGGATGGGTAGGTTTTGAGGCGAGGGAAGCTCAGAGCAAAAAGGCTCGAAGAGAGGCTAGGGAATATGAAGGAGAGTAGATGGGCAGTGAAGGTGTTCCGTTTTATTGAGGAAGAGCGTGGACACAGTGGAGAAGGAGAACTAGGAGGCTCACCAGGAAGTGTACACCTGGTAGCGTAAGCGATATGGCAACAAAAGCGTTAAGCGAAAAGTCAAAGAGGAGGAGGGAATTTACTGGACGGCAGATATATGGAGAAAAAACCGGCTCTGTGTAACTACCGAAAGGGAAAAAACGAAATAAGGAAGGAAAGTTTCTATAATTCAAGGGGAAGCGCTTGACTGTTTGAAGCAAGATCGAGTTGCCTTAGAACACGTAGTTACAAAGCGAGATTCAGTGAAGAAGAACAGTGCACATGCTGCGGGGAAGATAAGGAAACGGCGGAGCATGTTCTGATTGAATATGGAGATATCCCCCAGGTGTACGTTTGGGCGCGAGCCTACATGACGCCTCGGTTTTGGGGACAACAACGTAGAGCTGAGGCACGGCCGCTACATAAAAAAGAAGGTGCGGCCTGTTGCGTCGCTTCGCCGTCAAAGGGCGAGCGCGGATCGGCTGAGTTGAGAGTTGCGGCCGCTGTTTTGGGTGAGGGCGCCACTACTCCAGTACAAAGCAGACTCCGGTTCGTGTTACAATGTGGTCGTCTCCGAATTTATGCGTGTCCGTGTGCTTTTTCTTGTGCTTTCTCGTGTCTTGTGTGTGATCGCGTCTGTGGGCAGCTTGCCTCATGTTTCCTGTGCTTGAGTACGGTTCCTTGGTGCGCGCGTGTGTGGCAGACGGCTTTTTCCAGTAGTGTGATGCCGTGAAGCTGTTGTGTGCCGCTGTGCAAATCGAACGCGTGAAAATACGCTACTGTGTAGTATCACGATTCCCGTGCAATCTACAGTGTCAGGAAGCGTAACATTCATAAGAGAGCACTCTTTTTGTGACAAACGAGCGCTTAAACAGGCGCGCGCCGCCGCATCCCGACCACAGTATCAATCGCCGCGCCGACAGTTTCCCCTCAACGGGCGCGCGCAACGAAAAGGAGACTAAGAATCAAAAGGCGCCCAGGGCGTGCCCTTCCCCTCCACCGAAAACGCCGTCGCGACAGGCTGACACCCGCGCAGATCGGGAGAATTCAAAAAATCAAAATGGAGCCGACCATTTCGCAGACGAACCAGCGAGACGAATCCCTTTCACCTAGCTGTCGCTGTGCTACGTGCTACGCGCAACAATCACTTGGAATATTCGCGAAACCAGGAAGCATCCAAACGAGAGACGACGGAGGGTAGGATGGTATTGACGGTATATGGTGAAGTCGGCGAAGAAGTTATAGTTGTTCTTGTGAGTCGTGTAGTGCGGTCAGTCGATCTTGAAGAATCGAGTGATGACGCCGTGGGAGCACTGTTTAGAAGAGTGCCGCCGAACGACGGTGATCAGAGCTAGAGTTCGTTTGAGTGTTTCCTGGAAGACATATATTCGATAAACGTTCGAAGAATGGTGGGCTGCAGACGTTTGTTGAATATTCAAGGCCTTTAAGTGTTCTTGGATAGTTTCCAATGGATGAGATTGCATTTGTAGCGCGGTAAGTGTGTTCCCGTTGTTATAAACACCATCTAAGTGATGCGAGTTGTAATTGATACCTGCCGAGTGTGCAAGTTTGCGTGATGCTTGTTCTGCCTTAACTGAGAATACTTTGTTTGTGTTGTCAATTCTTGGCTCTAACTCGGTCTTTGGACCACAACCGACGTTCGTTGGCGCACTAAAAGGACGTACATTTAAATTGTGCACGCTTTCGTGATGCGTTTCGGTGGGCCGATACGTCAGCCCTTGGAATCTGCCCGGCGACTGCCTGCCCACTAACGGGATCAGTGACTGAGTGACACTTTTCATTTCAGGTTAATCAAACGGGCAGCATTAATGGAGAGTATTGAGGCCCACCCTAGAAAATATTGGTACTCCTAGGACAGACTGTTCACATATGTGAGGTAATCGGCACTTCTAATAACGACTTCAATATTCAACCTGTAATGTGCACCTATAAAACGCGTTATCTACGGCCTGATTGAAGTGTCGCGCGTACAAACGCCACTGCCGAAGCGCTTCTCAGTGAACGGCTGCACCGGAGCGGTGGCGCCAGAACGGGCGCAAGGAGAACTAGGCCCCAGACGCCGTTCCGGCGCCACGCAGCAGGCCGCACCTGTTTTTGATGTAGCGGCCGTGCCTGAACATGTCCGCGGTAGAAATAAGTAAGAGTAATTTAGAGTTGGTGGCAGAGAGAAAGGACCAAACTAAACTGTGGGGAAAATGAGGACCTTCCGGCGTAAAGGGCAGAGAACTGGGCAGTGAATTTATGTTCTTTTTTTCTGGAATCGGAACGGTTTAATCGAAGTAGACAAGGCATTTGGCCAACACAAAATAAATGGGAAAATTTTTTTTTCGTCGAGCCTGGTGGCACACATGTCACCGCCCCGTTATAAAGGGGACATCTATATAGCGCAGACTACGGGACGAAAGAGAGGAGAATGCAACACACACGGGGACAGCGTCCGTGCCCTATTGAGAAGGCGATGGCCACGATTACGCTATCGCGTTCTACACAGGAGGAGGAGAGGTTGAGGAAAGGAAAAGGCGCAACTTCTGCAACCCTAATTGGGAGCACGGCTCAGCGCCTGTAGGGGATAGGGGGAAAGGGAGATAAAGATGAGAAGAGGGAGGAGAAGGCGAAGCTCAAGCGTCCTCCAAGTTTTTCTTCTTTCTTTGTGTATGTACATTTTTGATTTTCGCTTCCGCCGTCTTGAGCAACGGAACGTTCGTTTTGCAGAGGAGAGCAACGCCACGTGCGCTTCGTTTTGTGTTTTAATGCAACCGACCCGTTACAAGCGCAACCACTGCCTTGTAAGCGCCGCGTCGAAATATCGAGCATTCCCCGATGATTTTAGATTGTTCTGATAAGCTTGAGTGCACAACAGAAACAGCAGCGTTTGTTCTGGAACTAACGCGACCACGAACGATAAGGCTGGTATCTTCGTGCATAAATGCCGACGCACCGTACCACTGACCACACTGCCGACGGTCGACGCTATGATCACCGGCCCCAGTGTATAGCGTGTATTGCTTGTACTTTGACTTTTCGTTTCCTGGGCACAAATTCGCCGAGATAAAGAGTTTCGTCTTGAATAGCCCGACTGCCGTCTTCTTCACAGTCACGACCACGTGAAAGGTGGTGACTTGGCTTCATGGTATAAGGGAGGTACTTGTAAGGATTCGTGCAGGGCCTTCTCTATAGTAATTCGAATGGTAAGTAATCGCTCTGACTTCACAACGTCGCGAAGGAATCATCGGTTCACAGCCAAGCGCCATGTTTCGACGAGGCTGCGAGTGCGCGTCACGCCGGCAGACAGACGCACGACTGCATGGAACACGCACAAATAACGGAATATTTTTCTGCGGAGTTGGAAAACTACCTTGAAGGCGAAGCTCTCGGTAGGACCGTCAACAAAGGCGACACATGTGAAACTACCAATCAATGCGACAGGCTGCGTGCAAAGCGGGGTATGCAGAGCGAGTTCAACTGTGCCTCTCTATCAACGGCCCCAAAGGGGGGAGGCGAGGTAGCAACTTAACGGCGAAAGTAGAATCGATAAATTTCGCTCACACCTGGACAGACCGATGCTGGGCAGTGAGATTGCCTTACCGGCTTCATGGTGTGCAACTGCGGCTCTGGTATCCCAAGTTTAACAAACCAACTACCCCAGCTTTCTTCTCGCGAAGAACAAATTTATGTTTTCCATCGGAGCTGTATACAAACAACGGTCAGCATTACTTAGTACTACACCTATCGTTAGTGCTACGTTACAGAAACCACATTTCCTTAATCCAACTGCAAAAATGATACATTAGGTGTACCGACAATAACAAAAGTACAAATATCTGATGTGTAGCGTGTAAAGGAGTTGACTGTTGGGCTAGTTGGTGCTTGCACATAGAAACCGTCGTGAGTAGCACCACGAGACAGGACACAGAAAGGAAACAGAGCACAGGCGCAAACAACTAATTTATTGATGGCAGATATACAGGTTTATATACAACAAGCTGCGCAGGCGCACCGTCACAACGACCACTGTGAAAAAAAAGAACCATTCAAACAAGGCGTGAACGAAATTGAATTTGTGCTTTGTGCAGCGCGATGCATGTGCGCTTACACACTCTTCACCAGCTTTCTGCTTAAAAACGCTTCTAACGTTTCACGAGCTGTTTTTGCCTACCTGTGCCTAGGATTTTTGCGCATGGAAAGCCTGGTTCACAATTCGACTCAGGGAACAGGCGAGAAATCTGAACTAAGAAGGAGACAAGTCATCTTATTGACCAATGCATGGCGTGCTCGAATTGTGAACCACGTTTCCGATGCGCAAAAATCCCAGGCCGAAGTAAGCAAAAAAAATGTTTGGCGAAGCTTGCACTAAGAGCGCAAGGTTTAAAACAGCGAAACTGCACGATTCTGAAGATCTGGTTGCTTCTAGGTTTTTTCTAGGCCTCAGCTAGGCGATGCGGCTTGGTTCTAGGTTTCTCCTATGACGTTGCTAGGCTTTAGCTAGGTGACGCTAGGCTGTTTCTACGTTGATTTTCAGACCGCAGACAGTCACAGACACGACACGCATGTCCAAACTGCACAGGCAGAACCTGGCGCTGAAACCAAGCGTTCGCACCTCTCATAAATCCACGGGCACGTCGTCGTTGGCGTCGGCCTTCCGTCGCTTCGGGGTCTCCTCGCAGTCGCCATTGCCTTTCGCGTTCCCTACTATATTATCTCGTTTGTACGTACTCCGGGTCGCCGCCGTCGCTTCGCAGCCACTTGTTGGGCTAACAGTTGTCATCATTTTTCACGGACCAGCGGTGAGCAGCAGTGGGATTTACCACAACTTCTGCGGCGGCAGATAACCATTTACGCTGGCGACAGTTTCTTGGACAAGCAAGGATTTGCTGAACAACCTTGCTGTCAATAAAACAACTGGTGAAACGTTACAAGCTTTCTTAATCAGAAAAGCAAGCGAGGAAGCGACACATCCACTGTGCTGTACAAAGCAGAAACTCAATTTCTTTCGTGCCTTGTCTGAACGTTGTTCTTTTCTCCCCATTGGTCGTTGTGACGGTGCGCCTGCGCAGCTTGTTGGTATATAAACCTGTATATCTCCCTTCAATAAAATCAGTTGTTAGTTTCCGCCTGTGCTCGTCTGTTCCTTTCTGGTGTCCTGTCTCGCTGCTCTACTCACGATGATTTCGATGTCTAGCAGTTTGATTACATTGGTAAAATTTCGAGAATAAAAACAAACACGAAATGCACATCTGGCCTTTTTTTTTTAAATTCTGTTCCTGGCTCCCTATCCAGTTCGTACTTCCCAGTACACAGTGCCACCACTTCCTACAATGGCACATAATCTCGCATCGCCTCAGCATCTGTCGGTACGTTAGTTTTATATTTACCCTGTTTTTAGAAGACGGCTGTTCCGCAACACAGTACACGCGCTTGCTTAAAGTTTTTACCGTATTCCTAATTAAAAGAGTCAAACAGCAGCGCAGTGTTGACGCAGCCCCAACTGGCCGCGCGCAAGAATTTTACCGTGCCGCGTCGTCTGCTCATCCTCCTCGTCGCATTTATATTTTTGATCGCTGTGATGCTCCCATCTATAGACCTCACAAATTAAAAAATTCGGCAGATCCCACGCGTTGCGGGAATCGGTTTCATGCGAAGCAGTCAGTAAGTCCACCTATGCTGTACTTTATGGCCACGGTGGTCTAGTGGTTATGGCGCTCGACTGCTGACCCGATGGCCGCGGGATTGAATCCCGGCCGCGGCGGCTGCATTTTCGATGGAGGCGAAAATGTTTGAGGCCCATGTACTTAGATTTAGTTGCACGTTAAAGAACCCCAGGTGGTCGAAATTTGCGGAGCCCTCCACTACGGCGTCTCTCATCAATATCGTGGTTTGGGACGCTAAACGCGAGATTATATTATTATACTTTATGGCTTTGAGCCAAGCGTTCAGAAGCGGATCGACGTTTTTTTGTAAGTGCAGTAGCAATGTGCGCTGGGCTTGCCAGGCACGACGAGAACACTAGCGTTGAAAGGGTAACATATGATGCGACGTAACCTCAGCCCTCACGTTAGTACATACGTCAGTAATATCCAAACTAAGTGCCCTTTATGGTGCAATCATGTGAAGATGGCACGTAACGTTCCACCCGGGTTGAGCAATGCTTCAATACAGCTTGCTGGATCATAGGAATACAAATGTAATGTTTGTTAGACTGCTAAAGCGGAGCCAACACTAGAAACACAGACGTTAATCCGATATGACGCCTGTATCGTAGGAGTACATACGTAGTGTTTATTGCTTTCTTGTAAAATTAGATAGCCAGCACCAAACACAACTGACATTGCACTGTCAGTACGCCTGCATAGGCTGTTTTTACAAACTAGTTATAGACCTGCCGTGGCTCTGTGGTAGAATACCTGATTGCCACGCAGAATGCTTGGGTTCGATTCCTGCTGGGATCCTAATTCTTATTCTTTCCATTCGTCGGGTCAACGCTTCCGATGTCGGTTTTTCTTAACGCTCTCTTATTCACATTACGAATGTCTGTTCTCGTCGTTCCTGGGTCGATATAAACTGTCAATCAGCTGTGGCGCATACCCGTAGACCGCGGCCCGTGGTAAACGGGTATGTGCCACACGTATCTGGAGGAGAGAGTTTGACGACGTACGCGACAGGATTTTCACGTTATTCATGTCATGACTTGACAGTCGTATTCGTCAAATACTCTTACCCTCCCGTCCCAATTTTGGTCTACATCAAGTTAAGGAGGCGATCATGAGAGCACCCAGACGTAGACGGCTAGATAGATAGATAGATAGATAGATAGATAGATAGATAGAAACGCTCAAAGTGCCAGAGGTTCGCTAAGAAATGCTTCGCATTTAAAATGGTTTGTTGCACTGTACGCGAAAACGACAGCTAAAATCGATACACCTGGCAAATGCGCCACCGCCAATAACCAGTGCAAACACTGCAATGCATACATAAAGGCTTGTACACATCGATCGCAGCAAGACTGCCTACCACGTCGGGTAGGCACGGCTGGTGAACTGCACCACCAAGCTTGCAGCGAGTAAGGCAAACAGCATACACTATGGTAAGCCAAAACGAATGTCAAGGATTCTCAAACACTTCATCTGAAATGAAGTAGCTTCAAAGCCTTGAAAATGCATGTTGATATTGACACGGGCGTTTCTTATTATCACTTTTGCTGCATTCGGTTTTCGCCCACAAAGACTGTCAGCAACGCTCAGCGCAAACCCCACCTCATTGTTCGAGAAGCTTCTCGATTATTGTAGATCATTTTGTTAAGATTGCGCGCAAGACACGAACACTCGAGCTTATTCTAGAGACTGCGCGACAACCAGCGATAACGCTGGAATATTCTACGGCACATGCATAAATGCCGACGGGCTTCACCGCTTGTCAGTTTCATCGACGACCGACGCCCTGTTCGCCGATATCAGTGTACAGCGCGTCTTGCTGTAGCTTGAGTTTTCATTTCCTTGCCACAAGTTCGGCCAAATAAAGAGTTTCAGCCTGAACACGACAACTGCTGTATTCGTCGACATCACGACCCCGTGACAATATTGAAGATTTTCAATGGATTGCTATATACACTTTAAATGCAGCATTGAAGAATTTTCATGGATATTTAACAGTTTAATAGCGTTTGCTGTCGGGCTAGTTGGTGCATAGCTGAACTTCAATTGATGGCGCAAATGTTAAGACAGGAACGTAGAAGACACGTAAGACACGGACAAGCGCACATTCGCAACTAAATTTTATTCTTCCGAAAGCTTAGCTTAAGAACCCTCAAGCATGCGCACAACACCACAGAAGAAAAATCAATCTCTGATACCACCGCTTGATCAAAACCTATCCACCAAAAAACTATACTCATTTTGATAAAGAGTTATAGAAGGAACGCTGACACAGCTGTTATTTAACAGCTTTATAAGAGCCACGTGCTGTTATTTTTTTCTTCACTGAATTCTACACAAAATACATTGTTCCGTATCGCTCAGTGCAGGTTGCATATACACGGACAAAAATGAAAATCCTGCTTTCCTCTTCACTATCATCATCATCATCATCATCAGCCTGTCTACGCCCACTGCAGGGCAAATGCCTCTCCCATGTTCCGCCAATCAACCCGGTCCTGTGCTTTCTGCTGCCACGTTATACCTACAAACTTCTTAATCTCATCTACCCACTAATTCTCTGTCTCCCCCTCACGCGTTTGCCATCTCTTGGAATCCAGTTAGTTACCCTTAATGACCACCGGTTATCCTGCCGACGTGCTACGTGCCCGGCCCATATCCATTTCTTCTTCTTGATTTCAACTATGATGTCCTTAACCCGCGTTTGTTCCCTGACCCACTCTGCTCTCTTCCTGTCTCTTAAGGTTACACCTATCATTTTCCTTTCCATCGCTCGCTGCGTCGTCCTCAATTTAAGTTGAACCCTCTTTGTAAGTCTCCAGGTTTCTGCTCCGTAGGTAAGTACCGGTAAGATGTTTCACTATCAAAGACCCCCAATGCTGCGGAAACACGACGGGCAGGTTTGCAGAGGCTTTCAACAAGTCAAAGTGCAGAGGTTTGTGGGAAGCGACGCAGGCTAAGAGGGCTCCGAATAAGTTTGACCAGCTCGGACTCTTTAACGCACTCCGTCATTTCGCCTCGATCGAAATGCGGGATCGCACCCGCGCCTTTCTGGCCAGCACCGTGGCCACTGGGACACCACGGCGGCTCCAGAGAATCTGAACAAGACAACACCAATATAGCCGGAACAAGATATGCAACCAGGTTGCACGCGCTGTGCGACATTCAGTGATGCTACCGAGGACTTCTGATTTGGAGCAATTTTCTGAGCAGCAAAATTTCCGTTTTGGAGCACTTTGGAGCAGCAAAATTTTCATCTTGGAGCACTTTGGAGCAGCTAATTTTGCATCTGGGAGCACTTTGGAGCAGCGAATTTTATATCGTGGAGTGCAATACAGAAGCATATTGCATTAAACATTCAAGCACCTGAGTATTATTATGGGGCTCTTATGAAGGCTAGAAATATTTCGATTAGGGGTGTGCGAATATCAAATTTTTCGAATACGAATCGAATACGAATATCCACCTTCGAATATCGAATCGAATATCGAATATCAAAGGAAAAATGCCTCCACAGTAACAATATTGTCACGGGGGATGACGAATACACGAGAGAGACAGCAGCAAGTATATTTACAGTATTTACAAGCAACTGTGCCACCGAATGGCTACCAGCATCTCGCGCGGCATTCCCGCTTCTTCCTCGTCTCTTCGTCTCGTCCACAATGCCTCGTAACATCACCCCCGGCGGATGGAGCGCCGTCACGGCGCCTCCTAAGTCATTCAGCACTGGGAGTGTAGTAGCGTTTGAGGCGCGACACATGAACGACATCAGCAGGTGGTGTAGGAGAAGACGAGAGCGGATGGACGGGAGTGATGAGGTAGTCAACGTCAGTGACCTTGCGGAGAACTTTGTAGGGCCCTGTGTATCGAGGGAGAAGCTTCTCGCACAAGCCTTCGCGTCGATACGGCGTCCAGAGTAGGACAAGAGATTCAGGCGGGTAGTCGACGTCGCGGTGCCGGTTATCGTAGCGCGCTTTTTGCGATACCTGGGAATCACAGAGCCTGGCGTGGGCGACTCGGCGAGCCTCGCGGGCGCGAGAAGCGACGTCCTGAGCATACGCGCTTGGTACGACGGTATCAGAAGGGAGGAGCGTTTCGAAGGGCAGCGTAGGGTTGCGGCCGTACAGAAGAAAGAACGGCGAATAGCCGGCGGTGTCATGCCTCGACGAATTATAGGCAAAAGTAACATAGGGTAGGGTTGCGTCCCAATCACGGTGGTCAGCAGAGACGTACATTGACAACATATCCGTGAGAGTTCGGTTGAGGCGCTCGGTAAGACCGTTAGTCTGCGGATGGTAGGCCGTAGTAAGTTGATGTTCGGTAGAGCAGCTACGGAGGAGTTCGTCGATGACTCTTGCGAGGAAGCAGCGGCCCCGATCCGTAAGAAGCTGGCGCGGAGCACCGTGTCGAAGAATGACGTCATTGAGCAGAAAGTCCGCGACGTCTGTAGCGCAGCTAGTTGGCAAGGCACGTGTTATGGCATACCTGGTCGCATAGTCAGTTGCGACAGCAATCCATTTGTTACCTGACACGGACGTAGGAAAAGGTCCGAGCAAGTCGAGACCGACGCGGAAGAATGGTTCGGATGGAATGTCAATAGGTTTAAGCAGGCCAGCCTGAGGAAGAGCAGGACGTTTGCGCCGCTGACAGTGCTCGCAAGCAGCGACATATCGGCGCACAGAACGATAAAGGCCAGGCCAAAAGAACCGCTGCCGCACGCGGTCATAGGTGCGTGAAACGCCCAGGTGTCCCGCAGTCGGAGCATCATGTAGATGTTGAAGAATGGTTGCACGCAGGTGTCGGGGAAAACTAACAAAAGTTCTGGACCATCAGGCTTCATGCTGCGGCGATACAGAATGTCATTGCGTAGGACATATTGGCGGAGAGAAGGGTCGGAACATCCCGAGGAGACTTGGTGGATGACCATCTTGAGGGTTGCATCCCGACGCTGTTCTGCGCCGATGTCGCACAAATCAGATATGGCGAGTACACAAGAATCATTGTCATGGTCAGCGAGGCTAGCAGGGTCCACGGATGACGCGAGAGACAATCGGCGTCTTGGTGCAGCCTGCCCGATTTGTAAATTACGTCGAAGGCATACTCCTGGAGACGTACAGCCCAGCGACCAAGGCGACCAGTTGGGTCCTTGAGCGATGACAGCCAACAGAGAGCGTGGTGGTCGGTAATAACCGAGAACTCACGGCCATACAAGTAGGGGCGAAATTTTGCGACAGCCCAGACCAACGCAAGACATTCGCGCTCCGTGATCGAATAGTTCCGCTCAGATGTGGAGAGAAGGCGGCTGGCGTATGCAATCACACGTGTTTGGCCCCCCTGTTGTTGGGCGAGGACGGCGCCGATTCCATGCCCACTGGCATCTGTGCGAACCTCCGTAGTCGCGGACGGGTCAAAGTGGGCCAGTATTGGTGGTGAAGTGAGCAAGTTGATCAGCGTCGAGAATGCCGCCTGGTCCTGGCCCCACGAGAAGGGGACGTCTTTCTTTAGAAGGTCAGTGAGCGGTCGGGCAATGGTGGCGAAATTGCGTATAAAGCGTCGGAAGTATGAGCATAAGCCAACAAAGCTCCGAACATCTTTAGTGGAAGAAGGCAGAGGGAAGTGCTTGACAGCGCTAATCTTGTCAGGGTCAGGTTGTACACCAGTAGCACTTACAAGATGACCAAGCACAGTGATTTGTTGCCGGCCGAAATTGCACTTTTTGGAGTTCAGCTGGAGTCCCGCTCGACGAAAAACAGCTAGAATGGTCGACAAACGAGTTAGATGACTCTCAAACGTTGGGGAAAAGACAATGACATCGTCGAGGTAGCAGAGACAGATGGACCATTTATAGCCACGGAGGAGAGAGTCCATCATGCGTTCGAACGTCGCCGGGGCATTGCACAGCCCAAAAGGCATAACCTTGAACTGATAGAGGCCGTCCGGTGTGACGAAGGCAGTTTTTTCTCGGTCTAAGTCGTCAACAGAAATCTGCCAGTAACCCGAGCGCAGGTCTATGGATGAGAAGTATCTCGCACCATGAAGACAGTCAAGGGCGTCGTCGATTCGTGGCAGCGGGTATACGTCTTTGCGGGTTATCTTGTTCAAGGCACGACAGTCGACGCAAAATCTCCAGCTGCCATCCTTCTTTTTGAACAAGACGACAGGTGATGCCCATGGACTTGAGGAGGCCTCAATGACGCCTTTTGAGAGCATCTTATCGACTTCTCGCTGTATGACCTGGCGTTCGGAATGAGACACGCGATATGGCCGCCGTCTGGCAGGACTAGCATCGCCGGTATGTATTTGATGCCGTACGAATGATGTTTGACCTAAAGGGCGGTCATCGAAGTCGAAGATATCCTTATAGGTCGTTAAAACGTGGCGAAGTTGCGCAGCTTGACCAGGCAGAAGATCAGGCGCAATCATTTTCGCGATTTCGTCGGGGGGTGCGCTTGCTGAGCTGGCTGCAACACCGGACGAGCAATCTCCTGTGTCTAATGCGACGATGTTACACGCATCAAGTGCTGATATGTTGGCCAACGAAATGCCTTGCGGAAGAACTTGGGTCGAGTTACTGAAGTTGAGGAGAGGGAGCTGTACGTAGTTATCGACAACATTCACGAGAGTATGCGGCACAGCAACATTCCGGGCCAACAGCATGTCAACTAATGGAGACACTATGTAGTCGCCGTCGGGAAGAGGTGGGGATGTCGTCAAGGCCACACACGTGGCGGCTTGCGGTGACAGCCGAACATAATCCACAGAGCACAAGTGGTTTGGCGGTGAAGCTGGGCTATCAGCAAGCCGAGACAGTTCAAGTTGAAGAACGCCGGTTGCACAGTCAATGAGGGCGGCGTGAGTAGACAAGAAATCCAATCCGAGAATTACGTCATTTGGGCACTGGTCAAGAACAGCAAACAAAAAAGTGTGGTGATCGGCGATCGTGATGCGTGCTGTGCACATTCCTATAACGGCAGGACTTCTTCCGTCAGCGACACGAATAATACCAGGAGCAGCGGGAGTAAGCACTTTCCTCAGGCGGCGACGAAGTCGAGCACTCATCGCGGAAATATGTGCCCCAGTATCAACAAGTGCAGAAACAGTCAGGCCGTCAACGTCAACGTCGATCAAATTTCGTCGTGTCGGCAGTACAAGAAGAGGATTTGAGGTGGAATTAGAAGGTGCAGCATCACCTCTAAGAGCTGCATCTCTTAGTTTCCCTGTCGAAGATTGAGCGGCGAGGTCGGACGTCGTCGTAGAGGAGACGGAGACGACGGGCGACGCGCTGGCGGCAAACGGGACTGGTGACCTCGGGGCGACGGCGAGCGGCTGTGCGGCGTAGCAGTGGCATCGGCGTTGCATGACTCGAAAGGCTGGGAACGGCGGTAGTTATCGGGGTACGGCTCAGGAGGCTGGGAACGGCGGTAGCTGTCGGCGGGGCTAGCAGTGGCATACCGGGTTCTTAAAGGTGAAGACCAACGGTTGTTGCAATGTCGTGCGACGTGACCTATACGGCGGCAGTTGAAGCAGATCGGCCGATCATCTGCAGTTCGCCATTCAGCCGGATTACGAGACCGTGGATAAAACCGTTGTTCCTGGGGCGGTGACCTGGGGCGAGGCGGCGACCTTGGGTGGACGTCAGATGTTCGGGACTGAGCAACGGCGCAGACAGCGAAGCCCAAATTGCCAAGTTCCTCCCGCACAATTGACTGGACCAGGGAAACTGAGGGCAGGTGCGAATCAACGTGGCCGTTGTTGGGAAGAGCAGGTGCAATTGCTTCGATTTCCCGACGGACGATTCGTGTAATATCGGATGCCGGTGACGACTGCAGATGAGAGGTCAGTCCATCTTCGCATGAGGACGTCGCAGCGGTGTTTGGCAGCCGAGAGAATGACTTGGCAATACGTCGGCTTTTGGCCTGTTCAAAACGCCGGCATTCCTCAATAATTTCGTCGACGGTCGCACAATTCCGGCACAGTAATAGGTTGAACGCGTCGTCCGCTATACCCTTCAGCACGTGGCCAACCTTGTCCGACTCCGACATGTCGCTGTCGACTTTACGACAAAGAGCCAGCACGTCCTGAATGTACGATATGTAGGGTTTAGTGGACGTCTGAGCACGGGTAGACAGCTCTTTCTTTGCGGCTGCCTTTCGACCCATGGGCTTTCCAAACAAGTCGCACAGTTTTCGCTTAAATGTGTCCCAACTTCCGATCTCCTCCTCATGGTTCTCGTACCATACCTTTGCCGTGCCTTTTAGGTAGAAGAGCACATTGGCCAGCATGAGAGTCGGGTCATAACGATTGATAGCACTGGTACGCTCATAGTCAGCAATCCAATCTTCGACGTCGACTTCATCCGTACCGCAGAACGTCCCAGGGTTTTTCGGATGCGTCAGCACGTACGTTGGCGGCGTTGTGGCCGGTGCAGGCGTTGCCGGGACCGGTGCAGGCGTTGTCGCGGCCGATGCAGGCGTTCTCGTGGCCGAAGCAGGAGTGGTCAGAGCATCGGTCTCGTCTTCCATCCTGGAAACTCCGAGTCGACGACCACTGCGGAGCTCCGTTGTACAGCGGTTCTTCTACCCCGCAGCTCCACCAAATTGTCACGGGGATGACGAATACACGAGAGAGACAGCAGCAAGTATATTTACAGTATTTACAAGCAACTGTGCCACCGAATGGCTGCCAGCATCTCGCGCGGCATTCCCGCTTCTTCCTCGTCTCTTCGTCTCGTCCACAATGCCTCGTAACAATATTTTATTTAACATGTACCTATTTAAAAAAAAACATTAACAACCTGACTGGCAACACAACATACACTGCTATCTCCAGAACACAATGTCCAGGCTAGCACAATGCACATCACAACACAAGCAAATAACACGGCACAATGAAAGTAATTACTAGATGTTGTCATGAAGAAATATGAGTTGCTCCACATGATCAGGCATCAGGCGCTCCCTTGTAACAGAGACAACCCCCACCCCCCTGCCACTGAAAAGGCACGCTCGCTTGGAACAGAAGTGGCTGGTATAGGGAGTTACATGGGGCAAAGCTTTGCCAGACTGGGGTATCTGAACAGTCCGCCACCAGTCGCGTGGGTCACTGTCTTTCTTCAGAAGTGGTCCCGCATAGTGAACGAGTGGTAGCGCGGCACGTTACGGCCGCATAATATTGAAAATGTACGGTTACATGATCGCCAACAGCGCTGCACGTCGGAGATGCACCACCAATAAATCATACGTATTGGGGCGCTTGTTGCAGGCAGATATCGTGCCTCCGTGTACATACGATGTTTATCGCTCCTCTCGGCAACGTTTTTAGCGATACGAACGCAGCAGAAATGTGGAAGACGAGTTATTTTATGCATGATAATCGAATCGCATATTCGAATTTTTCGAATATTCGAAGTTATCGAATATTCGAAACTTTTCGAACACACGATTTTCGAATCGAATACGAATATTTCGAATGTAATAGTCGACGAATATTTGAATATTAGGGGGGGGCAGGGCGGCCGCCCTGCCCCCCCTAATCACCTAAGAGGGGGGGGGCGCAAAATCTGACCCGTACATTGACCCTTGCGATAGCAATTCTATGGACACCCTCGGCGGATTTTTGCCGTCGCCGTTGCCGTAATTTTCCGTATAAAGTCCAAATTAATAACATCACCACGCGCATTCTAGCCGCGGGTAAAAGCTCGCGAGCGTTGGCGACGAACGCGGCTGAAGCGGAGATTAAACTAGCCGGCCGTCTGTCTCCGCCGCACGGACAGCGCATGAGATAACATCTTCCCGCGTGCGGGCCTGCCGTCGATTGCTCATCAAACAGAGAGGAAACGCCCCGCCCGTCTTTCGTAAGGAGCATGAAGGGACGCCAGGGGAGCGGAAGGGGGGGGGGGACCGCATCGTTCGAAGGGCGCAGTCGCTTGCGCGCGCGCTATCTCGAGGCATCAGGAGACGGCTCGTAAACTTGCTGTGCTTTCAACGCTTACTTCGCGTTTAGAGAACTCAGAGCAAGAAAACGCTTCGGTTCCTGGAGGGGCCATATTCCCTTAAACCAGCGTTTTGTTGAGTTACGCGAGATCGGATCCAAAAGAGTTAGCTGCTAGTCTTACTTCGTTTCACAATACATTTTTTTGGTATCGCATTCATTGCTTCGCTCTTAAGCGAAACTTAGTTTTTTAAATGCGAATGCATTTCTTAGTCGGGCTATGTGAGGCATCCGGCGTTGTCCGCGCGCCGGCAGGTGTTATCTCTCCGCTCTCACTCCCTCTCCCATAGCAACAGATGCGGGCGCGCGCGCTTATCCTCGCCCCTAGCAACCGGAGCATGTGTTGCGAGAGTGTAGGAGAGGGTAGGTGCAGTGCTTCGCCGCTTCTCTCGCCATTCGCTCTCTCTCCTCCCTGCGCCACCGCCTCAATGCAGTGCGTTTGAAACGCGTTTGTAGCGTTTGTGCTGCCTTGGCACAGCCTGAAACAGCGCGTTCTAAACGCGTTTGTGCTGCATTGAAGGCGGTGGCAACATCCCTGAGGTGATTACGAACGCACGTAGGAAGCGTTCGTTGAAAGAGGCGCCCTAAAGGGAGACACTTGAGCGCGCGATGTGTCCAGCTTTACGCCATTAAAATTACTACCCCATGTACTCTCGGCTCAAGAAATGCATTCGCATTTCCTCACGATTCCCTTCGGGGAGGGGGGCATTTTTTAACCGTTAGCTATTGACCCCCGAAAGCGAGGGGCGGACGTGTAACATGGCGTAGCCGCTTCACTGTGGGCCGTCAGCGACGAGCCCGCTACTGACAGCTGCCATTTGCGGCTGCTCCGACCAGGGATATGACTTTACTAATGAGATGACATTTTTAAAAAAGCAAGCAAAAAATTCGAATTGGAACCCTAGCACGAGAGCTCGAAAGGGCAGGGCCTTTTAGGGGCTCTTTACCGCAGAGTGATTACAAACTCAGACGTGCTGGCGGAAGGAATTACGAAAAAGCGGTTCTGGATGAAGATCCATGGATAAAGTATATCTGAGGAAAAGTGTCAACGCGTTTCCACCGTTCGTGTGCTCTTTCCATAAACGCGAAGCAAGGAAAATTCGATATTGTCCCATATATCTACTGCGAGCGATCCCAGATTTCATTCCGCGATGTCCGGAAACAGAAGTGACAGACATTTTAGCGGCACTCATGTGGTTATTACTGAACATTGCTTTCCTTACGTGCCGTGCGACGCTTGAAACGAGCTATCAGCAGCGTTTCTGGAACAGAAGACGTCCGCCGATGAATCGCCGTCGCACTTTCTCGCTACCGATAGGCCTAGACGTCACGAGCCTCTGCGGAGAGCGCGTTTTGCTGTCGAGCCGACTTGCAGAACAGAAGCTGCGTCGGCACCGTGCATGGCATCGTGGCTTACTCGGAACGCACGCGCGAGCGCTATTTATTCAGCGGAATAATTCTTGGTCCATGATTGCGACTTTATTGGCAGCCCCAAGATCGAGCTGCACATGTTCTGACGCGCCGGCGGTGCGATTGCCCGTGATAGACGCCCCCAAACCCGAGACTTTGGCGCAGTTTGGCGCAAATTTCGTCGATATTATCAGGATGGCGCAGTAAATACAATTTGGCGCACTTTGGCGCAGTTGGCGCAGGAGTGGAACCACTGGACATTCAATAGTACTTGAATTATTGTGCTCATAGTACGTTGGTGCTAGGCGTGGGCAGCGCTGCCGCAGGTATTGGGCACGTTAGAAACACTTCTTTAGAAAACGTGAGACAGTTATGGTTGCGCATCCACAGCAGCTATGCGGACACAGGCAGCCAGCTATGTCTGAGAGGCGCCTGCGTCCGCCGAGCTGCTGCGGGCGCCCAAATAAACTATCTCTTAAAGTAAAGTCTGTCTCTTCGTAGAAAAATCATATACAGCACGTCTCTAAAACCAAGCAGCTGGAACAGGTAAGCTCGATATATGAGCGCGCAGTATACATGAGCTTGCTAAATTGTTTTAGCAAGCTCACGTCTACTGCAAGCGAAATTCGTCCTCACAAATGAGTTACATTTCCGAGGTGTACAATACTGTCACGCGATCGTGACGGAGAAGAAGGCGGCAGTCGAGCTGTTCAAGACGAAACTCATTATTGGGCGAACTTGTGCCCAGGAAATGAAAAGTCTAAGTACAAGCAATACAACTGCACACTAACAGCGGCGGTCACACTCGTCAGCCGTGAGCAATCTAATCGTCGGTGGAGTGCATCGTCTCTTATACATCAGTGATCAAACATTAACAAAACACTTTGCGGGGCTAGTTGCTCACATATTCTCACTTAGAATATTCCAGCGCTACTTCCAACGAGGATTGGACAGAGAAGTGCGTGACAGGACGAGCGCTGTTCTTCCATGCATTTCTCAGTCCTGTCCTCGTCAAAAGTAGCGCTAGAATATTTTAAGTCAGGACGATCGAACCTTCCAGCGTTATCGCTGGTGCACGCGTGAGCTCCAGAATCCAGTCTTAACAGTAGTCTTAACAAAGAAGTCTGAAACAATCGCGATGATTCTTCGCGAGTTTGTTGTGCGTGAAGCCACATCACATTAAAATAAAAGAAAGAAGCGCGCATGACAATACAGTACACCAATTTTGTATGCAATACGAATATTATTAGGCACACTTTTTAAATATCTACGAGAAAAAATATGTCCTGCACCGCAAGGACGAAGCAATGAATGCGACAGCAACAAATTGTACTGCTATACGAATTAAGGCTGGCAGCTAACTCTTTTGGAGCCGGTCTCGCGTAACTCTACGAAACGCTGGTGTAAGAGAATACGGCCGCTCCAGGGCGAGAAGTGGATTTCGCACAGTCTCTCCGCGTTCAGAGCACAGCACATAGAAGGGTATAGGAGCCGTCACCTGATGCCTGCCGGATAGCGCGCGCGCTAGCAATCGCGACCGCGCCTTTATAATCAAAATTCACATTTGGTGCTAGGGCGACACGTGACCCCATGTTTTTTCACGCTCGATCAAGACGGGCGGGGCGTTTTCTCTCTGCTTGAGCAGCAGCAATTGACGGCAGGCCTCGCACGCATGCGCCCTCTGGGCGACGGAGCTGGGCCGGCTCGTTCCACCTCTGCTTCAGCCGCGTTCGTCGCCCCCGCTTTTACCCGCGGGTAGAACCACGGAGGAAGAAGTATTTGAGGAGGAGAAACTGCTTGGCCGCCACAGCGCGCGGGGGCGGCGCGATAGCGTCACGGAGGAAATGGCCTTTTCGCCGCAGCACGACAGATGACGCTGCCGGCGTGCTGCCATCGTTTACTTGCTCTTCTATGGACGCGACGCATAAAAAATCGTGATACCGCCTCGCACAGAGTAAAATTTCTCAGATTTCTGTCTGTGACATTAATTGACAGATGTGACAGATATTTTAGCTGCAGTTATTAATAAATACTGCCCGAATTATAGGCCGTAGAGCGCTTGAAACAAGCTGCTAGTTGTGGCCCCTGAGATGACGACGTCTTCCGTAGGCGTGGTCCTTTCACTCCACGCTCGCATGTTGTGCGCACGCTTGCGTAGATGGCCTTGGGAGGGACAGTTCCCAATTCGCGCGGGCAAGCTGTCGCGCATTCGTTCGCGATTTTCAGGCTTTCTGTCTCTTTAGCGCGCTCAGTGCCTAGATTTCGCGTTGTGCCGGCGGCGCTCACTTGTAAAACTTTTCGCACGCTTTTCACGTCGCAACAAAGGCACGTAGAAAGAAGTATTGATCCGTCAAGAAAGGAGAGCACTTTGCAGACTTCCACCAGTGCTCCTTCAGGATGGGGCGGAAATGTGTCGTGCCGAACTGCAGCAGTGGATACGCATCCTTCTAGGAATGGGTACGCAACCTTCAAAGCCTGCCAGGTGAGGTTGGAAGCGTGGGCTCGTGCCATACCAAGGGGAGAGCGCACGCACCGTAACTACGCTTGCGAGAAGCACTTCTCGGAGAGTAAGTCCCATCATTCATTGAAAAAACTCACAGGGCCCCTTATGCATTAGACTAAGACAACTCACAAAGGCGAAAGCCATCTTCTGCTTCTTCTTCAGTCGATGTGTCTATCCTACCCAACGCCCATTCAGAAGCTTTCTGCACCTAACGCAATTTTGCGCTGCCTCCGTGAACGAACTACCGATCACGGAGGCAATGCGAACCGACGAAGTCATGTGACGTCACCATGGCGTCGTGATGGCGTCACATATTTTGGCGATTTATGACGTCATCACGGGATGATTTTTTTACATCACTCATGTTGACGCCGCATACGCGGGACGCCAACGGTCAATTTTTGCGTTTGATGAGGTATCTAGGGCTTTTGCCTTTAAAATTATACCCAACCTATCGAGTTCCCGTTACGAAAAATTATAGATTTCGCGTTGTACAAGATATCTCACTCAAGTAATTTTCCAGTATGTGATGCCATTTTTCGTTAATTTTCCGGAAATTATGGAACCGGCGAGAACGCCTAAAAAGTAAAAGCAGAGCGCAACGCTCTGCTTGACGTACGCTCTGTATATTTTTCCCCCCAATTATCTCGTAATAAAATCAGTTGGTCCCGTCCCGTCTTCTTGTGTCCCGTCGTTTTTGCGCTCTGCTTTCATTTACAGAAAATGCACCAACTCGCCCAGCAGCGCACTCTATTAAACGCATAAGAAACACGCCCACTTGAGCGTAAAGCGCGAACGGCGAATCGGCGCCGCATGGCCTTGAACCGGCGAGCTTCGTCGGAGCGCGCGATTTTTCTTTCTCCGCTGGCGGACTCGTACGACAGAGGGCGCGTCAGTGCTGTACCGATTGCGTGACATTATGAGGACGCCCAAGCGAGCGCCGTTTCGCCTCCTCAAGAATTCCTGCTCCGTAGGTAGAACACACGATAAGCGGGGGGATGTTACCGATTTGGACTTTGTACGGAACATGACGGCGACGCCAACAGCAAAACGTCCTCGAAAATGTCATATAATTGCTATCGCAATAAAACAATGTTTGCTAGAACATCTTTTCTCGTAAATCTCTAAAATCCGGTGGCGAACAAAGTAATTTCTTAGTTTTCAGGCACTAAGGCAGGAAGCCCTTCTTTGAACGGCATTGTTTTCTACTTCGTCGTCAGTACAGTGTAGCACTAGCTGTACAATGAACTTGAGATAACTAAAAAAAAGGCGTAAGCCCTGAACCTCGATTTGCGATCAAGCGGTAGCATCGTGGAACCGTCGTGACACGCTGCCTATTCTTGAAGCCTGGAATGCTTCGTGCACGGTGACATAGCTGTGTGAGTATTTGACAGAAATTCCGCAAGATCCCACGCGCTGCGGGAATCGACTTCATGCGAACCAGTCAGCGGCCGCTGCACGGAGATGGGCCTTGTGGTTTCACCGCATTAACACACGGCGCATCCACTGCGTCTCGGAAGTGTTTATTATCGAGGAAAATTAAAAATTGCTCGCACGTGTTTTCCATCAAAGCCGTGCATGTATAACCATGCAGCGCTAAGCGCTGTATACTATAGCCTTAGCTTTACTAAAGACAGACACGGCAACCTGCGCTTGTCGGACTGCGCAATAATGCTTCGGGTAAATGAGTTCCCACAATTCAATTGTCTTGGTTACACGAGTCGCAAGGAGTTTCCACAGCTTCCTGGACAAAGATTGCGCTTCGAAATAAATAGCACAACTGTTCTTGCGTGTACTGTTTGGGAAACTACGAAGCACGTCCACTGCACTACGAGAGTCACTTGCGGCTCTTGATGGATTACAGCTTTTAACGGCTGAGGCAAAACACAGCCTGTCGTATTCACGTATAGTGAGTGATGTCAACTCAAGGCAGCGTTTCAACATCACACTGAACCTCCCCGTCTTTCAATACGAGCAGGCCTACGTGTGATGCTTGGCTATCTCTGCAGGCCAAGTGAACTTTTCTTCGCAATGGCGATATTTCTGGTTTATTGCAACCAGAAAACAACCAAGTAAGCACCCGTATAGAGCAAAGGCACAGACGCAAGAATGGTACGTTATACAGCAAATGTTGCGAGCGCATCAAATCGCGACCGGCAATATGGCGGCAAGCACAGACGATTCACGCGGTTGACGTCAACTGCATGCCCATCATTTAAGAAAGAAAATTTCACTTCAATTCTGTCACCGTATGTCTAAGCATCGTTTGGCTGACGACAATATCGATCAGCTGAACACAATTTGTGAACCTTTTTACGTGGCTTAATCACGGGTGAAAAGTGTTTTAGTTAAACTGTGATATTTAGCATCAGTCAAAGCGCACCTGCTTGACCGCTGGCCTTCGCGTCTCAAGGTGATAGTCCATCACGTCCCAGGCATCCCAATACAGCGGAATGTCATCGAACATGACAAACACGTTTGCTAGTTTGTCTGCAGCCACGAGCTCCTTGGAACCACCCAGGATCTTCAGCGAGGACACCTCGCAGATGTAGTTCAGCTTGGCCTCCACGAACTGGTTGCGCAGTCGAATCACGCCAGGAGCAGTTTCCACTGAAACGTTTTAGAGAAAGTTGCGAGCAAAAACATCTGCTTCTTTACCCAAACACGAGGACAATTTTAATTGGACGTCATGCAGTAAAGCACGCCACCTCCTTTCAAGGGGAACTCAGGCGTACCTTTGACAATATAAAGATATTGCCGTTTCCAAATGCTATTTACCGTCCTGTAAAAGGTAGGGTGGTTCGGCTGCTTAGACTCCTCCAGAACTTAAATAACCAAATTGAAACGGGCAGCCGTAATGTCACCACAAAGCGTGTTTGACGACAGCCTCCGGAAGGGCGCTCTTGTGAAGTTGGCTCTTTTCTTGCACACTTTTTATTGCTTCCATTTTTTTATTGATTTTATTCTGTCCATTATCTTCTTTTTATGCCCCCCCCCCCCTGCTTGTCTCTCGACCGCAGTATGCTTTAAATAAATAAATAAATAAAATATCCCAATTACTACGACTAACATCCCCTATTCTTTCCTTGGCTTGATTGTCGGTTAGTCCTCATCAATGCTCTGTCTCAGAAGCAAGAACGAGCCCCCAAGATTCTCCTTCTGATGTACTTCTAGCGTGCCAGTAACAAAAACGACATGTCCCGTCTTCAAAGAAAAACAATCAACATAAATTGCCCAGATATACTACGAACAATGGTATTCAGCAAAGTGAGCCTTTAAAATTTCAAACAGGATTTGTTCACTGTCCGTACGTAAGAACAACGGGGGAGATAATATTTTCCACAAATATTTTACCGAGGCAAAAGAGTCGCCCTTCCAGTTTAGCACTTCCACACGCAAGACAAGTTCAACGTACACACGAAGACAGGCTTAAGGATGCAGATAAGCGCGAACGAGGAATGTATCCTGCCCGACGACACTGCGGAAGCGCCAAGACGAATGTACGGGACGAGGAAGGACAACCAAAATACCTCTACATTGCACTAATAATCAATTGCGCCAGTCCGTCGATAACAAACATCGAACGCTCAGTACTCAACCATAATAAGGGTCGAAAGAAAAAAATCACAAGCATATCCACGGATGAATGATTATGATTGGGGCGAAGCTCCGTAGGGGAATCATCGGTTAAACCGTGAAACTCTTCCGTGAAATTCGCCCGGTACATCATTAAAGAGTGTGAAACGCCGTCTATATATTAAACACCAAACTTTATTGTACAGTTGGTTACGCGGGTCCGCCGCGGTGGTATAGCGGTTACGGTGCTCGGCTGCTGACCCGAAGGTCGCGGGTTCGATCCCGGCCGCGGCGGTCGCATTTCGATGGAGGCGAAACGTAGACGCCCGTGTACTTAGATTTAGGGTGCACGTTAAAGAACACCAGATGTCGAAATTTCCGGGAGCCCTCCACTACGGCGTCTCTCATATCATATCGTGGTTTTGGGACGTGAAACCCCAGATATTATTATTGGTTTACGCGGTCCCTCATTATCACCGCTTTGTGTTCGGTGAAAGGCAGGAAAGTGTCCCGCTCCCGAGCGAAAGAGAAAGCGCGCCAAGAGCGAGCGCGACCATCCCAGCGAAAGAGAAAGTGCGCCAAGAGCGCCGCGTTCCCCGCTCGAAGCAAGGTGTGTGACCGGGCTAGTTGGTATTCCATATTGACGTGAACAGCGCGGTGTAATACACAAGGACGAAGAAACGACGAGGACTAGCGCTGACTTCCAACTGAAATTTATTACACAAACATAGAAAAACGAGAACAAGTAGGCACACGTGATCAACGCTCATTTGAATTGCGCATGACGGCAGGCATGGAGAGGGA
Organism: Rhipicephalus sanguineus; assembly: GCF_013339695.2. Lineage (NCBI taxonomy): Eukaryota > Metazoa > Arthropoda > Arachnida > Ixodida > Ixodidae > Rhipicephalus > Rhipicephalus sanguineus. The sequence goes on from NC_051180.1 coordinate 198,717,673, forward strand.
ACCAAGAACCAAGAAGAATTATTAAGCAAAAACCACGGAACCGCGAAAAGACGTCAGGAGAAGCAACCAGAGTATGTCTAGGTTATCTGGCCGGATGAACTTAGTAATCTATTTCTTTTCAGTGAGGGCGATTGAAGGTTTGCTGATACAATTGCCCTGTGAGAATTAACGGCAAGCAGAGGGAAGGCACGACGCGCGTAGCGTTCCTCTTCGCGTTCCACGACGCGAGGTCGGTCACATGCCCAACGAAAGCCAACGGAACGCGATCGTGCAAGTGCTCCGGCTTCGCGAACAATGCACGGAGGTTTTACTGCACATAAAGCGTGTAACATATCCCTCTTGCCGCCGTTCTCGTGCCGCGCCTCGGCCTCGCGCTCTCGTACGGCAGGGTCCTCGCGCCGTTGCCGTGCCGCTTGGGCCTCTCGTCTCGAACGCTGGGATCTTTGGCGGCGGTTCCGTCGCGCAGCCAGACGACACGCTTCGGCCTCCCGCTCTCGTACGGCAGGATCTTGGCGGCGGCGTCGCGCAGCTTCATGGATGGATGGATGGATGCTATGAGCGTCCCCTTTATAACGGGGCGGTGACATGTCTGCCACCAGGCTCGACAAAAAAAAACAAAAAAACCTTCCTTGTTTTATGTTGGCCTAATACCTTAGCTACATTGATTAAATCTATGTTATTACACCAAAAGAATATAAATTCACGGTCCATCTCTCTGCCTCTTAAGGCAGAAGGACCGTATTTTTCCCCATTATTTATTTTTGTACTTCACCTCGACGCGCTTCTGACAGCGCCATCTCCCATCTTTCATCGTCAACTACAAGAAAACCATACCGCCATCTAGTGTTGTTATAAGCAATTTTAGGATGGATGGATGGATGGATGGCTGCTATGAGCGTCCCCTTTATAACGGTGAGTAGTGCGCCACCAGGCTCCACAAAAAAAAACCCCTTTACTCTTCTTTTTCCTAGTGTTGGCCTAGTGTCTTTACTTCAATTAAAACTACCTTACTCCAGAAAAAAAAAACAAATTTTCAGCTCCGTTCTCTGCCCTTTACGGCAGAATGTCCTTATTTCTTTTTCCCAATATTTATTTTTGTCCTTTCTCTCTAGTTTTCTGCCACCAACACTCTAACCGTGTCTTACTTATTTCAATCGCGGGTGTGTTCAGCTTTCCATTGTCTCTAAAACCCAAGGCGTCATGTAGGCTCGTGCCCAAACGTACACCTGGGTTAGCCACCTTACCTGGGTGGATATCTCCACAATCAATCAGAACATGCTCCGCCGTTTCCTGATCTTCCCCGCAGCACGTGCATTGTTCTTCTTCTTTACTGAATCTCGCTTTATAACTACCCGTTCTAAGGCAACCCGATCTCGCTACAAACAGTAAAGCTTGAATTATCGTAAAATGCCTCCCTCCTCATTTCATTTTTGCCCTTTCGGTAGTTACTCAAAGCCGGTTTTTTCTCCATAGCTGCCATCCAGTAAATCCTCTCCGCCTCTCTGACTTTTCGCTTAACGCTCTTTGTTGACATATTGCTTACACTACCAGCCGTATATTTACCAGTGAGCCTCCTAGTTCTTTTTCTCCACTGTGGTCCACGCTCTTCCTATACAAATAACTGAACACCTTACCTGCCCGTCTACTCTCCTTCATATTCCTTAGCTTTTCTTCGAACCTTATTTTGCTCTGAGCCTCCCTCGCCTCAAAACCTGCCCATCCCATATCGCCCTTTACAGCCTCATTTGTCGTCTTCCCGTGAGTACCCAACGCGAGGCGTCCCACGGTCCGTTGATTTTTATCCATTCCCGATTGCACCTCTGCCCTCATGCACACCACTGAGTTCTCAAAAGTAAGCCCCGGAACCATTACACCTTTCCATAGACCTCGAAGCACCTCGTACCTACTGTATCCCCACAACGCTCTGTGCTTCATTATTGCAGCATTCCTCTTTCCTTTTGCTGCCGAGGCTTTTTCCTGTACCCCCATGTACCTGTCACCCTCATTTATCCATACACCGAGGTACTTGTATTCGCACACCCTTGGATGGATGGATGGATGTGTGGCGACCACTGCGCACAGACCCACGCAGCCTCCGTCTCGTCACTGATTAGCCCGGCGTGACACAGCTACTTGCTGCAACACGCTTCCGATAAAAGACAGCGCCACGCAGTTTCGTCGGAGGCTTACGTCACCACTGCTGGCTATATCACCCAAGCTACCAAAGCTTGGTTTCATGTTTGTTTCTCTAACCTTCCGAAGCGCAGCATCGGCATGCTTGCCCTGCTGCTGCTGCTACTACGTTAATAAACATCGTTTCGTTTTATGTTGGGATCCGTCCTTCACCGACTCCGCATCCCACAGATGGATGCTATGAGCGTCCGCGTCCCCTTTATAACGGGGCGGTGACATGTCTGCCACCAGGCTCGAAGAAAAAAAAACTTCCTTGTTTCAAGTTGGCTTAATACCTTATCTACACTGATTAAATCTATGTTATTATACCAAAAAAAATATAAACTCACGGTCCATCTCTCTGCCTCTTAAAGCACAATGACCTTATTTTTCCCCATTATTTATTTTTGTACTTTATCTCTACTTTTCTGCCACCAATACTCTAACCGTCTCTTATTTCTATCGCGGACGTGTTCAGCTTTCCATTGTTGTCCCTAAAATCCAAGGCTTCCTGTAGACTCGTGCCCACACGTATACCTGGGTGAATATCGCCACATTCAATCAGTGCATGTTCCATCGTTTCCTTAGTTCCCCGCAGCATGTACACTGTTCTTCTTCGTTAATGAATCTCGCTTTATAACTACGCGTTCTAAGGCAGCCCGACCTTGCTTCAAACAGCAAAGCGCTTCCCCTTGAATTATCATAAAACCTTTCCCTCCTTATTTCGTTTTTTCCCTTTCGGTAGTTATTCAGAGCCGGCTTCTTTTCCATCGCTGCCATCCAATAAGTCCTCTCCGCCTCTCTGACCTTCCGCTTAATGCTCCTTGTTGCCATATCGCCCGCACTGCTAGCCGTATATTTACTGGTGAGCCTCCTAGTTCTTTTTCTCCACTGCGTGTCAACGCTTTTTCTATACAAATACCTGAAAACCTTCTCTGCCCATCTACTCTTCTTCATTTTCCTCATGCTCTCCTTACTCGTATACTCACAGCGCCATCTATTGTAACATTCATCAACTAGTATGCTCACAACGCCATCTATTGAGCAATTCATAAACTAGAGGTGGCTACATATTATTAGTACAGAGGAGGGAACGACCCACACCCTAAGGAGCTTCGCCCCTAAAAAAACAAGTCTGGCAGATCGCATGCATTCTGGGAATCAAATTCGTGCAAAGCAGTCAGCGCGGAGCTGCCCATGCCGGATTTCTTGCTTTCCGGCAAGCCTTACGATGTGCAACCAAGTCTTTGTGTAAACTGAGTAGTTCTGCGCATATTACGAGCTTGCTGGGCACGCCAAGTACAATCGGCGTCAAATGAAACCCCAACACCGCCAGGCCTTCGCATGGTCGCCGTCCTCTCATCACCACTGACAGGCGCGCGCACCCGGCTTTACCCCACTGCGCATGGGGTAAAGCCGGGTGGGGTAAAGCTGGACGGCGCGCACTATACCACTGCGAAGGCTTGCCGGTGTTGGGGTCTCATTTGACGCCGATAGTACACTGGCGCCTAAAGAGTGTCTAATGGTCTGACGTTAGACCAGAAACGTTGTGTTGATCGTGAGGCAGTGCGCGCTACGGTACGATGATGTGCGCATCAGAAGTAGCTGTCGTTAGCGCATTCGCGCAGCGTTCGACTGTAGCTTGCGGTGTCATCGGTGCACATTTACATTGATATAAAAGTAGATAGCCAATACAGCAACCGTAAGGGCTCGTTCTCACAGCGGTCAAACGCCCCGTCACGTCACCGTCACAACACCGATATCCGACAGAGGAGAGGATTTCCGAGACGTTTTCTCCGGAAAAAAAAATCACAGCATATCCACGGAGTGAATGATGATGAGTGGGCGAAGCTGCGGAGGTTCATCGGTAAACCGTGAATCTTCCGTGAATTCTGCCCAGTACATCATCACCGACGTGAGATCGGGCGCGTTTATACTAAAGGTTCGATGAGTTATGACGACTTGCAGCTCACTTTAATTTTACATGTACGCTGTGAATTTTCATTGTTTAGAAAACCATTGCTTTAGAAAACACCTTGCGTCTTTCGTTAAGCAGCTGGCGTCTTTTTCGTTTTGCTTTAGAAACATCTGGCGTTCTTTCGTTTTGTTTTTACAAAACATCTGGCGTCTTTCGTTGGTTTATTTCATCAATCAACGGCGTTTTGAACAAAATTTTTATTGTTTAATCACGCACAGGAGAAATCTCACCAGGCACTACCTTGGAGGTAAACAATGGCTGCTAATGGGAATGAGAGACAGAAGAAGTCGGCTTTTAGCTAACACTTACACTTCTACAGAGACAGAAGAATTCGGCTTTTAGTTAACGCGCACGCTGCGAATTTTTTATTGTTCAACAACGCACAGGAGAAATCTCCCACCGGCACCACCTTGGAGGTCAAAGGGTAAGACTTGTTACTCACTACTACGAGCACGACGAGGGACGAACGGGTGCCGCCTTAAGGAGCTTCGCCCCTAAAACGGTTGACGGCGTCGTAGGGCAGTGCTCTACGATTCCGTCGCCGGAACGGGGACGGAGCCCCACCCCTAGAAAACGGACCAATAAGAAATCAGTTTACGTTTGGAGTTCCGAGAAGAGCCACGCGTCTAGCATACGGGCCCGGGTCAGTGGCCTTGGAACACTGAACGCGCGCCTGACTGAATGGGCCATAATACGGGGGGACAAGTGGTTGTGTGTGTGTGTGTGTGTGTGTGTGTGTGTGTGTGTGTGTGTGTGTGTGTGTGTGTGTGTGTGTGCGTGCGCGTGCGTGCGCGTGTGTGTGCGTGCGCGTGCGTGCGCGTGTGCGTGTGTGTGTGTGTGTGTGTGTGTGTGTGTGTGTGTGTGTGTGTGTGTGTGTGTGTGTGTGTGTGTGTGTGTGTGTGTGTGTGTGTGTGGTGCGAAGAGGAGAGCCCAGGGGAGTCGGGAGAGCATCAGTCGCGAGCGAACCATTTGAGCTGCGAGGACAATTCCTATTTTGGTGCATCTGTCGGTCAACACTGCACAAAAACGTGCTGCTGCCGACGCTGCAACCGCCGTGGTCTGTTCGCACACAGCTACGTCGCGTCTGCTGTACGTTTTTTTGACGTGACGGTGACGTGACGGGTGGTTTGACGGCTGTGTGAACGAGCACTAATATGGGACGATGCTTGGTGTTTCGCCAACACTGAGCGCAGTCGCGGAATCGTGGGCTAGTGGCTCCATCAGGAGAGAGACGTTGAGCAGCAGCCGTTGGCGGAGCTTTCGCAAATACCAACTGTAGTTCTCTAGTGACGTGCGCTTCCGATCTGAGGCAGGCGTTCAAGAAAGCTGTTGGATGCCGAGGAGGTGTGAATGACAAACTTCTAAGATAACCTTGCACCGCAATGCATCTCCATTCTATTTCGCGCTGCGATTACAAGCACGCGTCAGATATCGAAACCACGTCTGTGGTAATAGACGGTTACCCACAACCGAAGCAGAGAACAGAACTGAAGAAGATGACGGAGTGCACCAGAGGGGGAGACGAACGTGAAGCGCGTGAGCTTTGGGAACGTCGACGGACTGAGTGAGAGCGCTGCCAGCTTGCAAGACAGCAGTACGCTCGGCCTGAGGGACCAAACGGACCAAGCTGGTGCCACCAGACTAGCCGGGACAGGCTTGGCGTGTCCCTGGAACGAGTGGGTGCTCCGGACCGGGCCTGTGGTGCTGTTCCTGTGGTGCACGAGCGTGCGGACCAAGGCGAGCAGCTGAGCCTGTTCCAGATTCGGGTCCGGCACAACCAGTCGCTGAGGGCCTGACCCTGGTGCTACGTCGGGCGGAGCGTGGGCCTTCGCATTCCTGAGCGAGCAGTTCCGGGTCTGCTCGTGCGCCCTCGTGCACCGTGCCCGTGCGCCTTTCCTGACTGCGTCGTTGCCCCTTCGACGGTACCGTGAGTGACGTCCGACTGTGAGGACGCGCCGAGAACTCGCGTGACCATAGTGAAGGACTCTAACGTTTAGGACTTTAGGTATATTGTATTGTGTGGCCAGTGAAAGTGTACGTAATTGTTATTTTGTGACGTCCATAAATGTTTTTCTTGTCCTTGACTTAGCTGTTCGTGTATGAGGGCCCAAGAACCACCACAATTGGCGAGCCTGCCAGGATGGCCTATTAACATTACAGCCATTACTCAGATGCTGGGCTAAGCCATGGACAAGGAAGTTTTTTGCACTTGGCCGAGAACTAGGGCGTGAGAAGACTGAGCTTAGAGAATGGGTCGAGAAAGAGTGCGCCCTAGCTCGCGATGAACGCGCACGGGAATGAGAAGCGAAGGAAAGCGCTGAACGACAACGACAACTTCAGGAACAGGAGCTTAAGATTTTGGAACTGAAGCTTAAACTTCAGGAAAGCGCGGGGAGACAGTCAGCCGACGCTGGTGCACCAGGTGGATCTGCCGCGAGCACTACACTTGCACCGAATGTGTGTAGCCCTCATAAACTGATACCGCCCTTTAACGAAGCGCGGGACGATCTCGACGCGTACCTACAGCGGTTCGAGCGGGTCGCGACGTGCCAAGGGTGGCCCCGTGAGAAATGGGCTCTTTCACTGAGCTTATGTTGGACTGGAGAAGCCCTAACTGTGATAGGCCGGTTAGATCCGACAGCTGCATTAAACTACGACCAGCTAAAAGCGGCATTACTGCAGCGGTTTCGGTACACTGCAGAGGGCTATCGGGAAAAATTTCGCAAAGCCACACCCGAAGACAACGAATCCGGCCTACAGTATGCTGCCCGGCTCGCTGGTTATTTTGACCATTGGTTGGAGCTATAGAAAACTGACAGGACCTTCGGTGCCCTTAGAGACCTGATTATCACAGAGCAATTTACGGAGAGTTGTCTTCCGTCGCTGAGAGTGTTCCTAAAGGAGAGGAACTGCCGAACGCTCCAGGAGAAGCGCAGACTTCAGACAACTTCATGGACGCTCAGTCAGTGGTGAATCTGGGCAAGGAATGAGCATGTAGAGAAACGGGTCCGACCACATCTCTAAGAACGGAGCTCGCAAGGAAGACGCCTCGGGCGGACGACCATTGTTTTCTGCGCGATAAAAAAGGGCACAGGGCAGCTGAACGCTGGTTGCGCACGAAAGCATGTTCCCCAGTGCATGGTCACAATCAGGGGCGTAGCCAGAGGGTTGTTGGGGGGTTCAACCCCCCCCCCCCCGAAATATTTGTTTTGCTTGCGTATATATACACGCACACATACAAAACGCACGCACGAACATACATAACATATGGTTGAACCACCCCCCCCCCCCCCCGAAAAATATTTCTGGCTACGACCCTGGTCACAATAGTGATAAGTATTTCTCCGGTAGAGGGGACAGATGTGAAGCATCTTGCATGATATCAGATGAAAGAAACGAGGAAAAAGCAGCAGGGAATGCAGAATACGTCATTCTGAAAGATGGAGAAAAGGTACCTGTTGTCAACACGGCAGTCAGCCGAAGTTTCGTATCTCAGAACATTGAGAACGTGCCCATTGTGAAAGGGTTTATGGATAAACGCCCAGTTACCGTACTGCGCGATACTGGCTGCGATACGGTCATAGTGCGACAGGCATTCGTGACAAGGGAAAAAGTGACCGGTACGTATCGGCCGGTACTGTTCCTTGACCGCACAGTGCACTAGCTACCAGAAGCTGTGGTCTTCCTGGATACACCAGTTTTTAGGGGAGAAGTTCGTGCTCCCCGCCTGCGAGACTCGCTTTATGATGTTGTACCTGGAAACATCAAAGGAGCCGTATCACTGGGCACCAGGAGAGTGTTCGAAAACCGGACCGTCAATTTCAGTAGCAGCACAGATATCGAGGAAAAGACGCATAAACCCTCTACAAATCGTCGTGGTAGGCGATAAGACCAGGTCACCGTAAGTCGTGTAGCGAACCGGCTACGTGCACCTGGGCCCGAACCCAGTGATGGCAGTCCATCTGCAGTAAACAGCGATGCCCAGACGGCATGCGCGAAGGGATGGCAAGCAACTACACGTCCATCTGGATCGTCGCAGCTATCGACCTTGCCGTGGCCTAATTCGTGGCCGAATTCGCGACCGGATGCGACGCATTACCGCGGTGCACCTACCCCACAAGATGAGACATGGTTGCCTCTGGACACGACGCCCTGGGTACCACCACGTCGTCGAGCCAGGCAACACTCCTCCATCGAGCAACGCAATACCGGGCGCCTCATTCAAACTCGCCCGAGGTTTCTTACGCTCCGCAGCGATGGTACGGACAGCCTCAGTGCACAGATGCATCAGTCACCATTATCGCCTCAGCCGCCGCTTCGACCACCACGTTCCCAGAGTCACTTTCAGCGCCACAGGACTAAGACATACAAGCGACGTGACAACAACACTCACTGAGGTCGACTATCTGGATCATGATGTGGTGTCGCCGCTGTGCAGAGACAACCAACATCTACGGTGTGAATCGTGCATTGTGTGTGTTGTGCGTCGGCGCGTCTTTAATCAGCACAGCCGGCAGTCTGTGCGCGCCTCGTTGTGACGTGCGCCGTGTGAGTGCGACGCGTGAGTGCGCCGGGCAAGTGATCAACAGTGTTTGTGTAGTAACAGAAGGCTTGCAATGTTCCCACTCTTTGCCTGTGCTCGGTGATTGCCTTTGCTCTTACTGTGTTCCGTTGTTTCGCGTCCATACTAACGCTATCCGCGGCACAATGTACTGAAAGTTGGGGGAAATGTGGTAATAGACGGTTACCCACAACCGAAGCAGAGAACAGAACTCAAGAAGATGAAGGAGTGCGCGAGAGGGGGAGACGAACGTGAAGCGCGTGAGCTTTTGGAACGCCGACGGACTGAGTGAGAACGCGGCGGGCTTGCAAGACAGCAGTACGCTCGGCCTGAGGGACCAAACGGACCGATCGGGTGCCACCAGACTAGCCGGGACAGGCTTGGCGTGTCCCTGGAACGAGTGGGTGCTCCGGACCGGGCCTGTGGTGCTGTTCCTGTGGTGCACGAGCGTGCGGACCAAGGCGAGCAGCTGAGCCTGTTCCAGATTCGGGTCCGGCACAACCAGTCGCTGAGGGCCTGACCTTGGTGCTACGTCGGGCGGAGCGTGGGCCTTCGCATTCCTGAGCGAGCAGTTCCGGGTCTGCTCGTGCGCCCTCGTGCACCGTGCCCGTGCGCCTTTCCTGACTGCGTCGTTGCCCCTTCGACGGTACCGTGAGTGACGTCCGACTGTGAGGACGCGCCGAGAACTCGCGTGACCATAGTGAAGGACTCTAACGTTTAGGACTTTAGGTATGTTGTATTGTGTGGCCAGTGAAAGTGTACGTAATTGTTATTTTGTGACGCCCATAAATGTTTTTCTTGTCCTTGACTTGGCTGTTCGTCTATGAGCGCCCAAGAACCACCACAACGTCGCTTCTGAGCGATTTGTGCAACGCCTTCCTCGGCTCATTTCTACAGCAACAGGCGGCGCTGCCAAATGGCGCGTTTCACATTTGTTTTCGAAAGAAGCAAAGCCTGGACATGTACGTGAGCAGTGCGCAGTAAAACAAACAAAAACACTGATCGCGCGTTTCGACTGTGTACAAAGAGAGCGGCCCGAGCACGTACTGCTCTTTTACTATACTATATTATACTATAATATACACTGGTTGTGTATATTGCGCTGTGGACGAGATCGGATTTAGTGTGCTTTTCTTGAACGTTATACGTGTGCGTGCCTTGCAGTAGCGTAGGCATAAATGGTTTTCGGAGGGTGTGCAAGCATACTTTATGTATGTTCGTGCGTGCGTTTGTATGCAGGCGCGTATTTATCCCTATGCAAAACTGAAGAATGGGGGGGGGGGCGCAGAGGGATGAACCCTCCAGTGGTTTTTTCACACGTCTCTTTACAATGTTGCGCTATTTGCTTTTACATCGCACGGCGGCGTTGCATTACCTTACCGTGCGCTATTTTGAAGAGCATACGAGGGCCCGCGATCTGCGGAAAAATGAGTGAGATGATCTACCGAACAAACAGCTCCATCCAAAGTATGGGCTCCGTAACTCTAGCTTCAACGTGTCCGCAGCACTGGCTGCCAGAAGAAAGCAAAAGAAAAAAATTTGGGGAGGGGCGAAGCATACAGGGAAGGGCGTTTCAGCTCCACTAACGTGAAACTTGTGGAGGGGCGAAGCATGCAGTGTGCGCCGGTGTTTCCCACAGCAAAATCACTGCTAATGGGCAATGAGAGACAGAAGAAAGCTTAGACACAAAGACCCGCAGTCCGCTTTTAGTTAACGTGCGCGCCGCGAATCTTTACTGTTAAACAACGCACAAGAGAAATCTCCCACGGGCACTACATTGCAGGTCAAGATCCAGTGCCTATACAAGGTGTTTTTTTAGATTTTTTACAAAAATCCTATGACAGTAAGGTTCTTGTCATTTTCGCACATGCACTCCACGTCGAGGCGGAAAAACTTTACCGCAGTCACAATAACACTGTTACCATTAATTAGCAAAAACTCGTTCATTAACTTTTTGTTTATTGACTTGAGGGCAGCATATTAGAAAGTTGTAGTTCGTACCAATTTATGGCATACCTATTTTTTACAAACCACGAAAGCTGCACGTAGTTCTAGATATTCTTCATCGAATGTCAGGAGCGAAATCTAAACTGATCGCGCAAAGCGCGCCTTCATTCGAATTTCGTCACTTTCCCGTCACATGTCGTCCCGGTGTTCCGCCGCACTTCAGTTTTGATTTCGTCTTAACATTCGATGATGAATATCTCGAACTACGCGCAACATTCATGATTAATAAAAAATGGGTGCGCCATAAATTGGCACGCACTACAACTTTCTAATATAAACACTTGCCCTCAAGTCAATTATTAAAAACTTAATTAACGAGTTTTTGTTCATTAGTGGCAACCGTGTCATTTTAAATGCGGTAAAGTTTTTCCACATTGACATAGAGTTCATGTGCGAAAACGGCAAGAGGCTTACTGTCAGAATTTTTATAAAAAATCAAAAAAAAACAACCTGTATATACGGGGTGGCCGGTGAACGGTTGTACAGCGCGAGCAGACGGTTTTTAACACGAAAGTGTTTGATGCCAGGGTCCACTAGGACTTTCATCACGTATTTCCGTCACGGAAATACGTCAGCAAAATGAACACTATCAGAGTGGCAAAGAAAAACAAGTATAAGAAAAAGTTCCGTTGCAGGAGTCCAACCCATGACTCCTCAGTCCGCGACGATGGCTGGGGGGCATTTAGCCCACTGAGCTACCGCCAAACGCATAACGAAGACTACATGAACAAGCCTTTTATCTTTTACACTTGCCTCTCACAGTGATCTTGGATGGATACGTGGATGCTATGAGCGTCCCCTTTATAAAGGTGCGGTGACATGTGTGCGACCAGGCTCGAAAAAAAAATCCAAAAAAAAAAATTCGGCAGATCCCACGTACCGTGGGAGTCGATGTTATGCGAAGCATGCGGCGGGAAGCGAAACGTTACAAATTGGCGCTATAGATTTGTATAAATTTTATACGCACATATATATTGAAGAGCCGCATATGTGTTATATAACCAACGGCAACGTGGGTATAACCAACACCAGAAGCGGTAAGCTGATATGTAGTGCTTATACGTGTCCCGAGAACTCATGCACGTTTTACGAACCGGTGTGCATGTGTGCAAGAAGTTCTGTAGTGCTTATACGTGTCCCGAGAACTCATGCACGTTTTACGAACCCGTGTGAATGTGTGGAAGAGGTTCTTGACAGTTCTTGAACAAGGTCATCATCACCGTGATCAGTGAGCACCAGCAGCTGGTCATGACTTGTTATTGAATCCGGTCGTGATCGCGGTGACGAGGGGTCCATGTGAAGTGAAGTATGAGGCATAGTACAGCAGTTGCAAATCGTGGATGCCTCGGTCATTTCGTCGACAAATTGTCTGTCGATAGAGCCGGCGACAAGTCAGAACATATAGTCACCCTTCTCGTTCGTGAGTTATAGGGCGTCGAGGCTAGTAGGCCTGGATAGTGCTACGTAGACCAACATCAGTGGATGGCGCTTGTCGTATTCGTAGACTACCTGGTTGTATGTAGCCTAGTCTACAAAGCGGCTGTCACTCAATCTAGCATCATCCTCGGTCAGTATGAGGCCATCGCCCAGCCTCGTAAGAAATGGCGAGGACACTGCGTAGTTCTGGCGGACTAAGTGCACTTTACAGTGCGATGATATGAAGATCATACGTAACATTCGTTAATGTGTTCCTCCGGGTCGAACAATGCCTCAATATAGCTTGCTGAATCATAGGAAAACAAATGTAATGTTTATTAGACTGCTATAAAAGCGGAGCCAACACTGGAACCACAGACGTTAATCTGATATGACGCCTGTATCGTAGGAGTACACATGGTAGGAGTATCATGTATTGTTTATTGCTTTCTTGCAAAATTAGATAGCCAGCACCATAACCACAATTGACGTTACACCGACATTACGCCTGCATAGGCTGTTTTTGCAAGCCAGTTTATATACCTGGCGTGGCTGTGGTAGAATACCTGACTGCCACGCAGAATGCTTGGGTTCGATTCCTGCTGGGATCCTAATTTTCATTCTTTCCATTCTTCGGGTCAACGCTGCCGATGTCGGTTTTTCTTAACGCTCTCACATTTAAGTTACCAATGTCTGTTCTCGGCGTTCCTGGGTAGATATAAACTGTCAATCACCTGTGGCGCATACCCGTACACCGGGGCCCGTGGTAAACGGGTATGTGCCACACGTGTCTGGAGGAAAAGGTTTGACGACGTACACGACAGGATTTTCGGGTTATTCATGTCATGACCCGACAGTCAGATTCGTCAAATCCTCTTGCCCTCCCATGCCGATTTTTGTCTACACCACGTTAAGGAGGCGATCATGAAAGCACCCAGACGTAGGCGGCTAGATAGATAGATAGATACGTAGATAGAAACGCTCAAAGTGCCAAAAGTTCGCTAAGAAATGCTTCGCATTTAAAACACGCCGTTGCTACGACCGTCGGCGCGTTTCCAATAGAAGTGTAATTTCGTCAACGCTTTAACACACCGCGAAGTGGTGGCTTTAACCGAAGCCTCGCTCATAGCATCCATCCATATCGAAAAATAGCTCTCCGACGCTCGCCTAATTGTCGCACCGCGTTGCCCGCTCTCCCTGTAAAAATTAACGGCCAGGCTACAGGGAAGACACGACGCGCGTAGCGTTTCTCTTCGCGTTTCACGATGCTTTGAACGAGTACATATCGAGAATCAGTGTTCATTATGTTGTTGATGCCATATTTGCGCGGGATTAACCATATGCGGTGTCCACGTATATGCTAAGAACTTCAGCTACCGTAAGGGTTAAATCACGATCATGGGCGTTAGTCGTCGGTACGGAGACGTTCCACTACTCCTCAACGTGGGTCAGCCCACATCAAGCGGTGCTATATCTGTCAAACAACAGTAGACATTGTACAAGCTCTCATATACCAATGCACTACAAACAATCAACTACTTCTGTGACGACACGTTTCAGTTTCGTGTTATACCGATTCCTATGACAGAGGGATCAGCCATGTTTTCAAGAAACTCGCTAGCAGAAGCTGCCTGCGTCGGCGTTCTCTCTCGCGGGCGAGGACGCGTTCTCGTTCCTCGCGAGCTGGTAGTTCACCGTTCTTCGCAGATAGAGCATTTCCATAGTTAACGCGCGCCGTTCGCTCTCTCTTGCCACACGGTGAGCGCTGAGGCGGTGGCGCGCTCTTGCGCTCAAGCAAATGGATAGGACACGACGATGCAAGCGGCGACAGGAGACGACGATGCAACGCCGACAAGCCGCGACTCTAAGGCGCTTCGCCCCTGAAATAAGGGAGTGTAGAGCTAAAGGCGCATGCGGCATGCCAACTGTGCACTTCGGCGCACACTGCCTTGCGAAGCTTGCAAAGAGAGATGCCTGTTTGGATATTTGCGCTGACCGATTCCCGTGTGGCGGCACTGATTTCCCGCAGCAGCGTCTGTGGCACTGGTGTTTGATATATGCGCGTCTCAGCTTAAGCCATCGACAGAGCCTTACACACGTTTATAAACGTAAATCATTGCTTTCGTCATCTGCAACGCCGACAACCAAATGCTTATCAATCGTGTTCTCTCGCGCGTGTGCGACATCCGTGTGCTTAAAGGGGCTCTGCGACGTTTCTACGACTGCCTTATTTAGCGCTGGAATGCGTGTAGTAATAAATGACAAAACAAACGCAAAAAGAATTATGAAAATTGGTGTCTGATGCTATTAGTCTGCAAAGCTCGAGCAGACGACGACAAGGAACGCTCCCTTTGGCATTTCGCTCTCCCGCTGACGTCAAAGGCCGTTTCCGATAACCGTGCGCGTCTTATAGAGACGTGCCGGAAGTCTTGTCTCATGGTGGCCTTCACACAGTGCCTTGCCACAACTCTGCCTCGGCACCAATCTTTCTGACGGCATTGCTACCATGGCTACGACGCACCACGTGAGTCAGCTAGTAGTGCACGCCACTGCAAATTGAAAGTGCATCCCTGATCCCCGCGCAACGCAAGGATGGCTCCGGGCATTGTAGGAAACTCTATGGCTCCGGGAGCCCGGACGAAACGCTACCGCCCGATGACGCGGAAGGCGTCGGTCGAAAAGCGTTAAGGATTTTTTTTTCTTTTTTCGTTAACAGATCGTGTCAAACAGCGTTGCGTGTTTCGCAGGTTCCGGTGTGGCCGCTGTCGCCCGATGCCGCAAAAGGCAAAACGCGGAAGAGTATCGTTTCATTACCATTCCCACCTAGGGTGCCTTGATGCGGGCGCACGAATCCAGGCACACTATTCCCACTAGCTCCACGGGGCACCTAACGTCATGATAGTTGTTCTGAAAATACATCAGTTAGAAACAGGAATGATTTGCTTCTGAGAAAGCATGAAAAAGGGTTTTATTCTTTTTATGGCTCAGTAATATGGCCTAGCTACCACCGTATGAATATTACATGGCACTAGTCGCGTCAAGCCAATCAAAACGCACAGCCTTTGTCGTCACTGCCACATGACGAAACGTCACTTCCCATAACAAAAATAGCCGATGTGTGTAGCTGTAGTCTGAAATCAGCGTAGATTATCCGGTGAAATAAAATTATAACAGCTTCGTTCTCAGCGTTGCCACTTACGCAATGATGTCGGCGCATTCCACAGTACCAGAACAAGCGTTGAAAACATGCTTAATTTGTGTCGCAGCGCCCCTTTAATTAAATATGCGTATATCGAAATTCTGTTCTGCTAGTCTAGCTTATATTGCAGGCGAGCAACTAAGTTGCACGGGGACATGAGAACTGAGGTTGAAGAGCGCTTTGTGGCCGACGCTCTGTTCGCTGCTATCAATGCACAGCGTATACTGCTGTAGTTTGTTTTCATTTCCCGGGCACTGCTTCGCCCAAATAGTTTCATCTTGAACACGCCGACTGCTGCCTTCGTCAACGTCACGACCACGTGACGTCTGGTGGAAGTGCTGTTCGTTCATGTTCCCGACGCCCCCGTGAAGCCGTGAACCCAGTGCAAGTCGCAAGGAATTCATTAACGCCAACCCCTACCAGCGAGCCAGCCGCAGACAACGAGCTCTAGTACCAGAGTACGGGCTTCTACCCGATAACACCCGGAAGACAAAGGCCATGACCACGACGGAGGCAACGATGACAGCCCCAGTGCCACCGCCCGCGACTGTCGTGCTGTGCTACAACGCAGTGACCCGCCAACCTTGCGCAGATCATCATTTGAAAACCCGGAAAGCTGGCTCGAAGCGTACGACCGCGTCGCTTCTTCTATACCTGGACCTGTGACGACAAGCTACGGCACGTCCACTTTGCCTTGAGGACACCGCTCCGACCTGTCTCGAGAACCAAGAGTGAATCCTGACAACGTGGGACATCTTTCGCACCAGTTCCCTAGCCACATTGAAAAACCTCGTAGGCAAGGACCGGGCCGAGGCTCTGCTCGAAATCCGTGTGCAACTGCCAAATGAAAACGTGGCGCTCTTCACGGAAGAGATGACCAGACTGTTCCGCCACGATGATCCTGCCATGCCCAAAAAAGAAAGTTCGCCTCCTCATACGAGGAGTTAAAAGCAGGGGCTCTTCGCGGGACTGATGCGGAGCCCACCCAACAGTGACCAAGCAATAGTTATTTGCAGACTAATTGGTTCACATTGTAAACTAGACTTGTTGCGCAACCAGCAGGAAAGAAGGAGGGCGCTCTCTCCTGTCTCCCTCCTTCTTTCCTACTGGTTGCGCAGCAAGTCGAGTTTGACCAAGAATTTGTCTAAAAAACTACGACCATCGAGAACACGCTAGAAATGCAAACCGCCAATAGCCGATAGGTTCAAGACAGCACAGATGTTCATGCCCTCGGCTCCGACGACCTGCGCGAAACAATCCAAGCGATCGTGCGGGAGGAACTGCACAAACTGTTACCCTCCCCAGCCTCAAGTGGACTCGATAACAGACGTCATTCGAGCAGAAATCCAGCTGCCGCTGGGCACCCTTGAACCGCCACAGCCTCAGCCGCAAGCCATGAGCTACGCCACGCGTCGTGACGTTCCCCCTCCGCGCCCACGTGAAGACACCGCACCGCGAGGAAGACCGACATTTGGCGTGCCCCCTACCACCAGCCACTCTGCTACCATTGCGGAGAAGCTGGTCAAACCTACCGCCGCTGCCAGTATCGACAGATGGGACTGCGTGGTTTTGCCGTCAACGAGCCACGTCCAGAACGAGGTGAACTGCCACGTGAAATCGCCGACTATCTCGCAGGAGCGCTATGGACCCCCCAGGAACTTCCCGCTCGCCGTCACCAGACCGCTACGTCTCTCCCCAACGCCAACCATACACTGGCCCAACCCGGAGCCGGTCGCCTAGCCCGTATCCGGAAAACTAAGGGCAGCAACCGATGGAGGAGCGGTTGCTGTACGACAAAATACCGAAGATCTTCCGCGCCGACAACGACGCCGCGACAAAATCTAAAGAACACGCCGCAAGCCGGACGGAGCCCTGACGTCAAAACTTCGCGGCACGAAGAATACCTGACGACGCAACGTCGAAGCAGCGGGACAAACTGACGTAGCCGACCTAACCGCAACGCAAGACAACGACCTAGCGACCTCGACGTTCTTATCGACGGCCACAGCATCACAGCTTTAGTCGACACCGCCACCGACTATTCTGTCACCAGTGGACCGTTCGCCACGAAGTTGAAGGTTAGGACCGCCTGGGAAGGTTCCGAAATCCGGACAGCTGGAGGTCACCTAGTAACGCCGGCAGGAATCTCCAAAGCGAGAGTTACCATTACCAACCGGATTTATCTCGCAAGCTTCGTAGTTCTACAGCGTTGCTCGAGAGATGTCATCCTTGGTGTGGATTTCCTAGACCTTCATGGTACAGCGATCGACCCGAGATCCAAGTCGATAACACTATCCACAGAAAAAGCCCTACCGCTGCATACACCGCAGGGGAGCACGCCTTGAATGTGCGGGAACTGCAGGTCACCATTCTCACCTCACTCCAGCGTCATCATTTCCGTCGGCACTCAGAAATCAGCAGCCCTGGAAGGCGTCGTTGAGGGCGATCAGCACGAGTTGATTAACCGCGAGATTTGCCTCGCAAGAGGAATAGCCGAGCTGCGGGGAGGGAAAGCAACAGTGATGCTCACAAATTTCAGCAACGAGTATAAGCACGTAAACGAAGGCACGACGGTCGCCTACATCGAAGAAACTGTGGAAGCCACCGATGCCTTCGCCCTCACTAATTCTTCCGAGCCTACTAAGACGAACCACGCTCCTCAGACAGTTTTCGAAGTCAATCCCAGCCTTCCGAATCATAAGCAAGAACAGCTCAAAACCCTGCTCTTGCAATACAAGAACTGCTTTTCGTCGTCGCCAAGAATTCGGCAGCCCCAGTCGCAAAACATCGCATCATTACAGAGCAAAGTGCCAGACCACTCCGTCAGAGCCCGTAAAAAGCTTCAACGCGAGAACGCGAGGCCGTTAAGAAACAAGTCGACTAAATGCTACGCGACGACATCATCCAGCCGTCCAAGAGTCCGTGGGCATCCCCCGTGGTGCTAGTGAAGAAGAAGGATGGCACTCTACGTTTTTGCTTCGACTATCGTCCCCTGAACAAAATCACAAAAAAGGACGTGTATCCTCTCCCACGTATAGACGACGCCCTGGATCGACTCCACAACGCGAAGTAATCTTCGTCGATGGACCTCGAGACCGGCCATTGGCAAATAGAAGTCGACGGCAGAGACCGAGAGAAGATTGCTTTTATAACACCAGAAGGCCTCTTGCCGCTCAAGGTCATGCCTTTTGGTCTTTGCTCGGCACCTGCGACGATCCAACGCGTTATGAATACAGTACTGGCAGTATGAAATGAAAACTTTGAGGATGAATGAAACTTGGAAGCTTTGAGCACAAATAAACGACGAAGAAGGGAAACACACACCACAAGCGCTCCCTCACAACTGAATCTTTATTCGACAAGTGGCAAACTTTCCTCGTGTACTCGGACAACGTCATTGCGTTTGCCTCAACCTTCGACGAGCACCTCCGGCGCCTTCAAGCTGTACTTCAAGCAATCAAATCCTCCGGACTCACCCTGGATCCAGATGTGTGGCGCTTCGCGTACTTAGATCATGATACTTGAGCGAACCGTTCTCAGCCCTCACGGGAGTGAGAACGAGTGGTTAAGAAATTCCTTAAAAAGGGAAGTTTGAAAGGAAGCATCCTTCCACTCAACCAGAACTAGGTACTCTTCCACGAAATGAAAGCATTTTGCCACATCTGTCCCTGCTAATCTTGCTTCAGTCTTTGTGTCCACGTGCGCTGGAAACAAGTCACTAAACTCGCTACCTCACTGTAACTTTTCCATTCCATTGGGAAAAGTTACAGTGAGGTACACTTTGAGCAAATCGAGAAAGCCTCTTACTGCAACATTCTGGAAATCAACTGCACCAAATTTTAAAAAAATGCTTGCTCGATGACACTCATAAGAACTCCATGTGGACTGGAATAGAAGAGGTCTTTTATGTCAATAGACATACCCTTGTAGGGAACACGGTTGTGCTTATTAAGATGGTGAATGACACCCCATGAATTAGTAACAAAAAAAAGCGTCATCAATATAACATTTTAAGTGACACTGTAGCAATCATTCAATGGACTTTTGCCACGTTCCTTTTTTTCGGAATTATGACGTACAAAGGGCTGCTACTGTTGCGAATTTTTGCAGAACACTTGAAAGTTGATTTTTTTTTTTTTTCACGGACTAAGCAAGTGCGTCGAGGTTGAGCTTAGGAAATAGGGACAACGCGTATTGACGAGAACAGCGGCAGTCCTCGTCGGTCGCTTCTTTTTTGTGTCCCTGAAACTGACGTTTCATGTGTAACTATCGATGAGGGCCGAAGGGCGCTAAACAGCAAGTACTGAAGAAAGACGACCGGAGAAAACTATTTAGCCATAGATTTCATAAAATATGGAGGAGATTTAATATCCAAGAAAGATGCGTCGCCCTACACAATATGTCTTAAGCCTTCGACTTTAGCAATAAATGGTAAAACTGCCGATTTTACACAGTGTGCCCCAGGTAACCGCCGTATATGTCGATGCGACTGAATGTGTATATCGGGCTGTTGCACGAAGTGAGTCATTATTCTGCGTCTTCTGCCTCACCGCTTAATCAGGCAAGATTAATTAACGAACTTATAAAGCAACGAAGCTGGAGAAAAGACGCCAATTAGAAAGTTGTACATCGATTTGCAACTCGTCCGATGAGAATGTGTCTAACTTTCTACATATTTATTATTCGACAGCACCAACTTTTGGGCGAGTTGGTTTTGCATAGGAGAACATTCAAGCACACACACTCGTGGACAGAAGGAGCTCCATCTCCTTACGAAAGATGCGTGAAAAAAAAATTACCATGTGACACGCCCAATTGCGCACCGCGATTGTAGTACTCGCTAACGTTCTGCGTACAAACGATATGCTTCCCTCGCGGCGGTTCATAATAGCGACAAGCAGACGCAGCGGTTGTCGCTTGTGCTGCCGCAAGCAACAGGAGCATCATCACGCACCATCGTCGCTGCTCTGTCGCCTTCGGAGAGGCAGCAGACTCGGCCATAAACACGGCCGTTTGCACACGGAACGTTACGGAAAACTGCAATCACGGCGCGCAAGCGGGCATGTGACATGATACACTTTTTTCATTTCGCGGGCATCGTCACGAAGCAGAAGAATACAAATACTTAAAGGAGCACTGACCGCAAAATATTTGTTGGCGACTTTTATGGTTTAATTAGTAGTTTTGTGTCTGTTAATCTAGAAATGGAATCGTAAATGCTCCAAGGTATCATATTACTAATGCTAGCGTCATTAGTTACGACCAATTCTGGCGTCTTTCAAAAATTTGCAGTGGCTTAGCTCGGCTATGCAGGATATACGTAGCGTTAGCAAAGATTCGGCTGTTTATTCTTAGCTTTCCAGGTTGTCTAGGACTATTAGCCTTCTTCTGTTCATTCTTCGTACGCTGAACCGCTAATTGCCAGGCAAATACTTCGGGATCCGATGAGATAAGCTTCTCGGCTCTTCTGCGCCGTCGAGCAGCATTTGCGCTCTCCTTCTCCATGGCGTTACCCACATGCAAACGCCAGTCAGAGACGCTATCAAGCGGCTCCAGCGCAGTGTCAGACGGCGACTGCACAGCGAAGGCAAATAGCTGCGCGTGCGCCGGCGCCAGTGTGTCTGCCGCACATCACTGATCCTCGCGCATGCGCAGCACGGCTCATGAGGGTCCGCGCGATATCGGCTCCGGCTACGCAAGTGTAGCTAACGCTACAAAAGGCCGTCTGATATCATAAGAAATCACAAAATCTAGCGCTCCACGGCGGTGAAGCACCATAAGATCACGTGCGCCCAAGTTTTGGTGACGCTGTGAGCGCGCCTTTTGAGACAGCGAATGAAACGACGTGGCTGCTGCGGTACCAGTTGGGGTGGGACGCAGCAGCTCTTCGTGCCGAAGTTTCCGCGATACACCCGCCGGCCAAGCACACTGCCAAGAGTGAAAGCAAAAAAAAACTGACTCGGTTTAAGAAGTGAAGCTAACGTGAAAAAATAAGTGGCTAACAACATCAACAAACGATTCACTCAACGCAAACGGTCGGTCGTCTCGGCGGCTGTGCACCAACGCAGACCGCTAATGCTTTCACTCTTGTCATGCAAGTGTTTCAGTGCGCATTCCTGCGCATACTGCCTTCCGTTTTCCTGCCAGCTTCTTTGACCACACCGTTGCAGTATCAACATCGTTCCAGCGAAAGTGGCACGTTTACCTGTCACGCCCTCTTGGTCTTCGACTCAAGCTTATCAACCACAACGTACTTGGAACCACTGGATTTCACCAAATGCAACAGATCTGGATCCCTTCCGGCGCCACTGGTCAGCTACATGGTCCTCGACAAAACCTGGTCGACGCTATCAGCATCGGCATCGATGCCTGTGTCGACTACAAAAGAGCGGCCTTTGCCGGCGGCGCTGTGTGGGCTCGGCGGCTGTGCACCAGACCCCTAATCCTTTCACTCTTGTCATGCAGGTTAGTAAACTTAGTCTTTTCGCTAAGAAGTCTAGTAATTACCTGCTGTTTCAGCTGCCGAGCCCACACTGCTACGTTCTTGTTGCACTTGAGTGTTCTCGTGTGATTCGTGCCTTGTTGATGATGTCGGGTGATATTGAAAGCAATCCTGGTCCTGCTTCTAATGCTGTACTAACTGAACTGCACAAATTGTCTGCCGGTCAGACGAAATTAATCAGTCAGGTACAGGACCTTAAGTCTCATTTGTTATCAACAGATAAATCTATAGCAGATCTCATAGACGCGTGACTGATCTAGAAGGGCACTGTCAAAATATTATTTCATTGCGTACTGATGTGGAAGCGCTCAGAAGAGACACCGCTCGCGCGAGTGACCTTTTGCGCAAGCTTGAAGCGCGCGTGGATGACGCCGAGAATCATTCTCGGCGCAATAACCTCATATTTTATGGCCCTCCTGAATCAACTGGATCGGAAGCATTTGCCCAAGTTGAACAACTTGTCATCAAGCACTGCCATGATCATCTAGGTATTTCCATCGATCTGAAAGAAATTGAGCGCGCGCATCGTCTGGGTCGCCGCAAGGATACTAACCACCATCGCCCCAAAATAGTTAAATTCGCATTCCATAAAACAAAAGGAGAGATTCTTTTCTAATGGACGGAAATTTAAAGGAACCACTTTTAGTGCTGGTGAAGATTTTTCACGTCGTGTACAAAACGTCCATCGGCAATTGATTGCATTTGCTAAAACCAAGTCGCTGCCTTTTTCCATCACTTACAAAACACTACTAATGGGTCACAAGCGCTACGTCTACGATGAGCAATCGCAAACTGTAAGAGAAGCATCGTAGCGATTTCCTCGGCACAAATATGCCGGGCACACCCCCACAACTCAATCTGGCCTGTCACTTTCGGTAGTCTTTGCTAACCCGCGCAGGTTTTTCCTAAACGCATCACTTTTTCTGAGCTTGTTTTATCATCAAGCAGTAATGTATTGGTGATAACCGAGACTTGGCTGACAAATGATATAACCGATGCAAAAGTGCTAGATCACCTACCTGGATTTCAACTTTATCGTAAGGACCGTACAGGCGCACGTGGAGGCGGGGTTCTGACCGCTGTGCACCAACAGTTATCGTGCTCGGTGGCCAGGACCGACTCTCCTGAACTTGAAATTCTTTGGGTCGTTTGCCGTGCTTACCCTCATACTGTCCTTGTAGGCGTTTGTTATAGGCCCCCGAACAGCCACCCAGATTTCGCATATAAGCTCAACAATAACCCGAGTGGATTTGGCAAACAGTGTCCACAAGCAGAGATACTCCTTTTCGGCGATTTCAATTTTCCTCAAATAGATTGCAGTAGTAACGTTCCGTCAGCTGTGGGCAGTGAGCCCGCAAGAGACTTCATAGATTTCTGCCTGAATTGCAATCTAACCCAACTTGTATCCCAACCGACCCGCGTTACAGAGAGGAATTCCAGCATCTTAGATCTAATACTAACTAGTCATCAAGAGAGCTTATCATCAATTACATATCTGCGTGCCGTCACTGACCACAAGGTAATCCATGCGGCTTTTTCGTTTCGACCTGTAAAACGCCATCTTGTCACCAAAACAATCCGTCTTTACGACAAGGGCAATTATAGTGCCATCAATAATGAACCGGCACCTTTTCTTCCTGAGTCGAGAGAATAAGCCATACATGCTCTGTGGATGAGAATTGGATTATATTTAGAGATAAGTTAGCCAGTCTTGTCGAGAAGTTTATCCCAAAAATAACGTTCACCGCAAACCGAAACAAGCCGTGCTTCCCACGTACACTTCAGAAACTAAGAAACAAGGAAAAACGCCTCTTCCGATCAGCCAAACAGTCTAAACTTCCGTCCTTATGGGAAAAATATTATGCCGCGGAAGATGACTATCTAAGAACCATTCGAAACTGCAAGCATGTGTTCTTTCATGATGAGCTGCCCAAAATGCTTGCAACCAGCCCTCGCAAATTCTGGGAGGTCATAAACTCTCAAGAGATGCGCACCATTAGTCTCTCAAATGCGCATGGCGATATAGTCAACAACAATGAATGCGCGAACCTTTTTAACGAGGCTTAGGTGCACGTTAAAGAACCCCAGGTGGTCAAAATTTTCGGAGCCCTCCACTACGGCGTCTCTCATAATCATATCGTGGTTTTGGGACGTTAAACCCCAGATATTATTATTATTATATTATTATTATTATTATTATTATTATTATTATTATTATTATTATTATTATTATTATTATTATTATCTTTTTAACGAGGCCTTTTTCTTTGTTTTTACAAATGAAAGTTCAGTTTCCGATTTTTCTTCACCTGCGCGCAGCACCGAGTCTATATCCCCAATTACATTTTCTATGGACGGCATCATTTCGATTATAGAAAACATTAAGCTTTCTTCTTCTGCAGATGTGGATGACATTAATTCAAAACTTCTCATAAATGTTAAACATGTGTGTGCCGCATACCTTACATTGTTATTTTCGCAGTCATTATCATCAAGCATTCTGCCAGCAGACTGGAAAGTAGGCAAGGTCGTTCCAGTCTACAAATCAGGTAACAGAGACTCTCCACTAAATTACCGTCCTATATCTTTAACAAGTATCCCCTGCAAAATCATGGAACATGTCGTCTACTTCTTGGACTTTAGGCACTTTTTTCATCCTTCTCAACACGGGTTCCGAAGAGGTTATTCTTGTGAAACGCAGCTGGCCATTTTCATTCACGACTTACATTCTAACCTTGACTGCAACATTCAGACTGATGCTCTTTGCCTCGATTTCGCTAAAGCATTTGACACTGTCCCTCACAAACGCCTAATTCTTAAATTATCTCTGTTAAATCTAGATCCTAACGTACTTGCATGGATAACATCTTTCCTGACTAATCGCTCCCAATTTGTGTTTGTTAATAATCACTTTTCTAACCGACTACCTGTAACTTCAGGTGTCCCGCATGGGTCTGTGTTAGGGTCTCTACTCTTCTTAATTTACATTAACGATCTACCATTGCATGTATCGTGCAACTTTCGTATGTTTGCCGTGACTGCGTAATCTGCCGATCAGTAACCAACATTCATGACCAAACACTAATTCAGCATGATCTTAACAACATACAAACATGGTGTAACCGTTGGTTAATGAACTTAAATCCTATTAAATGTAAGCTTGTTTCTTTTGCTCGCCGCCGTAACCCTTTTGAGTTTACCTATTCCATCGCTAATGTTCCCATACAATCAGTTCAATCATTCAAATACCACGGCATCACCTTGGCTCATGACCTGTCTTGGCGTCATCACACTACTAACATCATCTCGTCTGCTAATAAATCACTCGGGTTTCTCAGACGACACTTACGCCATACTCCGCCTCACGTCAAGACGCTTGAATACAAATCGTTTATCAGGTCCAAACTCGAGTATGCATCTTCCATCTGGAGCCCTCATCAGTCATACATCATAAGAAAACTCGAATCACTTCAAAATCGGGCTACCAGGTTCATTCATTCTGCATATTCGTACGATATCAGCATCTCATCTCTAAAGGCGGAATCAGGTCTGGAAACCCTTGCTTCACGCCGACAGTGTGCCACTCTCTCTCTTTTTCATATGTTTATTTCAGTTCACTGAATCATCCACCGTACATCACGCCCCCTCCGCACATATCCCATCGCACTGGTCATCCGTTACAAGTCGCAATACCACGTACCCGGACCACTGCATTCCAAGCCTCCTTTTTCGTAAGAGCAGCAAAAGACTGGAACGGCCTTCCTCACGCCATCTGTGCCATCACTAACCCATCTATGTTTGCAGAAGCCATTAAAAACACCGTTGTATATTTCTTTTTTGTTATACACCACCCCTTATGTAATACCCCTACAGGGGGTCTTTAAGGAAATAAAAGTGAAGTGAAGTGAAGCGAAGTCTTCAACGTGAAACACGTCCGCACTGCTCAGAATACCGTTCGCGTCTGAAAATCCCGGAAAATGTCTAAAGCAGCTTCACAGTCCTCCGTAAACAAGGCAATAAAATTTCCTTCATAAGAGCGTAAGGCATAAGGCACCACCTCTCCAACCTATTCAGCGTGCGTTTGTAGGATATATTCAGGGCAATGAAATGGGAACACCTCAGGACAATAGTTATTTGAGAATACCTTAGTAACCTACGGCTTGCTGATGAGATTGCTTTACTGAGTAAACAAGGAAAGAATTCCAAATAAGGCCGACGTTCAGGAAAAGACCGAGGCTTGAAGAGAATCTTGAGGAGGGGGTGCCGCCAACGTCTACACAAGCGGCGTTGTCCTCTTCGAGGCAGCAACTTGAAGACCACTTGTCCGAGCGACGCTCCCTGTTCAAGATTATTGTCTCTAGAATTGTAAAGCATGCTCACTGAAATGGACAGGCATAACAGAACAGTGGGTATAACAACTTATATGCAGAAAACTGATGCTACGCTGTCTCAGAAGACAAGAGCGGTTTCTGATAGGTAGCGAGAAACTGTAAGTGGTAAAATAATACGTATACTTAGGGACTCACCGCAGATCCGAAACATGAACCTGATGTAACTAGAAGAATGGGGCCGAGCGCGCGCATTTCCCAGGTATTCTCAGATCATGGATGACAGTATCGCTCAAGAGAAATGCATATAACAGCTGTATCTTACAGGCTCTAATTTGCGGGGCAGAAACCTGGGTGCTAATGAAAATGGTTCAACTTAAATTAAGAACGACTCAGCGAGCCGTGCAAAGTAAAATTATAGATCAGAAAGTATGGGAGAAGAAGAGAGCAGGGTAGGTCAGGGACACAATTCCGGCAGTGCGGGAATCGATTTCATGTCAGCAAGCAGGTGCCTATGTCGCTTTTTTTTGCACGCGTTACGAGCTAGATCGGCGTCTTGGTAGTTGTTGGCATATCGAGGGCTTACCAGGCACGTCGAGTTCACTCGCGCCTAAAGGGTAGCTCATGATCCGACGTGAGATCGCTACACACGTCGGATACATACGTCCGTTTAGCCAAACAAAGTGCACGCAACGGTGCGATGGGTTGCGTATGATGAGTAGCGGCCTTCGGCGTATTCCTCCAGGGTCGACCAACGCTCGCTGCGTCATAGGAGCAGACATGCAATGTTTGTTACATGGTTTTCAGAGCGGTTAGCCAGCACTGCTACCACACTTGAGGTTGGCCCGAGATGACCGCAGTACAGGGTCTTATTCCGCAGCAGCTTCAAATACTGATGTGGCTCTGCGGTAGACTACTTCACTGCCACGCAGAATGCCAATGTTCGATTCCTCCTGAAACCACGATTACTATTATTCGCGTTTATCGGGGTTTTCTGCTACATGGGCTCCTTAACGCTATCGTGTAAACAGACAGACAGACAGGCAGACAGACAGACAGACAGACAGACAGACAGACAGACAGACAGACAGACAGACAGACAGACAGACAGACAGACAGACAGACAGACAGACAGACAGACAGACAGACAGACAGACAGATAGATAGATAGATAGATAGATAGATAGATAGATAGATAGATAGATAGATAGATAGATAGATAGATAGATAGATAGATAGATAGATAGATAGATAGATAGATAGATAGATAGATAGATAGATAGATAGATAGATAGATAGATAGATAGATAGATAGATAGATAGATAGATAGATAGATAGATAGATAGATAGATAGATAGAAGATAGAAGATAGATAGATAGATAGATAGATAGACAAACGTTCAAACTGCCTTGGCGGTAGAGAAATGCTTCGCATTAAAAAACTCACATTAAAAGCATCTAAGTGAAAATCAAGAAGAAATGGGCATGGGCAGGGCAGTAACTAGAAGTCAACTGCCGGTCATTAGATTAACATACAGGATTCCAAGAAAAGCAAGCGCGGCAGGAGAAGGCAGGAAGTTAATAATATTTCGTGGGGTTTAACGTTCGAAAACCACGACGAAAGGGACGCTCGTAGTGGAGGACCCTGGAAATTTCGACCACGTGCGGTTCTTTAACCTGCACCCTAAATCTAAGTACACGGGCCTCACGCATTTTTCGCTCAGTAAAAATGCGGCCGCCACGGCCGGGATTTCACCTCGCGAGCTTGAGGTCAGCAGTCGAGCACCATAACCACCGCGGCGGGTAAGGCAGAAAGTTAGGTGGGCAGATGAGATTGAGAACGTTCTGGGGACAACGTGACGGCACAGCACCTCGTCAACTGGAGAAACATTGGACAGCCCTCTGCCCTGCAGTGGACGTGGTCAAGCGTGATGATAGTGATGCTCCATCTCTGACTTACATGACGGCTTGTCTGCCCTATGTAGAAGATCTAGATGATAACTTTACTGCTGCGTTTTGCTGACCAGTTGTACCTTCCATAGCCTCTTTGTTAGGCAAAACCAATGAAACCAACACTGGTCGTGTCTACTAAGAAACAAGGAGGCCCCTTGTACCGCTTTGTTCGTACTTCCATGCGTTCTTGGCATACGTGAAGACCACGGCAAATGCGCGACTTCATACTTTCTTTAGCCTGCGGGATAAAAGATGATTAAATAGGATACATATGACCAGGGCTGGGCAAAGATACTTTGAAATTGTATCGCGATACAATACAAGATACTCAGGCAAGAAGTATTGGAAATACAGATACAAGATACTACCGCAATAATTGTATCCGATACGATACTTCCCAATTGTATCTTAAGTTACTTCGATACATTCGCAAATCTGTTATTATAGACCTCTATAATGTATTAGCAAACGCCTATGCACAAAAAGGTTTGCTTGAAAATTCCTTTAATGACACCAATTTTATTTTATTTTAATCAAATGTCTGGTAGTACCTCAAAAGTTCTGTCCTTCTTCCTCGAGGTATATTAGTTTACTTCCGAAAGAACTTATTGGGGTTTGTTTTGGCTGCTTAACAGGACAGCTCTTCTTTGACGGCGGCTCTTGCTCCTCATGTTTGTAATTGATGGGAGTCACTGCTCAGCTAGCCGAGCAGTTAGCGGGTTGCCATCTAATCACAAGCATTCAAATAAGAAGCCTTCGCACGATGGCGCAAATACCGGTTTGGAGTTTTACCTCGTCCGTAAAAGACCGTTTACGCAATACCGAATCAGCAGTGTACAGCAGCAACAATGCTGCTAGCGACATTTTTCGTGACGCATTGTGTGTACGTAGAGCTCATAAAACTGCAATGACCTTTCATATTCTACTTATCTGCTGGCGTAAAGCGTTCGTTATCGATATAGCCACTAACGTGCAGTCTTTTAACAATTTTTCTTCAACGACATAACTTGTGTACCCCAGAAACGCCTCATACCTATTTATTGGTACGTGGTGGCACGTGGTGGCAGTTACTTTGGTAGAGACGAAACTCTTTTTATTGGGCGTACTTGTGCCAAGTTAACTAAGCTAACTCAAGTAGAGGCGAAGCATGCTGTACACTGATAGCGGCAATAAAAGTCGTCAGCCCTCGGTAATCTGATCATCGACGGAACGCGTCGTCTTTTATACATACATCGGCAACCCAACTTGCGTAAGCTCCTGAATGAACTGGAGTACCCGCGTTCTGCGCATAACTATGATAATTGTTGCGGTTTTACATCACAAAACGACGATATGATTATGAGGAACGCCGTAGTGGAGGGCTTCGGAAATTTTGACCACCTGAGGTTCTATAACGTGCACCCAAATCTAAGTACACGGGCCTCTCATTCTAAAAAGACAGGGCGTGCAAACACGGACACAAGAAAGAAGTTAGGACACCACAAACGCCGACTAACAACACAGTTGTTAGTCGGCGTTTGTGGTGTCCTAACTTATTTCTTGTGTCCGTGTTTGCACGCCCTGTCTTTTTAGAATGACTACTTACCAACTAGCTCAGCTCTCTGTTATTCTAACCGGGCCTCTCATATTTTACCTCCATCAAAATGTGGCCGCCGCGGCCGGGATTCACGCGTAATCTTAAAAGAACAATCTGAAACAATCGTGAAGATTCCGAAACATCGCGGCGCGGCTTGAGCCGAGCGCTGCTAACAATTTTCTGCGGTTTAAGCCCGATCACACCAAAATAATGAAATAAGAGCACGTGGCAGTATAGTTGCACAAATCGTCGCAGGGCACCGCCGTATTCACGCTATTGCCGCTGCTTCGATCACCTGGCGATTGGTAATAGTAAAAAAAAAATTAGGGAGGCCTAAAAAGGAAAGCAAATATAAATAATATAGAAAAGCCTTTACGTATGAAACATTCATAGTGAATAAGCATAGAAACACGATACAGGCGGCACCCCTAATAGCTATGGCAATTAAGCATGAAGTATCGTCAACTTACCTGTTAAGGTAAAGCAGAAAAAACGCTTAGTGCCTATGAAAAATTGCCGGAAACGGCTCGTCGGGACGCTTATCAAAAAAACGAATAATTTGATATGGCAATGTTTCTCGCATCCCCTTCCTAACATCAAGCTGTCCCCTAATTACTTCCATTATTATAATGCAAACTCAATTTCGCTATTTTACTCAGCAGCAGAATGTTTCATACTGTATATTCAATGCACGCCTGTTCACATAATTACATATTTGTTTTCAAAATAGCCTTGGCGGAACAGTAAGCTCAATAAAAATATAAATGTGTAAACAGTACCAGAAATAAAGTAGACAGCTCAAAGTAAGAATAAAGCAGAGAGCTTATTTTGACAGCACGTTACAAAAGGCATATTGCAGTGAACAGACCGGGAAAAAAAAAACTGCTCAGAGCCCTACGTAACGTATGGGATCCAAAAGAAGGACAACTAGGACAGGATTTGTGCTAACAATTAAATTATGGCTTCAAAAACTCTTTCAATAAAGATAGCAGGAAGATAATAATAATTGTTAGTGTTTTACATCTAAAAACCACGATAGGATTATGAGGGACGCCATAGTGGAGGGCTCCGCAAATTTAGACCACCTGGAGTTGTTTAACGTCCACCCAAATTGAAGTACACAGGACTCAAGTATATTCGTCTCCATCGATAATGCGGCCGCCGCGGCCGGGATTCGATCGACAGCAGGAAGATACGGTACACGAGGATTTCTTCTGCTAGTGGTGCTATAGTTGGAATTTTATTTGCACATGTGTGAAAGCCACGAGACGGAAAGCGGCCCTATGATTCAGATTTCGTAACGAAGCACAACGCAGGAGAGCGGCATCAGAATTTACGCGATAACAGCCGCGCGCATTGTGCTACACGGCGCCGGACAGTGGATAAGGGTAAGTGTCATGGCAATGGCACGAGTAAAAAAAAAAGAAAAATCGAGAAAACGAAAGACACGTGAACTAAACATAGACGTTCGCGCGCCTGTTCTGTCGAGACTCCGCGGGCGCTGTCACCTTGCACTGCTCGACCAAAACGAACGCGCACACCCCATCGCCCGCCCTCACTGGTAGACTCTGGCTGAAAAATGAAATTATGTCACTGCCCTTAGTTTTATTCAAGCGGCTTAGTGGCACCGGTACCAGTTTTAGAAGCGGAGTTGAGCCAGCGATTATTGTTTCGTACGGTGATGTTCCTATAGGAGTATCTTGTATCTTAAAATGCACGATACATTATTGAATGTATCGGAAATACAGATACAGATACTTGTCTTGCGAGACGTATCGCGATACAGATACGAGATACCCAAAGAGCATCTAAGATAGTATCTAAGATACATGCATCTTCGATACTGCCCGGCGCTGCATATGACTCCCTTCTTCTTATTATTGCCTTTTGCAACCATGTTCTTTCTTAGTCTTCCGAGCGAAATTTTTTCAATGAGCTTCAACTTCGCACTGCTTATGATCACAGCGTCATCCACCAACAAGACCAAGCTGGCACGGTCACAGTGTATGCTCCAACAGCGACGTCGTTTTGGTCTCACAAACACATCTTACCAGCCAGCACCGACACCTTGTGAGAAGAAATCCCTCGAAGAACTTTGTAGCCGGCAGATGGAGCTACAATCGAAACCAGCGTGCCGCATTCTGTCTTCTGCATAGCGTTGTCATCCACTCCTTCAATCCAGCAGCGCTTGGATAGTTCTTCCCGGTTCCAGGGCACGGAGACAATTTCTGACCGACTCCATGGCAAAGTGTTGACAAACACCAGGTCGCCGCTGTTGTAGTCATCACATGTCCCTGCGAGATAATGCACACGTTACACACCCTCACAATCCAAGAAGGAACCCCGCAAAAGAGCTACTGGTTTCGAAAAGTTTGAAGCTGACGGGAAGTCGAAGCTTAGTATTACCAAAATCCACCGATAACTTTCTACTGCTCACGAAACTTCGGGCTACACTTGGTATAAGGGCAGAAGCTGCAGACAGGGAGGCTCCCAGTGCAGCCGCTGTGCGTTCCGAGCTATCCGTGGCAGAGACTCTGGCTTCACGGACACCGGTGTTCTGGCCTAGACCTCGCTTACAGGAAGCATACCCGCGCGAAGCTCCTACTGTGGTCATAAATACCCGTTCGGTTGCGGCACAGCTCAGCTATATTCGATCACGGCGAAAAAAAGGTGTGCTGCGCGGGGCTGCGCACCGATCTAGCAAACACTGTTTGGCCAAGCCGTTCTGACGCCTTCTATTTTCTTCGAGGCCAAGGTAAGCGGGTGGGCCGAATGTGCCCGTGTGCAGCCGTACGTATTGAGAAAGTAATGGGGGACTGTGGTATTACAAAGTGTGTGAAGCTTAAGGTAAACTGCGAACAGGAAGAACGTTCGTTATAGAGTAAAACACAAATATGAGTTCCCACCGTGGTGAGGGATTGTCGAACAAGCCGTGTCGCTGTAGCCAACGTTTTGAGAGTAGAGATTTATGCTTCCCCATAGATTTCTTACTGTCTGCGTTAGTCCGGGTACCCGAGCCTTTGACGTCTGTGGCAGGGCTAGTAGTGACATATTGTGGCATTTCGTTCGACTACGATACACTTGAAAAAGATTTCAGTCGCGTCAGCGTTCTCGTCAAAACAAAATGAAATTCTGCAAAGTTAAACAGCAAAAAGGAGGCAAGAAACAAGGACACACAGGACCAGTGCTGATCAGCGCTGGTCCTGCGTGTTCTTGCCTCTTTGTCCTTCGGTCTATGTTTAACTTTGCAGTAGTCGCACCAATTTGGCCATACCAAAGCACTCCTAAAAATGAAAGTACAGTGAGTTAATGATATCTAACTGCCAACGTTTTACACCAGCAGTTAAGTGAACCATGTAAGTCAGTCACTGCAACATTTGCTTAGTGTATCTGTGGTTAGGTTCCGCGCCATCAGGCGTTGCTACGGCGTCGTCCATCACGCACCGCAAGCAACCCCTGCAACAGCTGCAATCACAGCGCGCCGGTAGCTTGTAAAACGTAAACGGCGAGACGTATACGGACACAACAATATTCTCTAATGACAGCTGTTTCCCCAAAGCCAATGACTGCTAACGTTTTCACGTACGACTGCCTCAATCTAGCGCATCCCCTACGGGACAATGCAAGGAGAAGAGCAAGGACAAGTTGAGGACAGAAGAGGGCAAGAACGGAGCCACAAAGGCAAGCTTGAAGTTGTGATAGTGGCCACGAGAATGGCACGAACGAAAGAAGGAATACACGAAGCAAATGAAATAAATGAAAACTGCGGTAGACCCAGGCATTCTGGAAATCAATGCTATGCGAAGCAGCTACGCGGCGTGCATGACGCACCGCTGATGGCATTCATGTCATCACATCCCATTCACGTTCCTCGAACACTCATGTCATGTTATGCAAATTTTGGTATATACTATCAAGTTGACAAAGCCGTCACGAGAGCACAGAGACGCAGGCGGCAAGATCATGTGTTACGTGAGATGCAAATCATGATTGCCATGTTATGGCCTGCGTTTATGTTCGTGGCACTCTCATATCATGCCATGCAAATTTTGGTATACATCAATTTAAATAAACGGCCAAAAGAGCGGAAAGACGCAGACGGACGTCCGTCCATTTGGTTGCGTTGACTCAACGCCAACCAACCAAGCGGGATTCATGTGACTGGACCAAAACAAATCTCATCCCATGCGTACACGGCGAATCGCACGGGATCAAGAACGTTGCAATGCGCGTAGCAGTACCTGTCGCGTTTTCGGCACCTAACAAGTTAGGCCGAATCCACACACTTGTAAATAAGGAACGACCCAAAAAGGCCCTGTGCAGCACAAAACACGCGCATCAGTTTGTGAAGTGTACTGTGGGTGTCGTGTACGAGGTTCCGCTGTCCTGCAAGGAAACGTACTACATCGGCCAGACCGGTGGATGCCTTAACACGCGTCTCCGAGAACACGAGAGCAATCTTCGCCAGAAGCAGGGGAGCAATTTCGCTCTTCACTGTGGCGGGCGGGTGCTCACTAGACTTTCGCGCATGTAGGGTTTTGAGCCAGGAAAGCGTGCGTCTCAATGAGGAAGCATTCGCCATTCACAAAAAAGGTTCTTCATGTGTCAACACGGCGTCTATATCGCTAAGGAAAAGAGACATCACGCACCTAGAAGGCGCTCCTTAGGCTTGCGATTGGAGAGGTTGTAATAATCACTAAAAAGATGCTTCCATCACCTTTGTCCAGATTTCATTGTGTGGTGTGCGCATGCGGGGAAGGCTGTTTCTTTTTGTGTCCATCTTCGTGCAACAATGAAAAACGTTGTTAGTCAGCGCTAGTGTTGTTCGTGCTCTCTTCGTGCTTATTTTACGCGCTGTCGTTCACCTCAAGCTAGGCAACACCAGCTAACCCAACGTCGTACCCTCTTGCTCAAGACGCGTTGTTGGGCTAGTTGGTTATGATCCATGAGACTGTTTGGCGTCACACACACACACACACACAGCGTTACTTCCAACTAATGGTTTTATTTCTGGTCACACGTGTTCTTTTGCACTGCAACGGGCGAATGATAAAAATAAGGAAAAAACATGGTTGATCCCTCCGTCATAGGAATCGAAATACCACGAAAGTAAAGCGTGCCCTTACAGAAGTAACTGAATGTTTACTGTATATTGATGTAAGAGAGTTTGCACAATGTGTATTGTGTATGAACCCACTTTGATGATTGGTGGTACATCCCCATACGGACGACTAACGTTCATGTTAAATGATTAAACGAATCCTTGTGGTAGATGTAGTAGTTAGCCGTGAAAGCGTAATCAAAGAACGAGGTGTGATAGCCAGAAGAGCGTCGCATATTGGGCGCAGAAATTGGTCGCCATCCCGCGGCATGTTAAAATGTGATTGAACACCACGGGCAGACTAGAGGGAAACGCAAAGCGCGTCGTGTCGCCCCGGTAACCCGGCCTTCGTTTTATCTCGGGGCGAGCGTGTGAGCGGGGAACGCGGTGTTACAGCCAGGTGAGGCAGGCGCGCGTCACAGAGCTATTTTTGGTTTGGATTAGCGTGATGCCATGAGCGAGGCCCACGCTTTTACGTCGCTTGGGCCAATCGCCACCTCGCGGTGTGTTAAGGAGTTGACAAAATTAAAACGCGCCGAATGGGACGGACCTGTAACGCGCTGCAGGTGCTAATCGCGGAGACCACAGTAATGACGAATTACTTTATTTTGCTGCTCCCAAAGGGCAACAACACCCCGCCGACTAGGATTGTGGTAGATATAAAAGGCGCGTTTGTAAAGCCTCTAGAGTCTGTGACCGTGGCGCAGTGGGTAGCGTGCCCGGCATCTGTTGTTGTGGACCCAGCGGTCGTGGGTTCGATGCCTGTTGACGGAACTTTTTTTCTTTGTCATCTGATCGTGTACATTTTTTCGACGTCATTTCCGTGACGGAAATACGTCACTCAAATCTTTGTGGACCCCGGCATAAAACACTTTCGTGTTAAAAAAACATGTAAAAAAGTACAGCATCGATCGCGCACATGTCACCGCTGATCACAACTACCTGCACCCACCTTCTTCAAAGTGACAACTCGAGATATCTCTTTTCTTTATCGGACAACCTAAAGAAGGCGCACTCACGCATTTTTCTTTCACGTTGTGAATTTCAAACGCCTCGTTTATTTCCCGGGTTGCTTTTTCCCGAGCCCTATATAGAATACGAGTTCTCTCAAATTCTGGGACGCAACCACACGTTTGGCAGTGAATGCCCAGATACAGCTTTTCTGTGGCCAGACAGCTTTTCTGACACTATACGCGTGTTCTCTGAGTCTTTGGTTTATACACTGTGTGTGTGCCTTAGCGCTGTCTGCGTGTGCGTGACTGTGTGCGCGTGTGTGTGTGCGTTT
Organism: Rhipicephalus sanguineus; assembly: GCF_013339695.2. Classification (NCBI taxonomy): domain Eukaryota; kingdom Metazoa; phylum Arthropoda; class Arachnida; order Ixodida; family Ixodidae; genus Rhipicephalus; species Rhipicephalus sanguineus. Next base: position 198,753,752 of record NC_051180.1, read on the forward strand.
GTGTGTGTGCGTGTGTGTGCCTTAGCGCTGTGTGTGCGTGTGTGTCTGTGTGCATGTGCGTGCGTGTTTCCGTGTGTGTGTGCGTGTGTGTGTCTATGTGTGTGCGTGACTGTGTGCGCGTGTGTGTGCGTTTGTGTGTGTGCGTGTGTTTGTGTGTGCGTGTGTGTGTGCGTGTGTGTGCCTTAGCGCTGTGTGTGCGTGCGTGCGTGTGTGTGTGTCTGTGTGTGTGTGCGTGACTGTGTGCGCGTGTGTGTGCGTTTGTGTGTGTGCGTGTTTGTGTGTGTGTGCGTGTGTTTGTGTTTGTGTGTGTGTGTGTGTGTGCGTGTGCGTGTGCGTGTGTGTGTGTGTGTGTGTGTGTGTGTGTGTGTGTGTGTGTGTGTGTGTGTGTGTGTGTGTGTGTGTGTGCGCGCGCGCCTCCTTTGTCCTTGTGGTTGCGCGCTACGCCAAACAGTCTCACGTACCCTCGTTGCCTTTGATTCGCCAACAAACGCTTTGCACGTAAATAAAAAAGTCGAAACCGTCTGCAGAAGTTCAACTGGGTGTGTCACAAGCGCCGAATGGGACGAAGCCGCCGGGCAGACTCCAAGCACTGTTTTAAGGATCCTTCTAAATTCACCACGAAGGCACGGACAATTTCAGAGTAGGTCCTTTGGTGCGCGAGTGAATGGCTGTTGTGGCCCAAATACCAAGTCAGATTTTACAAGACACAAAAAAGTATATTCTTATTTCAGGCTGCTAAATAATGATATAAGCAGCCAATCGTACGTGTAGTTGCAATATTTCTAACTCGGACGGCTTTGACAATATTAGGGTATAATTAATAGAATTGCGCTATTAGTACAAGCTTTACAGAATATTCAAGAACGCCAAATTATATGCCCATTCAATTCACCAGACTTGTTCACAGTCCGGTCCACGGCGTAATCTCATGGTGTTTCTCATAAGTGCTACTTCCGGAAACCTGGTGGCACGTCGTACCACGGTGACTCGAGCGCTGACCAGGGATTCACCTTCCGGCGTCCACTGGTTGCATGCCTCTTCTCGGCGCCAATGTCTGCGAGACTTCTCTCACTGCATTTCTGCCTTGACCGACAGACTGCGCTCGTCTCCATGCGCATATATTAAATGCGAAGCATTTCTTAGCGAACTTCTGCGACTTTGAGCGTATCTATCTATCTATCTATCTATCTATCTATCTATCTATCTATCTATCTATCTATCTATCTATCTGTCTGTCTGTCTGTCTGTCTGTCTGTCTGTCTGTCTGTCTGTCTGTCTGTCTGTCTGTCTGTCTGTCTGTCTGTCTGTCTGTCTGTCTGTCTGTCTGTCTGTCTGTCTGTCTATCTATCTATCTATCTATCTATCTATCTATCTATCTATGTAGCCGCCTACGACTTTGTGCTCTCCTGGTCGCTTGGTTAATCAAATGTACACCAAAATTGGTATGGCGTAACATGACTGTATGACGAACATAAATGACAAGTCATAACACGAAAATCATGACACGCATGTCATGTACAGCATGATTTACATGCCGCGCTCGTGGTGCGCTGGCGGCCGTTTCGCTGGCTTGATGTCCAAAATTGGTATCTTGCGACGTTACTGTGTGACGAACATAAATAACACGAGTTAACATGAAAATCATGACACGCTTGTCATGTACAGCATGACTTACGTGGCACGCTCATGGTGCGCTGGTGGCCGTTTCGCTAGCTTTATATACACCAAAATTGGTATCTTGCGACGTTACTGTGTAACGAACATAAATAACACAAGTTGACATGAAAATCACGACGCGCATGTCATGTCATGACTTACGTACCACGCTCATGGGGCGCTGGCGGCCGTTTCGCTAGATTTATATGCACCAAAATTGGTATCTTGCGACGTGACTGTGTGACGAACATAAATAACACGAGTTAACATGAAAGTCATGACACACATGTCATGTACAGCATGACTTACGTGCCACGCTCATGGTGCGCTGGCGGCCGTTTCGCTAGCTTGATCTACCCCGAAGTTGGTATTGCGCGACGTTACTGTGTGACGAACATAAATAATAGGAGTTAACATGAAAACCATGACACGGATTTTCCTCAATGACATACAAGACGATGTATGCAGCTCTTTGCTGGCTGCTTCGCATTACATCGATTCCCACAATGCGTGGAATCTGCCGGCTTTTTCTTTTTATTTTATTTTATTTTATTTTATTTATTTACAACATACTGCAGCCCCAGGAAGGGTCCAAGCAGGAGCGACAAAAGAGTACAATGTAGACAGATATAAAGAAGAAAAGGAAACGAACACTAAGATTGAGTAACAACACAATTTCAAAAGATGTAGAACATAGTGCATAATGAACAATTTGAAGCCTAAAATAACAAAGAATATTCTAAATGCACAACACCATTGTATGTCCAAATAATATATTAGCAGAGTAGCAAAAGATGCACAAAAAGCAACGACATGTCCAAGAACCAATTGCATCAATAGCATGAGTGCTGCATAAATTAGGTAAGGATAAGCCGTTCCAGTCAGTTATGGCACGGGGAAAGAAACAGTATTTGAAATGGTTAGTTTTCGTGAGATGAGGCGTTAAGGATTCTGCATGGCGATGTCTCGTTCGGCGTCCTACAAATGCCTTCAAGAAGGGACGTCGACCAATGGAAAAATTATTGTTTTTCAGCAAGAAAATGAACTTTAGTCGATGAATTTTCTTTCGTAATTTCAAAGTTTGGATGTTATTAGCAGGCATATAAGGCTGGTTGGGGAGTCGGTTGAGCGATATTTGGAAAAAACGAATCGGACTGCTTTACGTTGGACTTTTTCCAAAGCGTCAATGTTAGATTTTGTATAAGGGTCCCACACGATACACGCATACTCTAGTTTAGGACGGATGAGGGAGTAATATGCTGTTGAGCGAGTGTTAGGGGGAGCCTGTTTTAATTTATGTCTTAGAAAAAATTGCTTCTGGAAAGCAGCCTTGCATATGTTGGAAACATGAGCATTCCAGGATAAGTTGTTTGTTATTGTGACACCCAGACACTTGTATTCACGAACTTCTCTGAGAGGTGTAGAAGCACTGCTGATACACCTCTGAAAAGATAAATGAAAAGAAAAGATAAATGAAAAGTGGTATTTTATATACCACGTGAGTCACATGTTTTCTGCGCCATGTAAGTTAGGCCAGATTTGCCCTATGCTCACCAAAGAAAAGAAAAAATCCTGCACGAAGAAGCATGTTCACCGTTACACCGATTGTGTGACTCACGTGGTATATAAAATACCACTCAGCTGTGGAAAAGAGTACATTGGGCAGACGGGCCGATGTTTCAACATCAGAGCACGTGAGCATTTTTTGAATGTAAAAAACGAATCAGGCGGACATCTGGCAGATCACTGCAACAAGTGTAAATGCACCCCGCACTTTGATCGCGCGACGTTTATAAAGCATGCAAAAACGAAAACAGAAAGAGAAATAATCGAGGCAGCTCACATTAAGAAATCTGGTATCAGGTGTGTAAGTACACCAAGTGTTTATCTAAGTGACAAAGAGATGCAGGTTTTGTATGGTCCCTGATGATGCGTTTGAGTTGTTGCTAACAGGTGCGCATGCATAAAAGCGGGCTCCGTGCTTTTCAATAAATCAGTTGGAAGTCAGCGCCAGTCTATGTCGTTTGTGTGTCTTCTCTTGTCTTCGTACCATTGCGCTGCACATACTCAGTATATTTCTAGAAGAACAATTCATCGCCTCGCGCAGCTTAAAGCCACTCTGCTGTAAATGTTACACTGACGACATCTTCATGGTCTGGCAACGGACCTTTTAAAATTCTTCATTCACCGACTTCGGTTCATCTTACTATTTCTTTTCCTCATGAGCACTCGGGCCATAGCATAAACTTTCTAAGCGTTACCGTTTCATTATCCAATAACAGATCAGTTTCCAAACTTTACAGAAAGCCAACGGACACTCACAAGTACTTACACTTTCGTAGTAGTCATGTGAGACACTGCAGGACGGAAATTCATTACAGCCAGGCGCATCGGTTCGAGCACATATGTTCGCACAAAGAAGACTGATTCTCACTGAGCGTTCGCCTTACACAGAAATACCTTGAAAGAATAATTGATGATGCTGTCAATCACCCAACTACTTAAAAACCTGTCAGGGAGCATCGCACTAATTCCGTCCTGACTCACTCTGCATCTGTTTATTCTGCATTCTTTTTATTTTTCACCTGATTTTTTTATTTATCTGTCGCGTTCTTGTGCGTTGACAAACCACTGTGGCACATTTTAGAGCCTGTGTTCGAACGTGTGGTCCCTGCCAACTAACACTGTGTGACTTTCCCATTATGTTTGACACTAAGGTAATAAGCCATCGCGAGCGGTTCGGCATTTCTGCCACGGTGATAGGCTCAAGTGTGGCGAAATGAGTAATCGTGGCGAATTGAGTCTGTCTTGTACATGCACATGTCCAACCGCACCTGCCTGCTGTTTCGCAGAAAGATGCCACTTGTTGTCGCGTTCTGCATGGCCTCTTTTTTTTTTTTTAACAGACAAGGCGGACTGTCTTTTGCTTACTCGCACGTGGCCAACATTTGGCTACTGTTGCGCACAAAGCTGTAAACGTGATCTTTTCACGCTTCTGGTGCCCCTCACGTGCATTCATCTGCCTTTGTCTGCTTTTCAAAAAAAGAAAGAAAGACTGTGGTACCACCCAAGGGATTAAAAACGACGGCGCACTGTAACCATATTCACTCTGACGAAGGCCGGTCCACCGGCCGCCACGTGAACCAATAAATTATGAGTTACTTTTGTTTGTAAGGTGTGTGTCTTCATTTGCTAATATTGCTTCGGCTTCAGTGAGAATACTTCTTCCGACTAGCGAAGCCTTGGAACTGAGTTGCGCTCTCCAGCTCCTTCTAGGGGGCTCCTTCCTAAAAGAACGCCGCTCGCGCTGAGAGCCCGTGCTTTTGCCTTGTCTGTCGCCATTGAGTATTTTCCTTGAGTGCCGTCAAATAAACGCTTTAACAAATTGGTGGAGAGCATAGGTCGGCAAACACACTCATGAGTCGACGTGAGTGTGAGTGAGTCCGGGTGAGTAAAGTTTTTGTGAGTATGAGTCCGAGTGAGTTGTGTTGGGAAAAATTTTGGTGAGCCTGAGTCCGAGTGAGTCCGGTTGAGGAAAATTTTGGTGAGTCTGAGTCCGAGTAAGCCCTAAGGGCAAAATATATTTCTTGAGTTAGTCCGAGTGAGCTCCATATTTTTTGCCGACCTATGGTTCTATCTACTCAACTTCAGCATTACTATCAGCCTTATGTCGGCTCACGTTTATACTCACGACGAGCCGCTACCCTTCTAATTTATACTCACGTATAGTCCCACATACTTCAACGCGCTACCGTTCATACGTCAGCTCAATATTTATTGATCAGAGGGGCGAGTTGAGAAGGAGGAGGGGGTGCCTTGACCTCCCCCCGTAAACTTCTTCACGGGAAGTTACTGATAAAAATATCTCGTGTGAGTCATCTCTTTCAATAAAAAGGTCCTCATTGAACTGCAAACTCAGAAACTCGTATTTAAAGGTACGAGATCCAAAGGTGCTAAGTAGCGCACCGATTATGCGAGATATTGGCGTTAAGGAGCATTGACATTATGGTAGAAAAAGGCTAATTATAGGCTAACGGACTCATGAATCGACTCACTCAGACTCAGATTGAGCCGTGAGTCTCATCTCCGAGGGAGCTCTAAGGGTAAGATATGTTTCGTGAGTGAGTCTGCGTGAGCTCCACATTTTATGGTGGAGAGTGATGTGCCCTTACAACAACTTCGGTCCCCATTCCCTGGCGCTTCGATGCCGTACCGTCCCATCTACCATGCCTCAAGACGCCGCCCAGCAAACGGCTCCCCCTGCACCGACCGCTTGTCCCGTTGTCCCCTGTATCCAGGGTTGCCAATAGTGGCTACTTTTCGCCAAATTGGCGAATTTGAGAAGCCCGTGGCGACCTAAAATTGTGCGTGCGACATGGCGAATTTTTGGCGATTTTCGGCTTAGGTTTCGACTGAGTTGTGCATTCTGTGCTCATTGTCTTCCCAACGAATGGTCGAAATTTTTTCTAATTTTCTTGGTTTTGAACTCACAAGTAGGACGCGCACTTTACACGTAATCCAGTACGCCCATTCTGTTTCTCGTGTGGATCGCCTCAATTAATCTAGATCCCGGAGGTACTGGTGCCTCCTCCAGCGAACTCCCAGCAAAATGTAAGTCAGTGGATTGCTTCGCGTGCCGTTAGGCAGTGCTGTTAGACTAAGTTCTTAGGTGCTTTAAGCATCTCTAAAGTTTCACTTCTGAAGTGGCTAGACGACGACTTTTCTGAAAAGCTTCTCGACTTCGTCACTGCTTGAGTACCCCCCTATTTCTGTATGTAGAGTTTATGTTGTTATTAACGTGCTTTTCTGGCAGACCCAGAAGTCGGCTTCTCTGGGCAGCCTTCAGAAACTGCACCGAGGCGAATGTGTAGTGTAAGCTTGACCGCACAGAAAGCGTGGTGAGGGCACTGTAAACGTCACGCAGTACTTTCGATGAGGTTATTTCCGTTGCTTTGTAATTAAGTTATTCGATTTTTGTACTATGATTGCACTGTAATGATATTAATTTATCTGAAGGAAGGCTGCGTACGCCATCTAGCTCTCCTCTTTTTGTAGCGACTGCTTCGCTCTGTATTCGCTTCAACCGAAACTAATTCCACCACAAGCTTTTGGTATCAGGCGCTAGCATTCAGGCTTGTGGTGTCAGGTATGAGGCGCCATTAGAGCCATCAGGATCCTGACACTTCCGATCTCAAATGCCGAAGCGGAAACAGTCTTTTCTCATGTACAGTTTCTGTAAGCGCGAAGGGCACGTAACAAAACCTTAGTTAAAACCTTAGTTGAAAGCGGCGCTCGTCCTTCGATTGTGTTACGTGCCCTTCGCGCTTACAGAAACTATGGATCAGTACCAACTAGCCCGGTCTCAGTGCCTTCTAGGTTCTTTTTCTGATGTAACCTTGACTAACACGGAACTTCGCAATAAGATGAAGCTGGGCCTTTTGGAGTCCATCTTAGGGCTGAAACGCGGCCTTCGTTTGCCGTGAAAGGCGTCAACAAACTATGCTGTTTCGGAGGAAGTTCTTCGCCAAATGACGGCGAATTATCCCGGGGCTTCCAGCGTTTACCAGTAGTGTCCCTTCCGTGAAACCCGGGAAGTGCGTTGGAGTCAAGTATCATGGGATATTTATGGCCGAGTGGCGGATGCGTGGCGTGCGTGCAATAAAAAATTACTCGGGTATTTCTTGCTGTTCTCGGCGAGCATGTGCAGTAAAAACAATTGCTATATACCATTTTACATTCTTTCATTTAAAGGGGTGGTGCCATAAATTTCGAGGCTATAACAAGCCTGTTCTGGGTTTCCCCTGTATGCAAGGACCACGGCCGCTGGATCAAAGCGCACAAGGTGCGGCCTGTTGCGTGCGCCGAAAACAGCGGGAGAGGCCTAGTTCACTTGACTGCCACCGCAGCACCACCGGTCAAGGAGAGTTTGCGCCGGGGAAGCGGTGCGTGTTTGGCGCGCGCAGGCGCGCTATGTCCGCTTCGCAGTGCTGCAAGCGGACACGTCGAGTTTGGTGCCCCGCTCAATGCATTCTTTTACGCCGCAACAGGACCTTTTCTCCCATGCAAACGGTTTTGACATCGTGACCTCATGTTTGAAAAGTGGGAAAGCGTTAATGACAAAGCCTCTCCCGTCTTCACGGCACAGGATTAATACATGCTTCAAATTCTACAAAATAACCTGAAAGTGATATTGCGCGCTTTTGGGCTATTTGAATATTGCACAATGTTTTCAGCAATTTGAATAGCAAAACATTTTTTGTGTTATTTAAATATTGCACCACGTGCATGCAAAAAAATGAAAATGCAAGGTTCCGTGCGTAAAATTAATCATATTTTTATTAACAAAAAACCGCCATTCACTGAACCTCCAGTATGCATGTATTTTCTAACAAAGCAGAATAATTTTGCATTGCAAAGTTAATAAAAAATTACAGTTGGTGAAATGCCGTCATGACCTCAAAGGCGCAGCACTTTTCTGGAGAGGGGCTTGTGTGCCAGCCTTACCAGACGCTGCACAGTTGCGCTGATGTTCCCTGCTCAGTTGGCTAGCAGTGGTCGAAGCAGCCGTTTTAGAAAAACATCACAGAGGCGGTTTGTGTGCTGAGGGCTGCCCGAACCACACCGTAGTGCACTGCACGTAACTAAATGTGGGAGGAGGGCTGAGTGAAGAACTTTACACAGATTTCCACTTCTCCGGACTTCGATGTCCTTCATCACTTCACTGACAAAGCCACATGCGAGCTTGCAAATTTGCACTATCTCCATTTTGGGATAGCGAAGTTGTCCATTCTCAATCTTCTTTATGAAATCGTACATGCCCCCACACGGCTTTGGTTCTTGTAGGAGAACCTTGCACGCTTCACAGGTCAACTGCAAAATAATAAAATCAAGCAAAAGAAAAATTTGCATCAAAAGCACAATGCAACGGCATAGAATACCTTGCTTACTTGGCCTTGCTAAGCAAAAATATATCTATATTTTTTACAGCGGGCAGATGAACATCATGCGGAAAGAACACTGGCATACATGTATATCTGGTGGGGAAAGTTATAGTGACCGCCCCCCATCATGGCGAAACCCCTGTCTTGATCCGGGCTTAAACATTTAAGACCAAAGCCTTATATACCGCATTAAACGTGAAATTCGACCGTCAACGTCGCGGACTAGCGATGCGAAAAATCATCGTCACGTGATGACGTCATCATACGACGCCAGAGATCGCCAAAATATCTGACGTCGCGACGTAGCGTCATATAATGACGTCATCACATGACATCGCAGCGTGGTCAGAGGTGGCCCGATTACGGAGGCAATGCAAAACCACGTTAGTGCAGAAAGCTTTCGAAGGGTGGCGAGGCAAGTGTCGGCGTTCCGCGGCGTCAGGGACGAGTGATGCAAAAAATCATCATCACATGACATCGCCATATGACGTCAGAAATCGCCAAAACATGTGACGTCATTGCGACGCCCCGTGACGTAACGTCATATAATGACGTCATCACATGACATCCTAGCATGGTCAAAGGGGGTCTGATCACGAAGGCAATGCAAAACCACGTTAGGTGCGGAAAGCTTTCGGAAGGGTGGCGGGGCAGGATCAACACATCGACTGAGAAGAAAAAGATGGCTTTCGCTTTCGAGTCGTCCTAAGTGAATGCATAAGGGACGCTGTGAGTTTTTTCTCCGGGCTGTACTAGGCTTCAGTACAAGTCAGCCCCGAACCCTATCCTTGGTTTCATTCTTTAAAAGACAGGCGAAGGGAACGAAAAGTTGCGAAATATGAGCAATTTCTAGTTCACATACTGCGAATAGCATTTCGAAGAATGCGGAATAGCAGTGAAGGTTTGAGACAGCCTCGGCGTGAACGATGCGCTAGCGCAGCGTTCGAAGGAGGACAACAAAATAGTGCAAAATGTATTCGTCCGTACCTTCTCCTCACATGCACGTGCGAGGTATCCGGCAGGTATGCTAGGGGAGCTAGCTCGATATCATCCGGTGTAGCAAACGAGACGTGTAGGAACTCCAGCTCATGGGAAAGCCGTTTAGCACCAAGCACTACCGCAAGTGGCATAGCGGTGGTGTCGCCGTCTCTGGCTTTCGGCTTGAGAGGTGCATTCGTTTCTGAGCTATGAGGAGCATTTCCGCTCTTAGCAGCTTGGAGAATTCCAACCTGGTAAAAAAAAGTGGCAAGTTACAAGGACCCCCAGCAGCTGCATAGTTACATACCTTTAGAAGCTTTTCGGCTGTGAAGACGGCGGTTCTGGCGTCGACTTTGTCATTGCCTCCATTAAACTGCCGAAAGCAACTGAAGAGAGACTCCACAGGGTCGCTGTTCAAAGCCCGGGTCAAGACGTAGCGAAAGCTGAAAAGGAATTTGTTCGATACTTAGTCAGTATACATATGCGTAACGACGATACAAAATGTGAACGTGGATTTACGAAAAAAAAGAACTTACTTGTTGTCTAAGAGGTGTTGTATCAACGCTACAGTTGACCTTGTAGTCATTAGTGTTGCTTCGTACGTTTCTTTGGTCATTTTCTTTTTGGTGTTGCCGCCAGAATGCTGGATCTCTTCGATGTAAGTGATGAAATCTACTTCTAGCCACGAAAGGCGGTCGTCGTCGCTAAAGTAGAAGGGTTCTTCACCTTGACCGTGTGGCTTCACAGTGCCAATATTGTGAAGATCGTACCATTTCGACACCATTTTCATGAAGGTGATGGTGGGCAAACAGTCTTGAAATTCTGTCGCATCGGGGTGACATTGTGGGTTTTCTTGTAGGAACTCAAGCGTCGCTATCACGACAGGAGAGAACACTTGCGTAGCCCTTGACACCTTCATCTTCTCTAGGTTGTTCGGCTCAACGTGTGACTGTGTTAGAAACCTCACTGGCTTTACGAGCAGCTGTGACTGAATGCCGAGTAGCTTCTTTAAATAGAAGCCACCTTGAATGAGATTATCTCCGTCGGTCATCTCTCTTTCCACAAAATTGTTTCTGAGGTTCTTGATCAGGTGATTCGGATCAAAAGACAAAAAAAGAGGGTCAGCATGTCTGAATGGGTGTGGCACAACATGCACAAGCGTGCCTTCCTCCGAAAGGGCCTTGAATAGGGCAACATTTGACTGGTGATTGTCGGTAACAATCCTTGTCACACGGAAGCCCACCTCTTCGACTGCCTTTACAACAGTCTTTGTCATACAAAGAAGTTGCTCGCTTCTCAAGCAACGGGTAAAGAAGTACCCAACTGGTATGACATAAGCAGTCGATAGCCCTCGTAGGACGAAGCACAACAACCTGTTCGCCACTTCAGGTGTTGTCGACGATCGCTGTTCAGGACCCATGTCAACAAGGCCGAAAACCTTGTCAACTTGACGGTCGTACATCACCTTCTGTTGTATTGCCATTTCATCTATGATTAGGGAGCAGAAGATTTCTTGTTGAACTTGCAACACCTGAAACTCTGCGCGGAGGCGTTCTGTTATCAGCGATGTGACACCTATTTCGCCTGTTGAGTGCCCGACGTACTTTTGTAGCGTGGCACGACAAGGCAACTTAAACAGGCGTCTCGTCCTGACATGTTCGTATCCTTTGTTGGAGCACGCTTTCCAGAGCACGCACTCTCTCAGAATTCCTTCACTGTAGACTGGCTTTTTGGAAAAGAAGTTCGAGACCTGATTTTTGATAAATTCTGCAGTTTTGTGGCCTTCGTTTGCAGCTTTTAGTAAACTCAAAAAAGAGGCGATTTCTTTGTTACTTTCGAAAGCTTGTAGCCGTTCACGAACCGTGTCGTGTTGGCTTTGCAGTGTCTGCAGTGAGTGCTTTAGACGGGAAATTTTCCGCTGCAGGCGATTCGTTGTTATTTCGCCTCTTCCATCGTCCGCTTCAAATCAAGATCTGTTTGAGATGTTTTATCTGTAGCTGAGCTCGTTCGGTGCTCGCTATCAGCAGGCAGCGCAGAGTCAGATGTTACCTCCGAAAATCCAACAGGTGCAACATGTTCGCTGAAGAAATCTTGACCGACATCTCCATGCATGCTTTCCTCTGGGTCACTATTGTTCGCGCGAACTGATGCACTGTCATCGGATAGTTCTCTTCGAGGCCGCTTCCTTTTCCTAGGAGTGCTTACCTTTTGCATATATGACGGGTAATTGGGGAACACCGTTGGTATAGCAGTTGGCAAGAGCATTCGCAGTTTCGCGCCTTTCTTGTAGTCATTTTCGGTGAAGTGCAGGGAACAAACCAAAGAATGGTCGCTGGGTACCCACCTCGTTTCCTTTCCTCCAGAACCCTGCCTGGAGATGTTTCTGAGCCAAGCTTGTCGGCGTTCAGCATCTGATGGAAATTCATGGTAGGCCAAATCGGGATTTTTCTTTGCATTCGACGTGCACAGTGGAACGGAGCAGTTCTTCGGCATGCTGCCGCTGTAACTACGCAGCTGAACTGCGTTTCGGTTTGTGGGAGGCACAACACATTAGAGTCAACGCGATTATCGTTGTTACAAGCTCGTAACCTCACTCCGCTGTGCAAAAAAGGCGCGCTCACAATACCGCGCTTCGTCGGAGGATCCCCCACTACTAGCGCCCCCTCGAAAGTTGCGGCCGGAACTGTCAACAGCGCTCTCCCCTCCTCGCCAACGCTCGGCGGCTCCACGCAACAGGCCGCACCTTGTGCGCTTTGATCCAGCGGCCGTGCAAGGACATTCCACACGAAGGCTCGGACACAGCAAACGTTTAGAATATATTTTAATTCACTTCCAAAGTGTACCTAAATGCCCATTCTCCCGATCGAAACCCATCGCTAGCGCGCCAACTCTGACCTAGATCTGTAGGATGGGCAACGAAAGTTGTAGTGACGTCACACCAGATCTGCTGTAGTAACGTGAGTGACCTCCTGACCTCCGCCACTTCCGCAACGTACGTACCGGCTGTAGTGAACTAGAGTATATTCCAATTCACTATAGTACCGGCAAAGCATCGGTTGCTACATCACTCGCCGAGTTTCGATAGCTTCCTGGCTAAGTGCGTCACAGCCTTGTGTGGTCACGTGACCACGCCTCCTACACTTCTACGTCACTGCCCAACCTCGGCGCCCAGAAACCGAAACCGAAAGTTGTCCACATCAAACAGCGATATTAAATTATTTAGCGAGAATAGATGAATCTTGGTGCGTGCATCATGCTTCCTGGAGCTATAGTAAACGCTTACAGCAAAGAACGCGCAAGCCACAAATTAGTGGCACCACCCCTTTAAGTTACTATAAGAAATAGGTAGTGGCGCCAGGTATCGTATCAGTTCGTACTCAAACGGCATAATAATCACTAATGATTGGTTCCTTGAAGAGTTCTGTCGCATTACCTTCAATAAAGATTTTTAATTCCTGTATGGGGACATAAAGCTGTCTACAAACAACGCTCTTGCGATTTTCACACGAGGTTTACCACACTTTCACCTTTACAACGAGCGGACTGCGATGGAAAGATATCATGAGCGTTCCATTCATAACGGCTGGTAATCCATGCGCGAACAAGCCCATCTGACGGCTAGTCGGAGAACCAGACGCCCCAAGCACTGCCATGGTAAAGCTGGCGATGCCACTGCATTGGAACACGTCAGTATAATTTAGGAGTTATGGATTGTACTGTATTCTACAGGGCTACACATAATTTTCACTTTTTATTACTCGGCATGCCACGCATATTTAGAGTGGCGACATTTTTGGCGAAATTTGAAGAAATATGGCGACTTTTGGCGACATTGACAGGAAAGTCAGTGGCATCCCTGCCCGTATCCCCGACCTGCCTTCACCGCCGCGGATGGCACCGATATGGAGGACTGGCTTGCGATTTACAAGCGCGTGGGCGTCCCTAATAAATGGGACGAGGCAGGCAAACTCAGCAACTTGGTTTTCTACCTCTCGGGTGTGGCAGGCCTGTGGAACAACAACCACGCGACCGATTTCCCGACGTGGTCCGATTTCAAGACCGCCCTTCTCGACTTGTTTGGCCGCCCAGCCGAACAGCGTTTACGTGGACGAGCTCAGCAGGACGGTGAATCCTTCAAGAGCTACATTGAAGACATCCTTGACTCGGCAAGAAAGCCGACGCGAGAATGTCTGACAGAATCAGGAATGTTATGAAAGGCATCGATGACGATGTGTTCACTATGCTGCTCGCCAAAAACCCTCGCACACTGGCAGAGGTCATCACGCTGTGACAAAGCTACGAGGAGCTGCGCCGGCAGCGCTTCATGACCCGTCGACCACCATCACATCACGCTGATCTCGCTGTCTTGTCGGCCATTTCTGACTAGTCCGCCTTGCTCACCGTATCGATATATATATATATATATATATATATATATATATATCCTCACGCCGAATCAAGTCGTTCGTGCTGGAGGAAATTGCCCGCCAGGGCTTTTTCCTGGTCCCTTGTCCTCTTTTGCGCTGTTAGTCACATAATGGATCACCAACTTGCCCAAAAATTTGCTCTCTCTCTACTGGCTTACGCTCCGCCGCAACATGTTGAGCAGCCAACTACACTTCTGCCTCCCCTCCGCCGAGCGATTCAGCAGGAAATCGCGGAGGTCATTCCTGAATACCACCAGCCGCCTCCAGTGCCTGCGCCACTCAGCTACGCGCAAGTTGTAGCCAGGAAAGCCGCCCCAAGCGATCCCTGTTGCTGGCACGCTTAGCTACGCCGAAGCCTTCGCGAGACCACAGGCCTTCGAAGCGAGAGTGCCGGGTGCGTACGCCGAAGTCATACAAACGCCCCGACTGCAGCCCACCCTGCAGTCATACCAGGAGCCACCCTGTCGATCGCGTCTTACGACATGGATGGGGCCTACCACGACGAACCGATGGCGCACTTCTGACAACCGCCCCATCTGCTTTCCGTGCGGTTGAACTGGTCACGTCGCACGCTATTGCAATCGCGTGCAGGTGCCTCGAGTCTCACCAAACGTCGTCAGCCGCTTACTACGCAAAGTGACGGCGCCACTTTCCGGGCTCTCCCTCCGTACAGCTAGCGGCCAAAGAATTCATCCTAGAGCAGTACGCACAGACCGTATCATCATTCAAGGTGCTCTGTACGCCGTCGAATTGATCGTACTTTCTGCATGCTCTCACAACGTCATCCTGGCATGCGATTTTCTCTCCCGCCACGACGCCGTAATTCATTGCGCACCAGCCGAAATAGAACCCTCACCAATATCAGAGTTGACGCCAGCAGACAGTCCATCGGCTTCGAGCAAGGTACTCGTCAAAGACGATCAGCAAAATGCCTCCGAACTCAACAGCTATGTCAGTCAACTGCGCCGGTCTCTCTGACACCGTTGCACGCCTTTCTCCGTTTGACCGCGTTTGCACCGTGGGACCTTGCTGGTGCCATTTGCGACCACGCAAGTCGTTACCGAAATTTTTATTACCAACGGCAACCGACTCCCGTACATTGTTACGAAGGTGCGAGGTGAATGTCTCGACAAAGCGGAACACTTCGGAGACGCACATGTTATGGACGCACCGGATAACACTCGTTGCGCCAGCTCCCGTATGCTCAGTGATGTTTCCACATCTGATTCGTCACCCGCTGATGTACTTATCCTCCATCGCTGACAACTTCACGCCGGTCTAGGGTTCCCAGTTCTTCTGCCTGTTGGAAGAACTTCGTTCGATGTCGCGCAAACTTGACCCGGCCGCACGTCCGCTGTAACGCATCGCATCGACACTGGCATCCAACCACCACTGCGGCAACGTCCATATCGCGTATCGCCAGCAGAGCGTCGTGTAATTAACGAGCAAGTGGAAGACATGCTTCGCCGCGACGTTATTCGACCCTCAAACAGTCCGTGGGCGTCTCCTGTCGTTCTCGTTGCAACGAAGCACAGTTCTGTGCGGTTCTGTGTGGACTACCAACGACTCAATAAGATCACCCGTAAGGACGTTTATCCCCAACCTCGAATAGACGACGGCGTTGACAACCTGCAACAAGCAGCATTATTTTCATCACACTATTTGCGCTCAGCGCAAGTACCCATGTCTGATAACGCTCGACCGAAGACGGCCTTTGATACGCCCGACGGCTTGTACGAATTCAACGTCATGCCGTTTGGACTGTGCAATGCGCCAGCGAATGAATACCGTTCTGCGCAACTTGAAATCGCACACGTGCTTCTGCTACCTCGACAACGTCGTCGTTTTCGCTCCGGACTTCTCCACGCATCTCTGCGGCATGTCTGCGGCATGCCGCAGAGATGCCGCAGAGATGGGGCAAGTCTGCGGCATGTTTTGACGCGTTTCAGCAACGCCGGCCTCCAACTTAATCTGAAGAAGTGCCGGTGTGCAGCACAGCAGCTGACAATCCTAGGCTAAGTCGTGTCCAAGGACGGAATCCTCCCCGCTCCAGCCAAGCATCGGGCCGTGGGCGAATTTGCAACAACTACGTCCGTCAAAGAGCTGCGCAGATCCGTAGGGTTGTGTTCTTACTTCCGACGCTTCATTCGAAACTTTGCCACCATCGTACCGCCGCTGACGAAGCTCCTTGGAAGTAACGGGCCCCTAAATACGTGGTGGTCCGAGTGCGACGACGCGTTCGCAAAGCTCCGTCGTTTGTTGACGTCTCCTCCCATACTACGCCACTCCGTTGGCGCCCCACACACGGACGCCAGCGGTGTAGGCCTCGGCGATGTCCTTGCGAAGCGCAAACTAGGGTTTCCCGAATATGTCGTGGCATATACAAGTCGTACGCTTACTGAGACCGAGACCAATCACACCGTCACGGATAAAGAGTGCCTGGCGATCATCTGGGCCCTTACAAAGTCCCGCCCTTATTTGTAATATCACGGGGTCGTGACGTTGACGAAGGAAGCAGTCGGCGTGTTCAAGATGAAGCTCTTTATTTGGCTGAACTTGTGGCCGGAAAACGGAAAGTCAGACTACAAGCAATGCACGCTGTACACTGATAGTGCCGAGCAGAGCGTCTACCGTCGATAAACCTGTGGTTCAGTCCTCGTCCTCAAAGTGTTTCGCAATAACGTAACAATGAATAGATACCAACTGGCCCAAGCAAGTACCCTTATACGATAAACAGAACCGCGGCAAGGCGCACCGGCTTTTCATACATGCGGCATCGGACATTCGAGCCTTTGGTGGCCGCGTTAGTTCCAGAATAATCTCAGCTGTTCGCGTCTGCGCGCTCAGGCCTATAAGAAGATTCTAACATAATCTAGAAGGTTCCCAGACCTTACGGCGCCGCTTGCGCAAGGCAGCGGATGCTCGCGCAACGGACTTGTTAGATAAAAATAATAAAAGAAGCGCGCGTGGCAGTATGGTCGCCAATTTGATGTCGTCACCGACCATCATTACTATTCTAGTTGTCGTCATTGAAGGATCCCACAGGCCGCCTCGCCCGCTGGGCACATCGCCTAGAAGGGCCATGGTAGGGGTTAGTTGGTTGTACATGTTAACACTTGCGACGCGTTGTTTTTGAACACGAAGACAGACGGAAAAACAACAGGTAGTACACGCACGAGCGCAAACTAACAACTGTTTATTTGATGAAAACATCACACATGTATACTCGGTGAAAGAAAGAAAGAACTGATAGCATGCGCAAGGCGGCGTATGTACGCATCAAGATCATCTTTCCTTTCATCAAATGCGATGAGGAGTTTGCTCGCATTAAACCGCAAGCCGATGTCGGCATCCCTCTCTTGAGTGCTGCTAACATCACTATCATTCTCTCTCCTCAGCTTTTGAAGTTCCAGTTTAACACGTAATGCTTCTACCTCACATTCGCTTGCTTTAAGTGATGCTGCGTGCTCTCTCTCCGCTGCTTCTCGCTCTCTTTCTGCTGCCTCTCGTGCCAAGGCTCTTTCCTCACGCTGTCTCGCCTGCTCCTCCTCTATCCACTTTCTCAGTTCCGCTAACTTTATTTACACATATGGTGCGGTCCTCAGGGTGGCTCCACGTGGGCAGCGACCCTTTCGGCCCAGGCAGCAATAGCTAGCTGCGTTTCCTTAATGGGAGTTTTAATAAGCTCCTCCCACGTTGACTGTGAGCGAGCTGGCAGGAGCGTTCTGGGGGGAGGAAAGCCTTCACAGCCCCACAATATGTGATTTTGTGTGGCCAATTCTTGCGGGCTGCAATTTTGGCAGATTGGGCTAACCGATCCGCATGTAATTAGCGCCAGCCGATGAGGACTAGGAAATGAGTCAGTTTGAATGCGGCGAAGGATCGTGGCCTGCGCTCTCGTGAGGGTTTCATCGGGCGGAGGGTAGACTCGCCGTTCACTTTTATAGATATTCGTTATATCATTAAAAGAAGTCGGTGCCTCACCAGGGTAGACCGGGTCCGAGAGACGCGCCTCCCGGTTTGTTAGACCTCGGGCTACGCGGTGCACCTCCTCGTTCCCAGGGTTCCCCGAGTGGGCAGGGACCCATACTAATTCAATTATTTTGTCACGCTGGCAGTTTTTTAAATTCCTCGCCGCTCTAATGTTTATGCTCCCTTTCGAGATATTGATGATGGCTCTCTTCGAGTCACTTAAAATCGTTCGAGCGGAGGCGCTCGTCATGGCCAAAGCAATAACGGTCTCTTCAGCTTCTACGGCGGAGGGCACCTGTACCGAGGCGGTATTGATAATCTGCCCCTCTCCGGTCACCACACTTACGGTATACCATTGGTCATTTTGTTTGGTCGCGTCCACATACGCAACGAATTGGTTGTTTTTGTATTTTTCATAAAGGTCTTTCGCTCTGGCAGACCGCCTTCCGTCATGTCTGCCCGATAGCATGTTCTTGGGAAGAGGCTTCACCACGAGCTGACGTTAGATGCAAGCTTTTCCAGCTCCATAGTGAAAGCAAACCTTAGGCACGCAAATGAGCGATCATGCACTTATCAATGCAGGTTTTTCACTTTGTTGCCGTTGCTCACAATACAAAACTCTCAGTGCACAAAAAGGATAATTGGCTAAGGTTCCTGACCCGTTCAAGGTGGCTGCTTTGCACCAAGGGTCCTGTCGCGGACGCCAGATAATGTCACGACTCGAGGCCGAAGCACAAGCTTCTCCCAAAATGTGGCATGGGGGTTGGGCCTCTGGTGTATGGCTTGCGCCAATCGCCGGTATGAAGGAGTCAAGGGCCTTCTCCAATCAAAGAACAACAAGCTTTAATAATGTGTTTAAACAAAGATAAAGATATTTCCACAATAACCGAACAGTTATCTAGAATACAAGGGTGAACTAATTATACATTCCACAATTATTGCGAATAAGTGCATCATGCATGAAAGTTGAAATATGTAGCGACAATGAGCAAAATCGGATGGATGACCAAACAGCAAAAGCTGAACCAACAATTAGAGTTCGCAGTCCACTAAGTCAAGCGATTGACATACGTAACCGGGCGCAGCAGAGTCCTTCAACACCGGCACCGAGCGTAAGTGACCCTTGAAGCTGGCGAGACGGGTCGGCGGCGGCTCCGCGTTGCCTCGGGGTGTTGGGTTTCCGGCGTGTTGCTTGCTGCGCTGTGCCCCCGGGAGTCCCCCAGCGTGGATTTCTTCTCCGGCGCAGAGCAGACTGATGAAGCATAGGATCCCTATTGAAAATTCATCCACCATGAGGAATGGTGGATTCCACCATCCACCATTATGGTGGATTATGGTGCTGGAAGATGGTGGCACGTGGTGTATGCTGGATGCTGGCATGATGGATGCTGGAGAATGACGGAGCGTAAAACGGATCTACAGCGTCGGCAACATCGTGCCTAGCCGTCACACATAAATAATTGTACAGAAGGCGATGTAGAAAGCACTAGTACAAAAAAAAGAAAAAAGAAACCGTGCGCAAAAAAAAAACTTCCGCCACTGGGAATCGAACGTCCGACCTGCGGATGCCGAGCCGAGTACTTTACCACTACGCCACGCTGACACTTGCTTAGCGACTTGCAAAATGACTAGTCAACATACGAATACACCGTTTGGCTTCAGCTTTGTATGTCTCATACTGGAGACAGACTTCACATCCTACTAAAATTTGCGTAGTTATTAAACGCAAACAAACTGCTGCCGGGGACGAATGGCACGTCGATAATGGCAACAGCGCTAACTTTCTTTTAGAATTCACAACGTAACTCCAAAGAAATATGTCAAGTGGAGCAAGGAGCTACTGCGCCGAAGTTTTTAATAGCCGTTTCTCGCTTTTTCCAAAGTGCGACAAGTGCAGAGGCTTTCTGTCGACTCTAATCTCATTCGATAAATACGCGCGTACAATTGATTGAGTATTAAATGCGAAGCATTTCTTAGCGAACCTCTGGCACTTTGAGCGTTTCTATCTACGTATCTATCTATCTATCTATCTAGCCGCCTACGTCTGGGTGCTCTCATGATCGCCTCCTTTACTTGGTGTAGACCAAAATTTGCCTGGGAGGGTAAGAGGATTTGACGAATATGATTGCCGGGTCATGACAGGAATAACGTTAAAATCCTGTCGCGTACGTCGTCAAACCCTTTCCACTAGTCACGTGTGGCACATACCCGCTTACCATGGGCCGCGGTGTACGGGTATGCGCCACAGGTGATTGACAGTTTATATCTACCTAAGAATGGCGAGAACAGACATTGGTTACTTAAATGCTAAAACGTTAAGGAAAACCAACATCGGCAGCGGGGACTCAACGAATAGAAAGAATGAATATTAGAATCCCAGCAGGAATCGAACCCAAGCATTCTGCGTGGCAATCAGGTATTCTACCGCTGAGCCACGCCAGGTCTATAAACTGGTTTGGAAAAAGAGCCTACGCAGGCGTAATATCGGTGCTACGCCAATTGTGCTTGTGGTGCTGGCTATCTAATTTTACAAGAAAGCAATAAACACTACATGATACTCCTACGATATGTACTCCTACGATACACGCGTCATATCAGATCAACGTCTGTAGTTCCAGTGTTGGCTCCGCTTTCACAGCAGTCTAATAAAGATTACGTTTGTATTCTATGATTCAGCAAGCTATATTGAAGCATTGCTCGAGCCCGGAGGAATACATTAACGAAAGTTACATATGATATCCACATTACCGCACCGTAAAGTGCACTTCGTCCATCAGAACGACGCAGTGGCCTCTTTATTTCTAACGAGGCTGGGCGATGGCCTCATGCTGACCAAGGATGATGCCAGATTGATTGACAGCCGCTTTGTAGACTAGGCTACGTAGGACACATACGCTCAGGTAGTGTACGAATACGACAAACACCATCCATTGATGTTGGTCTACGTAGCACTATCCAGGCCTACCAGCCTCGACGGCCTATACCTCACCAACGCGAAGGGTGGCTTCAGGTTCCGACATGTCGCCGGCTCTGTCGACAGACAATTTGTCGATGAAATGACCGAGGCATCCACGAATTCCAACAGCTCTACTATACCACATACTTCACCACACATGGACCCCTCGTCACCACGATCACGACCGGATCCTATAACAAGCCATGACCAGCTGCTGGTGCTCACTGATCACGGTGATGACGCCCTTGTTCAAGAACTGTCAAGAACTTCTTGCACACATGCACACCGGTTCGTAAAACGTGCATGAGTTCTCGGGACACGTATAAGCACTACAGAACTTCTTGCACACATGCACACCGGTTCGTAAAACGTGCATGAGTTCTCGGGACACGTATAAGCACTACATATCAGCTTACCGCTTCTGGTGTTGGTAATACCCACGTTGCCAGTGGCAGCGTTACCCAACCGTAAACAACTAGTTATATAACACATATGCGGCTCTTCAACATATATATGTGTGCGTATAAAATTTATACAAATCTTTAGCGTCATTTTGTAACGTACTGCTCAGTAAAAAAGTTACGCGACTGTCACCTACCCGCCGCATGCTTCGCATAGCATCGACTCCCAAGGTACGAGGGATCTGCCAAATTTCTGTGATGTTTTTTTCTTTTTTTCGCGCAACGTACAGCGCAGCCGTGCCAGCGCACTGATCTGACGCTGTATCATTAGCTACAACTGCATAACAGCTGGGCCAAAACAAGTGCAGCGCGCGGGAAAAATATGCCATCATATTGGTTCAGTAAGGCGTACGAATTGACAAGTCTAGGTTCTCGCATACGTGTCAGAGAAGCGCCGGCGAGTGCGACCGGCGGCGGTTGGTAACCGGAGGCGTTTGCTGGAAGAGCGTCGCATCTATGCTCATCGCTTCTTGTGCGGACACCGTACACAAGAAAAAAAATGCTTCATTTAGGTTAACCGATGCCACAGGTGTGCTGTAAAGTCATTCGTACTCACCGGAATCGTGTATACTGAAACCAGAAGCGCCGATAACACGTAGACGGACTCGGTCGCTACGCTATATGCCTAGCCTTTGGTGGCAATCATGGTGGTAGAATATGATGGTGGTAGTCATTCTTGGTGGGGCTTATCTCGACGCAGGCCGAAGGTAAACGTTTGTGCATTTCAGCGTCGCATGCATTTTCACTATTACCTTAAAGTGCCGCTGCGGTAAGTGAGTGTGCAAGAATTGCCAGAGTTGCGTTTCAAGCGTGGCGGTATTAAGCGGAGGCTGTTTTGTGGTCTCCCCGCTGGAAGGACTCATTTACTTCTCGGCAAATGCGCGGCGATGTAACACAGTTACTGTCGCTGTTCACACCGACACTTCTAGACTTGTAAACATCAAAATGCAGCAGCAGATCGCGGATGTAAACCTGATAAGTACGTGCGTAAAATGTAAACATTGACGGCTGCTGTGCTCCAGAAAACTTGTGGCGGTTATTGGCGCCGCATGAATAAAAACAATAGTGCTGGAAAGCTTAATGATCGGTGTTGGCTTCTTTGAACGGCATATATTTCTGCACATTCAAGAGGAAAACATTAGAACTGACAGCGACTTCACATAATGTCACGTTCACTTCCATCATGCCACCGTCATCCACCATGCTTCCATCCTGCCACCGTCATCCAGCTTGTTCACCAAGTCATCCACCAAAACATGTTTTGCTCGTCACCATCAGCCAGCATTTTCCACTTAACACCAAAAGAAGCTCGCCACCACCACCACCATCTGCCACCGTTTTTCCACTCTCGCCATCATCAGCCATCATGACCACCACAGCTTCCACCACGTCCACTATTCTTTCCACCTTGTCCACTATTGTTTCCACCATGTCCACCAAGATTTCCAGCATCCACCAACCCACGATTTTCAATAGGGATGGGGCCGTTTTTTATACGTTTCTTCGGCTGCCGGTCCCAGCTTCTAATGTAGTGTCGATGCATCCTTGAAACGGTCACGTAGGCACTGGTTGCTACCGGGCATGGTTCACACTTCACTTTCGGTGTCCTTCACGGGCGAACCAGTAGCTCACAGACAAAACACCAGTCACGCGGTCGCGTAGGCACACGGTCTAAGACGTAGCTCGGATACAACGTCCCGTGATTCAGATTCCGCTGTCGGTGACTTTTACGGCAAGCCGTTTAACAATAGACAAAACAAAAGCACATGATCTGAAACGTGGCTCGGACACAACGTCCGGTGGTTCAGACAAAACACAAGCAAAAGCACATGATCTGACAAGTATTTCGGATGCACGTCTTAAGGCTCTGGCTCTGCTGGCGGTGACCTTCACGGCAAGCAGTTCCATACTAGACAAAACAAAAACACATGATCAGGCACGCAGCTCGGGTGCTCGTCTACGGCTCACGCTAACACACACTAAGCGGTGCACGTACGCTCACGGCACACCATTCTTAGAACAGAATTAGAGCGCTTTCGCCTTGGGCGTAAGTGAAAAAAAAAAAGACAAAGAAAAGACCCTATTCATGACGTACCTTAGGACATTATGCGCAGGCAATGTTAAGCATATGCGACTTTTGTGACAATATTCTAAAGTCGTTACACGACGTTAGAATATGAACGTCGTTGCACATTACACGCAGCAGTACCTTGCAGCAGGTTCCTTATGGGTGGGCCGCTATCTGCGCATGCTCCGCCTAGCCGCGTGTCGCTTAGCAACGGAGGCTATCTCTTATTCTTAGGCGCTTCGTCCTTCGCGCGCCTCTTATTTCTGCTCACGCGTGAGGAGTTAGCAAAATCTCGCAGTGGTCGCTGCAAGGTGGCAGGGCCTTCATTTTCCGGATGGCGCAGGTGTGCGCCTCGAGCAAGACGATTATGAACTTACGATGTCTGTGACAAGTCATGTCCCTTTAATTCCCTCACGGCCCAAGGAAAAATTAATATGACGCTTTGAAGGTGATTTAAAGCTTCATCATCAGCCTGTCTACGCCCACTGCAGGGCAAAGGCATCTCCCATGTTCCGCCAATCAACCCGGTCCTGTGCTTTCTCCTGCCACGTTATACCTACAAACTTCTTAATCTCATCTACCCACTAATTCTCTGTCTCCCCCTCACGCGTTTGCCATCTCTTGGAATCCAGTTAGTTACCCTTAATGACCACCGGTTATCCTGCCGACGTGCTACGTGCCCGGCCCATATCCATTTCTTCTTCTTGATTTCAACTATGATGTCCTTAATCCCCGTTTGTTCCCTGACCCACTCTGCTCTCTTCCTGTCTCTTAAGGTTACACCTATCATTTTCCTTTCCATCGCTCGCTGCGTCGTCCTCAATTTAAGTTGAACCCTCTTTGTAAGTCTCCAGGTTTCTGCTCCGTAGGTATACTCGCCCAACAAGAAGTTCTTCTAAGATAGTTCACGGAAGCCCCTCAACGACGCTGGACGCCGTGTTGCCGGCCGTCAGTGACGAGAATAACCTCGACGTTGCGCTCTACCTTCAACCCGCCGAAGAAGCCCGGCAGCTCGCCCGCCTAGGATACAATCGTAATGCAATAGAGCATTAGGCGCTTGAATATTTGTAGCTTAAGCTGCAGAATGCCGCTACATGGTATGCTGTACTAGCACAAATAACAAAGTTCAAATATTGTACCGTGCTAATGCCGCACGTACGACTCGGGGCGCGAAGTATCGCCGACTAAATAGCTTGCATTCTTTTATTAGTTTCTGCTATGACAATGACTAACAACTATCACTAGCACAATCACTTTTCTACCAAAAAAAGGTGGTCTTTAGGAGAATAACTGACTCAAATTAGATGGCCACTTCGTTGACCAGTTGTTCAACGCTATCAAAAATGTTGAAACGTTATAACACACCATTATCTTCATGGGCCAAATTCGAAGTACTTCTGTTTTGTAAATGTTTTTGCCACTGGTCGGCCGACTTCACTAATGTATCCAGCATCAAAATTCACCCAAACATTCCCGCACGAATGCTTTTAGCGGAAGAAGTTTTATGTGAATACTAATTCTGTGCATAAATCGAGCTTGTCATCATATTTATAGCGCTATATCCTTTCAGCCGCTGAATGTGTGGCGCGAGCGCTCATATACTACACGGACAGTTTCCGATCTCTGTGTTTACACATATTTACTCACGCGCGTGTTTGGGTCAAGCGTAACAAGCGCATTTGCTTCAGTCATGTCACATAATTTTAGCTTATGAAAATAGTAAAAAGCTCAGCAAGGCGTGTTGCTGAGCTAGTTGGTTCATTACTTGAGAAGAATAGGTATGGTGCAAAAAAGACCGGGCGAAGTGAAGACACGTTTTGTCGTTTGAATGTTTCCAAATCAACTAGCCCGCTGACCATCTTTAACGAACTTACAATCACGTGTTTGCCACGTGTTTCTCAGTTCGCTTTTGCACTTCGTTGCCGCCCATTTTGTGACATAAATATCTTTTTCAAGTAAAAATCTCGCTCAACGATTGCTTCCCACGCGCTTTCAGAAACAGTCGCATAAAATTATTATTATGGCACGTGAAATAGGATGAAAAATGCGGCTCCCACGTGGGGTACGCAAAGTTTTCATGTAGCGACATGTGGCAACAAGTGATGCATTGAAAATTCGACGAACGCCTTTCTGAAACGGCATGCCCATAGACATGCTGGGGGGATCGCACACCATTGTGGTAGGCTGAGCCGTGCTTTCGAGGGGTGTAGGAAAAAACGTCCCCGGAATATACGTCCCCTGATTAAACGTCCCCGGAAGAAACGTCCCCGCTGGCATTGCTCTCTAGGAAAAAAAGTCCCCAGGAAAAAAAAAAATTAACCAAGAACCGAATCCTGTGCGAACTCACTTGACAAAACACTGCATTCTGTATTCGCCACTTCGTAAATTTTCGGTCACATTGTGTTCAAAAAAGAATGAAGGTAAAACCGAATCGTATGTCGAATAACTCTCAGGAAATCTTCCATTTTCGTCGTCCCGGCAGTACAGTCCTCACACAGGTTGTGAACACTCTGCTGCATGGCCTTGAACGCTGATTTGCGCCTCTTTTTTCGGGGTGCACCGACTCGAGACTGGGCCATCTTCAATGTCGCGGTGTCTTCTTCCGAGCGCAAGGCGTCAGAGGCCCTCCCCACTGTTGCGCGGTTGTGGCCAGCGATGCCCCCCAGCCTTCTGGTTCAGGCCTCCGCATGATTGTTCGTCCTGTGTCCTCCAAGAACAGTGGCCGAGTAGGCGTTCCACATAGCAGTAAAGTTGAATTTCCGTAAACTGCAATCTTCGCGCGGATCTTTTTTTTTATGCAGTAGAAAATAAAGAATTGGCGATTTCAAGGCGCAGCGTTTGAGGGCACCCATATGGGGACGTTTTTTCCGACAACAAAAATGGGGACATTTTTTCCAGGGACATTTGTTCCGGGGTCGTTTATTCCGGGGACGTATCTTCCGGGGACATTTATTCCGGGGACGTTTTTTTCCGGAACCCGCTTTCGAGAAGGGAGAATTCGAATTTTTTTTTCGTCGTCTTCAACCTCTAACCCCCCCTCCCTCCCTTCCCCTCGTTCAGCGTCATTGTCGCGAAACTCGCTTCACCAGGCGGGGTTAGGGTGGCCGTCCCGACGGAGGGACAATCGTAGCTGCGGGAGCAGGTTTTTTTTCACTCCGACCAGCAGAATTCTTCAAAAAGTGCGGTGTGTGGACATGTGTGGTGGAAAGTCAAAATCGTGCACGAGACGGATACGCGGCAGGATTCCGGCATTGTTTTCGGCAGTGATCACCGCAGCGAGAAACCAGTGGCCCCCTGCTTCCATGTTGAGCTCGCTCACCTCATATAAGGCCACGTGTTCACTACTGTTACGTGTCATCAGATTTTTGTTCTCTTCTTATCGCGTATTTTCTATTGGCCATCGTGTTTTGTGTATTCTGATATGGTGCGCTTGCATTTTTTATTCGTTCGTGTTTTTAGCGATCCAACGGGCACACGTGAGTGGTTTTTATGCGCGATTCCTTTCTGTTACAATCATACCTTTAGATTAGGAATGTGTGCGTGTCTATCTTGTTTAGATGTAGAGTTCGTGGGATCTTGTGGTACCGCTCGCAATGTTTTTCGCGTCGCGTGCAGCAGTTTATCCATCTTTTTGTCCCTTAAGTTATCACTGAAAAAAATTGCAATTTTCGCTTAGAGGATAACGCTAATTTAATTGCCAGTCATGTGTTGCGAATGCCTACCGTTCCTTGGTGAATTTAATAAACGTGGGGGGGGGGGGGTGCTCCTCTGGTCGTAATTAGCTCACGCGTATACAGAATCTTCTAGTCTAGTTTCCACTCTTAATCTCGCTTTTTCGGCAAGCCGCCTAACATTATCTTTCTTTTCTTCGGGTCCGTTTTAATCCTACTTTAATGCTGCCTTCGTTTACATCTCCAGAATTTTTTTCGTGATTCGGCACCG
The DNA here is from genome assembly GCF_013339695.2 of Rhipicephalus sanguineus. Classification (NCBI taxonomy): domain Eukaryota; kingdom Metazoa; phylum Arthropoda; class Arachnida; order Ixodida; family Ixodidae; genus Rhipicephalus; species Rhipicephalus sanguineus. The sequence continues at coordinate 198,781,153 of NC_051180.1, forward strand.
TCGTTACTGAAAAGCGCGATATCGTCCGCAAAACGCAAGTAGCTAAGATATTCTTCGTTAATCCTTATTCCTATTTTTGCCCGTTCTAGTTCTTTCAATATTTATAGTGAATGTGCCGCGCATAACGTTGAAGAGATTGTAACTCTTCGCATAGGTGTGCGATTAGTGGGGCAGGGGGGTGGCCGGCCCCCGTAGTCACCTAAGAAGAGATGGGCGCAAGGTCTTCCAAACACATTGACTTAATAGGGAGGGGGGGCGCCGCGATGAACCTTTGCCCCCCCCTCCCCCCTCTGAAGGGGAACCCTGCTCACGCCTATGATTTTGCGCCTCACCCCATTCTCGATTAGGATTGTCCTGCTTTTTTGAGGAATACGGTGGCTGTGGGGTTGTTTTAGATGTTGGATACGGTATCTGTAGATGTTTAGATATTCCTTTATGGCATAATTATTCCGGAACTGCTGGCGTGTGTTCATATCTATGGATAAATATGTGTTTATCACCTTGCAATTGTGTTGCTCCTTAATTTCTCAGACGCATGCGTAGTTGGTGGAGCAGGCCTTTCATCAATTTAGTTGTGTTAGAGACAATATTGGCTTTCGTTCTCGGCCTTGCATGGTTCGACAGAATTGTGTGTCTTAATCGCACACTAAGACATCAGTGGAGCAGTCGTTCTAATTAGGAAGCATTTTTCGAATATGGCACCAATGGATTCGATGAATGCCGTTGGGCCGCGAATTTTCCAGCCTGCTAGCTGGACAAAATAAAATAGCACAGGATACTGCTGAGCTTCGTTCTTCAGTCAATTCGCGCTTTGAGGCTGTTGAGTCGCGACTTAACGCTCTAGAGTCGTCTAGTACCGTGTCTAACGCACCTAAAACAATAGTAGACGATTTAAAAAGCTCAGTTTGTTCTCTTAATAAGAAGGTGATTACGCTCATGGCTCAGAACGATGACCTAGAAAATAGACTCCGCCGTAATAACTTGATTCTTCATGGTATTCCTGAATCTCCAGATGATGATAACAGGGCAGTGACCAACGTTGTTTCAAAATTTCTTACGGAAACGCTGAGCATGGATTGCCCACAAATCGAAAGGTGCCATAGGTTAGGTAGACGTCACACAGGTCGCACCCGCCCTATCATTTTCAGACTGCTGGATTTTCGTGAAAAAATTCATATTCTTAAAAACGCATCTAAGCTAAAGGGCTCCGATCAACGCATATCTGAAGACTATTCTAACAACGTTCGTTTTATCAGAAGAAAGCTATGGGAGGCAACCAGAACCCATTGCAACAGCGGCTCTTCCGTGCGCATTGTTTACGATCACGTGTTCATTGATAACATACGCTACAACTGGGACGTGCAGCCTAACACAATTTTTCAGTCTCGTAATCACGATACTGTAGCGATGGCATCTCCTTCGGCCACTACTCCTACTTCTTGTTGACGCTCCCGTGATTTCCCCGATAATCTTCGTATTTTAAATATTAATGCAAGAAGTTTAGTGAACAAGTTTCCTGACTTTTTGTCACTAACTTTGTCCTACTCCCCTCATGTCATCGGTGTCACGGAAACGTGGTTTCATAACGAAATTTGTGATGCCGAGATTTCGCTGCCGGGCTTCAATGTTATAAGAAGTGATCGGATCGATGGTAGAGGCGGTGGCGTTGCTTTATATTTACATTCTGACTTAAAGTTTTCTGTGCTTGATGCTCCGTCTCAAACCGAATCGGTTTGGTGTAAAGTTTATTTTGAAACATTGACTTTTGTTGTTGGTGTCTTTTACCGTCCACCTAACCTGATTGCGGACTCTTTGGTTTCCTTGAGTGCATTCGTCCAAGAAATAGTTCCTCATTCGCCAAATCTAATATGTATGGGCGATTTTAATGTCCCCGATATAAACTGGACATCGTTATCTCCGCTAGGTCATGCTTCCCAACTGTACAGAGAAACGATGAACTTTTCACTAACTTCCGGCCTAAAGCAAATAGTCAGCGACGCCACAAGAGGCACGGCGATTTTAGATCTTGTCTTCTTCAGCCCTAGAGTCTGCGATTATGGTTATGCGTGCACTGTTGTGGATGGCATATCGGATCATAAAGCTGTTTTTGCATCTATTTCTTGTCCGGTACCGAAAGCCCGATACATTTATTCTACTTTCCGCAATATGAGCCACGCTGATGATATTGGTATTATTGATGCACTTAGCACATCTTTCGCCCAGTTTGAAGCAATTAGTATTTTTGATGATGTTGATACTTTAACTAATTTTTTCAGTGACCTTGTTTCAAAGTGTATCATGCGTTTTGTACCGTTAAAAACAAAAAAGACGAATCCAGAGCTGCCTTGGATTACACGGGAAATTTTGCACCTGTCGCGACGACTTGGGCGTTTGCGGCGTGCTAAACGAGCTGGTGATGCTGTTCTTGCCGCACAATTCATTGCTCTAAAGGAGGAACTTCGAAGCAAAACTAATGCTGCTCGTGAATTTTACTTTCGAGTTACACTTCCCGGTTTGCTTAGAAATAATCCACGTAAATATTGGAAGTCTGTCCTGCCAATGGATTCTACCACTGATACATTTGAAATAAATGACACAGTTACGGGTGATACTGCTCTTATTGCAAATGCATTTAATGATTACTTTCAATCTGTTTTTACACTCGATAACTCCGTTGTTCCTCCTTTCATAGAGCATACTCCTAGTTCTATTGACGATATTGTTGTTTCAAACCAGGGTGTGCTGAATCTCATTTTAAAACTCGATCCGAAGAAGAAAGGTAGTCCTGATAACATAGACAATGAATTCCTCCTTAGGTACTCCTTATGGACTAGTCGGTATTTAACTATTATCTTTCAGAAATCTCTCTCGACGTCTGTTGTCCCTACAGCATGGAAATCGGCTAAAATTCTTCCGTTATTCAAATCCGGAAAAAAGCAGTCCTTATTGAACTACAGACCCATCTCTATCACATCCCATTCTTGTAAAATACTCGAACACATAATCTTCAAGCAAATCATAGCATTTTTAGATTGCAATAATGTTTTATCTGATGCCCAGCATGGTTTTCGCCGCGGGTTTAGTACCATAACCCAGCTCAGTGAATTCACCCATGATATCCTCCAGGCCCTTGATGCTGGTGATCAAATTGACGCAATATTCATAGACTTTTCCAAAGCTTTCGACACTGTATCACATTACAAACTGCTAAAAAAGCTCACTGTTATTCTTAAAAACGAAGCATTAGTAAACTGGATTTCTTCTTTCCTATCCAATAGGTCTCAGTACGTACTCTTCAAGTCTTCTCATTCCTCCACTTGTACTGTAACGTCAGGCGTCCCACAAGGTTCAATATTAGGCCCACTCCTATTTCTGATTTTCATTAACGATCTGCCAAGTAATATTCCTGTTAAAATCCGCATGTATGCTGATGACTGCGTTTTGTATTATACGATTAAAACTGCTCATGATCAGATCATCCTTAACGATTCATTTGCATCATTTCAATCATGGTGTGACACTTGGCAAATGCAAATCAACTTTCGAAAAACTGTATCCATGTCATTTACCAAGCGTTCTTCCCCCCCTCCATTTACCTATTCCTTTAATGGTTGCCCTCTCGGAAATGTTTCGCAATACAAATATCTAGGTCTCCTTTTCACTCAGGATTTATCTTGGTCTCATCACATCGAACTCATGTGCAACCGTGCGCTTAGAAAGTTAGGCTACCTGCAACGCACATTACGTTCAGCACCTCTCAGCATAAGACTTCTCACTTATAAAACACTGGTTCGTCCGATATTGGAATATGGCTCTGTTGTGTGGAACCCACACAAGATGTCGGATATCAACAAAATAGAATCTGTTCAGAAGAAAGCAGTACGCTTCATTTATCGTCGCTTTGACAGGTATTTTTCATCTAGTTCCCATCTTCCTATCTTACAGCTTACCAGTCTCTCTTCCCGTCGTCACGTTGAATGTTTGAAGTTTCTTTATACCTTAATTAATTCTCCACGGTTTCCCCTACTCAGCAAATACATCGCACCTGCTAGACCAACAACCACCCGAAATTACCATGAGTTGAACATGACTACTTTTATCCATCGTACGGTGGCTTTTAAATATAGTTTTTTTGTTCATTCTATTGAATTGTGGAATGCGCTGCCCGGTTACGTTCGATCTTTATCACTCGATGACTTCTTATTGTATATTACTAACCATTGATGTTCAGCGCACTTGTTATGCTCTGCTATGTATATATGTATGTATTATGCTCTTCTATGTATGTATGCATTTGCCCACTCCTGCGATAGCCCTGCGGGGCTGCAGTATGTTGAAATAAATAAATAAATAAAATAGTCTATTTTAGCGCTGCTGACTTACGGTACAGTAACCACAGTAATACCGAACTGCCGTGGTCGGCACGCAGTCATTTTACTTTATAACATATGGATCAGCCTGCCTGATCAAGTTACTTTACGCATCGAGCAACTACCGCTGGTGTCCCCATATAAACTAGCTAAGTGCAGACCACGGCGGTACAGTACTACCGTATTTAACGCACGGTAAGCCACCACTGCTAAAACATAATAACGGGTGTAAACGGTCACGCCGGCGGCTACCCGACGTCGGCGGGGCCGACACCACGCCAGCATCGGCTAGCATACATAGGCCCAATGACGGCTTGCCATCATCGGCTGAATAACGGCAGGCCCGTCTCGGACCGACGCTGGCTAGCCCACGTCGGCCCGAAGCCGGCAAGCCCGCATCGGCCCAACGGCGGCTAGCCGACGTCGGGCCGATGCGGGTGAAAGTAGCGCGAGCGTGATTTGCCGACGTGGGGCCAATATTGCTGCCGTCATTTGCCGACATTGGGCCATGATCGGTCCAATGGCGGCGTGCTGCCTGGGTAAGTACCGGTAAGATGCAGCTGTTATATGTCTTCCTCTTGAGGGATAGTGGTAGACTACCATTCATGATTTGATAATGCTTGCCGAATGAGCCCCATCCCATCTTTATTCTTCTAGTTATTTCACTCTCATGGTTCGGCTCCGCGGTTACTACCTGTCCTAAGTAGACGTACTCCTTTACAACTTCCAGTGTCTCGCCACCTATCGCAAAGCGCTGTTCTCTGCCAAGATTGTTCCACATTACTTTAGTTTTATGCATATTAATTTTTAGACTGTTAGCGTCAAAGGATTTAACGCTACACTAAACGATGGCCGCAAAAGTTTACAAAGGCATGAACGCAATTTAACACTACACACAATAAACACTCGACACACTGGAATAAAAAGGTAAAGAGGTTGATTATATTTTAATTACGAAAAACTTGAGTAAAAACTTACATCACTCAAAAACTAACACGAAACGCACACGCACAATCGCCTCAACATCGCACACAACCGCTCTGTTCGCTCGCCCTTCGCACACTCTTCTTCGTTGCTCGCTCTTCTCTGTCCGTGTCGTCCTTCCCGCGCTTTTTCGCTCTCGTTTTCACGGCCACAGACCCGAGCACACAAACGTTCACGTTGACACAAACACGCATACACACACACACACGCGCGCGCGCTCTAATGGTTCCACGAAGTCGGAGGGTCTGGGCAGCCGGCGAGGACCCAATTCCACGCATTTCGAGGAAGCTTGGAGTGCCCCGGCGCCCCGTGGCGAAAACCGATCTCAGCAGCCCATAAACAAGGAGGAGGCCCCTTCACGTGGCTAGCGAACACTCGCATGACAGAACACACACACACAAAAAGGAACAAAACGAAAGTCAAAGATGTGGAACAGTCGCGTACAAGACCTACTCTTCTAGTTTCCGTATCCAGTTCAGTAATCATGGGCTGTAATTCGTCTCCCGCGTTACTCATCAATGCAATGTCATCAGCGAATCGCAGGTTACTGAGATACTCTCCATTAACTCTTTCCCTAATTCTTCCCAATCTAGGGCCCTGAAAAGCTCCTGTAAACACGCGGTGAATAACATTGGAGAGATCGTGTCTCCCTGCCGTACGCCCTTCTTTATTGGGATTCTGTCGCTTTCTTTATGGAGGACTATAGTGGCTGTGGATCCGCTGTAGATTTCTTCCATTATGTTTATATAGGCTTCGTCGTGTTTATATAAGCGGAGCTTTCGAAGTTAATCAATAGGCGTAAAGTAGCAGACATAAGAAAGTATAATATGGAGAGAATTGAGCATGCTCTAAAGAACGGATTTAAAGCTTACACACGTCTTAACATCAGCAATTCGACCAGAAGGATAGCCCCATATAAGTCGGTCTATGCCTCTATAGGCGCAACGAAGGACGCGAGCATCAAATATCTTTGTTTACTTACAGATTGTACCGTATGTGTCAACCTCAAATAAAAGGAAAATTTTATTCCTCCCATGGGAACAACCGTCATCTGGCCCATTGTTAGTGCTGTTATCTTTAACGCTGGTGCACATGTATTTACCTTGATCGTAGGATTTTGTTGTCCACTCGGGTCACCTAGCATGCGAATATATATATATATATATATATATATATATATATATATATATATATATATATATATATATATATATATATATATATATACAGGGTGTCCCAGCTATCACGCAGCACGATTTAAAAAAAGAGGAACGGCGTCACGCGAAGCAAACCTACTGCATGTTGTTCCTAGTGCACTGGAGTAGCCCCTGCTATTTTTTTCGTTAATGAGGTTTATTTAATTAGAAATAATTATATTTGTAACTCGACAAGTACTCACCTAATTGTCAAAATGTCAATGAGGTGTATGTAGGCATGTTCAAATGGCATCTAACTGCGCTACTTTCAACAGCGTGCTAATTGCGCGCTCATTTTTTCCGCTTGATCAAGAAAGCCCGCGAAATATGAAAAGTGACACGTAACTAGACTGTTGCGCCCGTTAGAGTCACTAGAAAATCAGAGTACCGCAAAGGTGGGCTGCACGCGGGCAACATTGGGCGGCGGCGGCCATTTCCCTTCCAGACCGTCAGGCGCGTTGCTAGCGTGTGTTGAGAAGTGACCGATCTTTTAGTCTCGGTGCCGTGTTACGCTCGGCGGAACGGCATTATGTGTGTGTGTTTCTTCAAGAAGATATTAGAAGTGATTTCGAGTCATCGACTGGTATGGATCGACTGCGTGGTTAGCGGTGTAACTAATGAAACGTACGGCGAATGTTTCCATGTGCTCGCGAACTCTCTTCATGGCTTCATCGGTCTCTGTTCGTGTCACGCCCGGGTGTGTTCGCTAGGTCCGGAGCTGTAAACATAGTTGCATTAGCGCAGTGACATCGTGCGAGATGCCATTTACTTTGACATTTGGTGAACCTTGACTGTTTGCGCTAACTTTGCAGTCGGTGTTCAGGTCCACTGCACTCGAGAACGTTATCGAACATCGAGAATATTCAACATTGCGTCCTTCGACTGATCGCTGACGCATAGCTTGCTTGCGCACCTTGTTTGCTGTTCAACTAGTTGATATGTGCAATACAAGTTGTGTGTGTACGGTGATTGGAAGTTGTGCGCGACGTATTTATACCTTAATTCGGAGCGCCAGCAGCCGAACGCACGGGCGAAACGGCGTGCGGTACGTAAGGTGCATCTTATCTTGCGATACGTAGAACTAGGCCATCAAAAATGATTGACATCACTACATAATTGTTTCATTTACTATTTCTTGTCTCCTTAATATTCCCAACGTTGCAATTTTTTTGCAAATATTTTGCTGTGTTCCGACAAAGTTTTTTTTTTTTTTTTGGCGTTGCCAGCGCGTAAACAGCTGGGGTTCGGTTTCTGCACTGCTGCACTTTTTTTTTTCATAATGCACTCCTACTAAAACTTCCTCGGCACAGTGCTTTATGTTCTTTTGATCAGAAATAGCACATCCCGGAATTTTTAAAGCGCATGCTACTGCAACACAGTATGTATATACCTATAGGGCTCGCATGAAATCGTCTCCCTCAATGCGTGGGATCTGCCGTTTTTTTTATTTCTCACCCACTAAACAGTATATTAAGGTTACGCTCGGCGCAATGCAGCATTAAGAGCATTTTTTTTTCAACAAATTTAAAAATACGCTTGATAACATTCCCTATATATATACCAAGTTTTTCAAGAGAGTTCCACGCTTCTGTTTTGCGCAATGGCAAATGATCATGCCACAATTGCGTTCAAGGTATACCAATAAACAGTTATTATTATATTAAATCTTCGATTTCGCTCTCGTGCGTGACACGCTTATAAATTCGGATAGCATGCGTAATCTGTTCAACAGATCAAGATATAAACAGCCGAGCAAATAGCTAGGTATGCAGTTTTCGATATCGCTGACCACAGCGAACCGAAAAGATGAAGTATCCTGTCGCATAAGATCTTTTCCAGCAAAGTTAGTGTAGTTCACTGCAGGAAATAGTGTTATTCGAGGGGGCGAATTCATTCCGGCCAACTATGCAGCCACGTAGAACGGCGGTCTTAAATTTTTCCCCCACGGCATGCAAAAATAAACGAGATTCCCAGAGTAGCTCACCAGTAACGTTCGATTGCTGGTGAGCTACTTACTTCGGGCATCTGCATGCAGTGGCGTAGCCAGGGGGTAGCACACCGGGCCCGTGCCCTCCCCCACCCCCCCGAAATTTTTAGCACGAAATGACACTCGACCACATCTGCCTGCCAGGCCCCCACTTCAGATCAACGAGGTGCCCCCCCCCCCTCGAAAAAAATGTCTGCTTACGCCCCTGTCTGCATGACGCGTTTAAAAAAGCGAAGAAGTACTTCTGGCGACCGGGGTACTGCTAAATGTACGGCCACGCTCTGCATTGAACGCGCCTGCACCCAAAGCGCTTGGAAGGAATATGGCGGCGAGAGGTCACGTGATGCGAGTAAGCCAATGGCGTCGGTGGCGGCGCGCGGAAAACAGATGCGATACTCTGAAATTTTTCTAGTGACTCTAGCGCCCGTCGGGAACCAGCGCCCTCAAACAGGCTCCCTATGAGGTAGACAGAGTCAACGAAAAAATGCAGAAAGAAAAAGCCGGCAGATCCCACGCAATGTGGGAATCGAAGTAATGCGAAGCAGCCAGCAAAGAGCTGCATATATCGTCTTGTTTGTCATTGAGGCAAACGAAGTCATTCATGTCGTGAGATCTAGTCCACTATATCGCATGTTTGCCATGAATGCATGGATGTATAAACTGTTATATGCCATGCTAATGAAACGTGAATTCTGGTACATATATACGACTCGTGATCTGCTATTTATATTCGACACGCACTCAGGTCATGCCACACTGACTTTCGTATATATCCAGCTAACAAAACGGCCGCGAGCGCACCATGAGCGTGGCGTCTAAATCATGCCCTACATGACATGCGCGTCATGATTGTCATATTAAATCCTTTTATTTATGGTCGTCCAACAGTCATGTCGCGCAATACCAATTTTGGTGTATATCAACCTAGCGAGACGTCCGCCAGCGCACCATGAGCGTGGCACGTAAGTCATGCTGCACATGACACGTGTGCCATGATTTTTATGTTAACGCCTATTATTTATGTTCATCACACAGTCACATCATGCAATACCAATTTTGGTGTATATCAATCTAGCCAAACGGCCGCCAGCGCACCATGAGCGTGGCACAAGCCCGAACAGCCCAAACAAGCCCAAACAGCCACCCTAGTGAACTTTCAACCTGTGTCGTGGTACCTAAGTCATGGTATACATGACATGCGTGTCATGATTTTCATATTAACTCCCGCTATTTATGTTCGTCACACAGTGAGGTCGCGCAATACCAATTTTGGTGTATATCAAGCGAGCGAAACATCCGCCAGCGCACCATGAGCGTGGCGCGTAAGTCATGCTGTGCATGACATGCGTGTCATGATTTTGATATAAACTCCTGTTATTTATGTTCGCCATACACTCTTGCCAAGCTATACCAATTTTGGTATATATCAAATTAACGAAACGGCCGCAAGAGCCCCAAGACTGTGGTATGTAAATCATGCCGTACATGACATGCATGTCATGATTTTCATGTTATGACCAGTCATTTATGTTCGTCATACACTCATCTTATGCCATACCAATTTTGGTATACGCCCCATGAACGAAACGGCCAGGAGAGCGCAAAGTCGTAGGCGGCTAGATAGATAGATAGATACGATCAAAGTCGTAGAAGTTCGCTAAGAAATGCTTCGCATTTAAAAAAAAGCGCATCGCCCTATCTGCCACTCCCCGGCCTAAGAAACGCACCGCTTGGTTTTACAGAGTCAGGCCGTAATCAGAACACCTGCCGCGTTACCAACGAGAACAGTCGGCCGTGAGATATGGATGATCGAACGGAATGAATCCCAGCGAAATATCGTTGGCGCCCGATTTGTAGCCCTGCCAAAATGCGGAACGCTGCCAAACAGGCAAAACGGTTGTTTGCAGTAAGCTTATTTGAGGGCGCTGGTTTCCTTTGCGGGTGGGAGCGTAGTCACGTGTTATTTTGCATATTTCGTGGGCTTTCTTTATCAGCTGGAAAAAATGAGCACGTAATTGATACGTTGTTAAAAATTGCGCAGTTACATGTCCTTTGAACATGCCTACATACGCCTCATTGACATTTTGACAATTAAATGAGTACTTGTCGAGTTACAAATATAACTATGACTAATTAATTAAACCTCATTAACGAAAAAAATAGCACTGTCTACTCCAGTGTACTAGAAGCAATATGCAGTAGGTTTGCTTCGCGTAACGGCGTTCCTCTTTTTTTTAAATCGTGCTGCGTGATAGCTGGGACAGCCTGTATAACGCCTTCGACCATGCAATGCAGAACGTTCGCGTGTGCTCGAAGGTCCGACTTAGGCCTTTTAATGAGCGGGCCCGAGTCCGGCCCGGCGCGCAGCCTCAAGCACGGGCCCGGCCTAGGCCCGCACTTTCAAGCCCGAGCCCAGCCCGGGCCCGCTAGAAACGCTTCGGACGGCCCGGCACGGCCCGCGGGCCAGGCCGGGCCCAGGCTTTCAGGTCGGCCCGTGCAGTGCTCTCGTCCAAGCCTCTCCCAGAGGGTGGCATCACTAAGCGGGAGCGCGCCATGCTGCTTCGCCTCCGCACGGCTGTGTGCACAGCGGCGCACTTGTATACCAAGGGGCGCTCCCCCTCACCAGCCTGCGAACGTTGCGGCGACCCCCTAGACTCTTGAACACCTTCTTTGTGCTTGCCCAGCGTTGGCGCAGGAACGCTCACGGCTCACTACTGCCAACAGGGTACTACGACCACCAACGACCTGCTGTTCCCTTCGCCTCCCAATCTCCCGGCTCTCCATAGGCTCTTGGAGTTTGTGGAGGCGACCGGAATCGCAGCCTACCGTAAGCGTCTGCAACTTGCTGGACACTCCTAATACCATCGGCCTCTCCATGAACGAACGAGACCCCGGCTGTTTGTCCTTCTCTCCTTCTCCAATCGTCTTTATTACCCACTTCCCCCTTTCACTGACGCTGCGCCGTGCTCTTTATTGGGCTGCAGAATCAAGCGTCATTTCCACAATAAATACTACAATTACATCCGTGTCGTGTCTCTGACTGATGAGAGGTGCGAACGCTTTGTTTCAGCGCGAGTTTCTGTCCCTGGAGTTTGGAGATGTGTCGTGTTCTCTGACTGTCTGTGGTTTAAGTCAAACCTCTCTGCGCCAAGAATCAACGTAGAAACTACCTAGCATCACCTAGCTCAAGCTTAGCAGCGACCTAGAAGCTACCTAGAAACAACCTGCATCACCTAGCTAAGGACTACAGACAACCTAGAAGCAACCAGAGGAGTCTTCAGAATGGTCCAGTTTCACTCTTTCAGCCTTGCGCGGCTTAGTGCAAGCTTCGCCATTTTTTTTTTTTCGTTAACAATTACAGCACGGAGGCCCGATGGAGGCACGAGTGGGCACGGAGGCCCGTTGGAAGAAACAACGAAAAGCTTACGCATCTGTCTTTTCGCTCTGCAGTTCGCCGTCGTCGCGGCCAGTGCGTCGGCGTTTGGCCTTCCGGACGACTTTCAACACTTGGGAGGAACTTGCGAAGCCGCGCCTGCCATGCATCCGCGCCTGTTGGAAACAACTTGCGTGAACCTGTCCGAGAGATTGGAACGCCCCCTGAAACATCACCGATGCGCAGCCGCGACGACGACGTCATCAACTTTGGAAACGATATTAGCAAGCATCCAGCATCTCTTCTGTGGGCACGGAGGCACGATAGAGGAAACAACGAAAGGCTTACGCATCGTCTTTTCGCTCTGCAGATTGGTGCCTTTCCAAATTGGGTCATTCCACGCCAAACATCCCAAACATTGCGCTCGACCCTCTCCAATGGTATTGTAAAAAATTGTGGACGTTCATATCAGTGCACTATCTGCCCTCGGAAAGTATTTTTCGGAAAAAAAAATTTTTCTTGTCTGCTACAGTGATTTGAATTTTGCCGTAGTGGGTGGAAACATAGGTTGCGAAAAAATACTCTAAAAAATGCAATACTTTACGGAACGCCTTAAATATCTGCTGTTTACTTGAAAAGGAATGGCACTACCTTATTATCGCCCATTGACGACCACTACTTTGTTTCACGATGTGCTTTGTGGTGAAGCAATGCTGCAATTCTGCGCCATTATGATAATTTTTTCTAAATTCTACGAATATTACAGAACAAATAGGACTATATCAGATGGCTGGATAGTTGGCAGTAAGCGTGTCAAAAAAGTATTGAAGTCGATGACCGAGTACTTTCGAAGTGAAAAGGGGCGCGAACATTGAAAAATGTGTGAAATGCCCCACATTCAGGCACATGTAGAGTGGTGATGCGGTCCAAGTAAAAATGCACGCTTGGTCTCGTTGGGAAGAGTAAACAAAGGAGATTTATTTGTGAAAGTTTAATCGGAGTGTTTTTTTTTTGTTTTGTTTTAGGCGAGAAACAAAATTTTATGTTGAGCGTTCGCGGCGTGGCCTGGGGCGCGGGCCCGTAAGTCCGCTTCACTGCGCCGCCACTGGTTCCTTGGGGCAACGGAAGTATGCAGCGCCCCACGCGGGTGGCACGATCGTGGTGCTGCTGACTGTTTTCCACGTTCGACACGCATTCCTCGGCTTTCCGCAGTGCCGCCGACGAAGTGTCAGGGAAACGAGTGATGGTTCGTTTAAAATATTTATAATAAAAGTGGCTAACAGGCACCGGGAATACACTTATAATTCTGTTTTATGGGCAGCTCGCTTGAACGTGACTCGCGCCATCCGTGCCTCGGAGCCGAATGGTGCTACGTATTCTTACGCTGGGATCTTCGGCAGAGGTGAAATTTGCTCCGTGATCGCCTCGCCGAGCGAGCACGAGGCACTCGAAGGTTCGTCTTTTGGCCGCATCCCGTGGCAGCGCGTAAGATAAACATTGCGAACGGTGGGGTATGCTACTATCGTGTCAAATTTTAGACGGAGAGCCTGTACAACGGAAAACCGAAAGCGATAATATACAAAAGGACGAAGCCGCCTTAAATGTCTATCGCCTTCGCTTAGTAATGGCAAGGCGAAAACTAAGATGAAGGCATCGCATGTAGCGTGAAGAAAGTTGAGGCTCTCAGCAAGACTTGAGTCTACAATCTCCCTCAAAGGTAAGCGCACGTTTCACCATTTTTTGCCATCATCACTGACCACTCTTAATGCCGGGCTCAACACCTACTCAGCAACACAGGCATTTCAAGTGGCGAAGACCATACGTCGGCAACGGAAGTAAGAACTGCAACCTCCGCAGAGATCGAAAACCAACCCAAGCTCTGCGCCTGTCGTACGTGTGCATGCAGTGACGTGGCAATGAAATCGTGCTCTGCTCCGACTACTAACCGGCAGCCTTTAGTGCCCTTCCGAAACATTCTGCCAGCCATGTACACTGTTTGCAAGTTTTCAACAACGTGAGAACTCACAGGAGCACACGATCTTGCCACTCGCGTTGGGCGCTGCATACTTCCGTTGCCCCAAGGAACAGTGGCGGCGCAGTGAAGCGGACTTATGGGCCCGCGCACAGGCACGCCGCGAACGGTCAACATAAATTTTTGTTCTCGCCTAAAACAAAAAACAGTCCGGTTAAAACTTTCACAAATAAATCTCCTTTGTTTGCTCTTCCCAACGAGATCAAGCGTGCATTTTACTTGGACCGCAATCCCCACTCTACATGTGCCTGAACGTGGGGCATTTCACAAATTTTTCAAAGTTTGCGGCCCCTTCCACTTCGAAAGTACTCGCTCATCGACTTCAATACTTTTTTGACACGCTTACTTCCAACTATCCAGCCATGTGATATAGTCCTATTTTGTCTGTAATATTCGTAGAATTTAGAAAAAATTATAGTGGGCGCAGAATTGCAGCATTGCTTCACCACAAAGCACATCGTGAGACAAAGTAGTGGTCGTCAATGGGCGATAATAAGGTAGTGCCATTCCTTTTCAAGTAAACAGCAGATATTTAAGGCGTTCCGTAAAGTATTGTATTTTTAGAGTATTTTTCGCAACCTATGTTTCACCCACTACGGCAAAATTCAATCACTGTAGCAGACAAGAAAAATTTTTTTTTCCGAAAAATACTTTCCGAGGGGCAGATAGTGCACTGATATGACGTCCACAATTTTTTACAATACAATTGGAGAGGGTCGAGCGCAATGTTTGGGACGTTTGGCGTGGAATGACCAATTGCTTCTAGCAGCTTCCGATCAGATTATCCTTTCCTTGCCGTGCTTCCATGCCCTGAAGCAGTTCGCGAGTGTGCACTGCATCTTCGACGCCTCCTGCTCCTGGGAGGTGACATAGAATAAAATCCTGGTCCTATGATTAAAACACAGGAAGAGAAGCTTAAAGAGGCCCTGCAACACCTTTCTGAGTTATATTGGAATAGTCTCATTATTGACGTATGACTCTTCACGAGTCATATGCCGCAAAAAATGTTTCGAATCCGTCAAGTCTAAGTGGTGTTACCAAAATTATAAGAAATCACGTTCCGCAGCTTTCTCCCTCTGCTCAACGCCGCCAGCGGGCGGAAAGCTGGCGCGGGCGTGGAGGGAGGGAGCGCGGGACGTGCGAGACTCCGCCCAAGAGCAGGCGGAATTTTTTTTCTCATTTTTTTTTCTCTCTGGCGTCTGGGCGCAACCACGTGTCTGTGGCGCCACTTCCGGTCGGCGGTCCTCGTCTAGCGGAGCCCATCGCACCGTGTATCGCGCGTGCTTGAAAACTGCGAGTCGGTTTGGTAATGTTGGGTGTGCACCTCGAACTGCCGTAGTGTTTCATCGCTCTGCCAACCATGGACGCAAAACCTGCGTGCGCGCTTGGAAACGAATGACAGCTGAGATGGGTTTCGACCCCTACTCCGATACAACCAGCCTCGTCGCACTGCTCGCGCTTGAATCGTATTCAACACGGCAAAGCTGCCTGCACCCTTCTCCAGTGGGGGGTACTGGATTGACAGCATTTTAGCCGGTGGGTGGGCACTTCGATGCTGTTTGCTCTTCGAATGCGGGCGCACAGCGAGTGCGGGCTGACAACAAAGAACTAAAGACTACAAGAAAGGATCGTGGGGCATCGGGCCGGCGCGGACCCATCCCCGGACTGTCTGCAGCTAACCGTGAAAATGCGAGTCTGCTTGGTTCTTGTGTCGCAGTTCTCGGGAACGTGAGACTACGGGGACGACACGCCGAGGTACGTCTCGATGACATACTGAACAGACAGCGAACGGGACTCTCGCCATACAGAAGAACACAGTTATCCTAACTAGCCGGCGCAGCATTGTTATCGGAGAAATGCTGCACCCCTGCCTCGGTCAGTCGTTAGAACGTGCCGGCGATGCAGTTTCCAGCTGCAGAGGCAACACTCGAACGGCTGCCACTCTCAACGGCAACCGGCGATGGTCAAAGCACAGAAATATTCACGATTTCGGCAATGCGCATGGTGAAGAAAAGGCAACCACGCAAGTCGGAGCAGACGAGCTGTCGGTGAGACCGGAAGTGCTATATTAATGTTTGTTCGGTGGTTTTTAAAGGCATAACACAATAAACATACATATTATCTACTCATTGAACTCAAAATTAACAACAAGGTAATAATGAGGGTGTTATCGTGATTATAACATCAGCCAATGGTGGAACTGCCGACAATCGCGGTCATATTTTGCGGACTAATACATCATTTGTCGAGAGAAGAGGGAGCGATTTTCAGCTGACTTTGAGAATGTATTGTAAATTCCAGGCCGCGCGCTTCGCTATAATATTTGGCTCGCGTGTTCTCGGGAGCCTGGACTTCCGATTGGCAGCGCTTTTTGAGCATGCTCAAAAATTGTTGCAGGGCCCCTTTAATTCAGTTTTCGATAGCGTACAACGCACTGTAGCTAACAATGTGAGCCTTCTCGAATCCGTCAACCAGGTTTTGCTCCTTCATGCCACCTTCAAAAAAGATTTCGAATCTTTGACGCAATGTGTAGGCGAGCTTGAAAATAAAGTTCAATCGATTTCGACAAAGCACTCTTCCGCGAATGCGGAAAAACATTTCCAAGATGCAAGTAATAAACTGATGAATTACAGTCAAAGGTGACAGGGGAGCAATTCCGGGTTTGGCCTCACGCATGAAAAGGACCTTTCGAGAATTCAAGACAAAATTGATGACTGGAAAGCGCTCACGACGGTCTAACTTACTTTTTCACGGAGTCGCCGATACTGACGGTTCCGAGTCGTGGGAGGCCTCTGAGGGAATCGTAAAAGAGCTCTATTCAGCCATTTTGGCATATCGGTTTCCTCTATTTCTATGGCTCACCGGCTGGGCCGGTTTTCACCGGATAAGAAGCGTGCTAACTTTTTGCTAACTAATTGCTAACTTTTTAGCGAGAAAGATGTCGAATCCATCTTGAGCAAGGGCTTCACTTGAAAAACCATCACTAAGCGTAGCACGAGGCTACTGTCAGGCCGTGCGCGATAAAAGACGCAAACTACTGCAATTTTCAAAGAGCTTAAGAAAGGACGGTGACCGTATTCGTCTCGTCTCCCATAAATTGTTCGCTAATGACGACGTTTACATGTGGGACACGGAATCGAACAGTGCTAAAGAACTGTCAAGTCGCAACACGACTTGACACTTGGACGACACTTGACGACCGTCTCCCGATAACGCACGCACGTTTCACGAACCTGTGTGCATGTGTGGAAGAAGTTCTTGACAGTTCTTGAACAAGGGCACCATCACCGTGATCAGTGAGCACCAGCAACTGGTCATGACTTCTTATAGGATCCGGTCATGACCGTAGCGACGAGGGGTCCATGGTGTAGTGAAGTATGTGGTGGAGTAGAGCTGTTGGAATTCGTGGATACCTCGGTCATTTCGTCGACAAATTGTCTCTTGATAAAGCCGGCGACATGTCAGAACCTGAAGCCGCCCTTCACGTTGGTGAGGTATAGGCCGTCGAGTGCTGGTAGGCATGGATAGTACTACGTAGACCAACATCAGTGGATGGTGTTTGTCGTATTCGTAGACTACCTGGGCGTATGTGGCCTACGTAGTCTAGTCTACAAAGCGGCTGTCAATCAATCTGGCATCATCCTCCGTCAGCATGAGGCCATCGCCCAGCCTCGTAAGAAATGAAGAGGACACTGCGTCGTTCCGGTGGACGAAGTGCACTTTACGGTGCGGTGATGTGGATACTATATGTAACTTTCGTTAATGTATTCCTCCGGGATCGAGCAATGCTTCAATATAGCTTGCTGAATCATAGGAATACAAACGTGTTTATTAGACTGCTATAAAGCGGAGCCAACACTGGAACTACAGACGGTAATCTGATATGACTCCTTATTGTAGAAGTGCACATCGTAGGAGCATCGTGTAGTGTTTATTGCTTTCTTGTAAAATAGATATCCAGCACCACAACCACAATGGACGTTGCACCGATATTACGCCTGCGTAGGCTGTTTTTCCAAACTAGTTTATAGACCTGGCGTGGCTCAGTGGTAGAATACCTGATTGCCACGCAGAATGCTTGGGCTCGATTCCTGCCGAGATCCTAATTTTCATTCTTTCCATTCGTTGAGTCAAACGCTGCCGATGTTGGTTTCCCTTAACGCTCTAGCATTTAAATACCAGTGTCTGTTCTCGCCGTTCCTAGGTAGATATAACTGTCAATCACCTGTGGCGCATACCCGTACACCGCGGCCGTAGTAAACGGGTATGTGCCACACGTGTCTAGTGGAAAGGGTTGGACGACGTACGCGACAGGATTTTAACGTTATTCATGTCATGACCTGGCAATCATATTTGTCAAATCCTCTTACCCTCCCATGCAAATTTTGGTCTACACCAAGTTAAGCAGGCGATCATGAGAGCACCCAGACGTAGGCGGCTAAGATAGATAGATAGATAAGAAGGATAGATAGATAGATAGATACGTAGATAGAAACGCTCAAAGTGCCAAAGGTCGCTAAGAAATGCTTCGCATTTAATACCTGTCGCGTACGTCATGAAACCCTTTCTCTCAATCACGTGTGGCACATACCCGCATACCAGAGTTCATGTCATGCGGGTATGTGCCACAGCTGATACAGAATCTCAACCAACACAGTAACGGCGAGCACACACATTGACACGCAAGGAAAGTGATAACATTAATATTTTGGGGGGTTTTATGTTTCAAAACCACGATATGATATGAGAGACGCCATAGAGAAGGGCTCCGGAAATTTTGACCATCTCGTATTCTTTAACGGGCACCGAGATCGCAAACTATACGGGCATCTAGCAGTTTGCCTCCATCGAAATGCTGCCGCCGCGGCCGGGATCGAACCCGCGACCTTAGGGTCAGTAGCCGGCACTGTACCACTACACCACCACGGCCGATGCAAGGAAAGTGAGGGAGCTGAAGACAGAACACCCCTGGAAGACGAGCGCTCAACTGCCATCCACTCATCCACGTGGTCCGCAACGTGAACTACGTGGATTACAAACAGAAAAACCCGGGGTGAGTGCTTCTCTACAATAAATCTGCCGAGAGAACCAGGCCTCTCATCATTACCGGTGACTTCAACATCGACTTATCAAGACCCAACAACGCCTCGTCTTATACTGCGTG
The DNA here is from genome assembly GCF_013339695.2 of Rhipicephalus sanguineus. Lineage (NCBI taxonomy): Eukaryota > Metazoa > Arthropoda > Arachnida > Ixodida > Ixodidae > Rhipicephalus > Rhipicephalus sanguineus. The sequence continues at coordinate 198,800,259 of NC_051180.1, forward strand.
AAAAACGGCTTGGATGTGGACAGGGCATCAAAAGGCCTCGCTACCACGTCTAGGACAGGAGGCATCATAGATCATTTCATAGTAATAGGCATCCGGATTGTCCACCAGCTGCACTATACCTCGCACTTCACTACACTTAGACCCTCTCTCGCCGCGATCACGAACGGATCCGACAAGTCCAGTCCAGTGCTGGTACTCACTAATCACGGTGATGATGACCTTGCTGAAGAACTGTCAAAAACTCTCCTACACATGCACACAGGTTCGTGAAACGGCGTTCGTTCTCCGTCATAACGGACAAGTAAAAGATAACAACTGTACGCAACTGTAACAACTGCAATGGTGACTGTAACGTACGTGCAGTGCGCCTGCGCGTGCCACTCGGCATCGTCCCATATATCTAGGGATCATTTCTTAAATGAAGCTTAGTTACGTGTAACGCACTGTCCTGTGCATCTGTGTTCCTTCTTTGTCCTGTTCCGATTCGCGCTATCTAGTATGAAGAATATATAAGCACTAGATATCAGCTTACCAGCGTTGCTGTTGCTAACACCCCATGTTGTGTTGGCATCGTTACGCAACTGTAAGCAACTGGTTATATAACACATATGCCACTCTTCAACATATGAGTGTGCGTATACCACTTCCACATTTCTCTAGCGTCATTCCGTAACGTTTCGCTCAATATTGAAACATACAGTCACCATCCCGCGCATGCTTCGCATAACATGGATTCCCACGGTACGCGGGGTCTGCCGAATTTTTTCTATATTCTATACACGGGAGTCGGACTAGTGAAGCTGTCGAAAAGACAGCATTTTGTCACAGTCTTTCTTTCTGTATGACAGAGTAAAGTAAATTTCATTTGATTTCTAATTCATGTCTGTAGCCATCTTAAGGTGTCTACCGCTATAGGAATAGTAATTATGAAGGCAGCAAGCAAATATTCCATTTCCCGTAATTTTGAGGCTTTTCAGTCACATTTCTCGAAACACTCTACATCGGAACATGCTGGCCCCGACGACGGCAAAAACCCGACGAGCGTGTCGATACAAGCAATTACTTCCGCAATAACAGACACAAAAGCGCCGACGTGTTGGGGTGTGCGAAAATACAACTCCTTAAAACGACACCAATTTTCATACAGCCTAGTGTGCTTGGATATCATGGCCAAGTCGCAGTATTCAGACTAAATCTAGAGCGTTTATCTGCACTGCAAAATCAGGCAGGCTGTATGCAAAACACGGATAGGACTGCAATATGAACGCACAATCGGGCAAGTATACGCGTCGCTCACCAAACAGCTTCTCCAGAGCTCCATCGCTTAACTGCCTCACGCGGTTGAGCACTCGAGTGTTGATTCTTTGGGCATCTTCTGCAGCCTGGGCTATGCAGGTTCCCGGGAGGACATCATGGAACTGGTTTAGGAGTACGTCCTTCCAGCAGTCTTCAAATTCTTGACCAGGGTAGGGCGCTACGTCTGGTGCTAGCGCAAACGCCACAGAACAGATCATCTCTGCATCTCTCAGCGCCTGTTCACACATGCGGTTTAGCTGCTTGGTACGTGCGTGGGTAGTAGTGTATGTGGCATTATGAAGCTCCAAAAAATTCGCCTGCCCAGTGGCAGAGTTTCCGGACTCTGATTAGGATCGAGAAGAAGGCCATCTGGTGTGGACAGGGTGACCCTGCAAAAGACCATGGCTTGCACACTCTTGCAAGGCTTGTAGAATAACGGTAACGCTCTCGAACAACACCTTAAACCAAAGCTGAAGCACTTTAAAAAAAGAAACTACACTGGTGTGAATCACAGTTTAACCACTGCTGCATTCGAAAACCGATGTGAGAGTTCTCAAAAGTGAACGTAAATAGCTTTTTTTTTTTTGCAAAAACAGCTGCTACAGCCACAGGGCTTCTTGTGATGCTGAGGAAATGCGTGACGTAATCTTAAGTGTGCCGCGACTAGCTCCGGCACGAGCGCAGCCGGCGCTAGACGGAGGTCACGGTTGAAGATACCAGAGACGTTTGTTCACATTGCGCTCGACTGTTTGTCGTCATGGCAGATATTGCAATCAGCTGATGGACTTTCGGCATCTCTATGCTTACTTGAGCCTCGGGTACAAAAACAGCGCTCTCGCAGTAAGTTGGGATCAGTGAGCGGCGAGAAGCATCCATCCGCCAAAGGTGCTGAAGACAACGCAGTTGCGGTTAGTTCGTTTCCACGCCCACACTTTCGGAGCGTTCGCGTGGGCGGAGCAAGACAGACTCTTCTTTCGCGTATTTCAAAGCTCCTGCTGCAACAACCGCGGAAAAAATCACGACCGATCATCATGTCGGTCCTTCTTGACCACTTAATTTTATCGAATTCTAAACCACTTCAGCTTCCCTTTAAATTGGCTGCAATAAAGGATCACCAACGTGAGGATATGCTACATGTGCGCTGACCTGTGCAAGATCGTAAACATCGTCCTACATCTGCAATAAAGTGCGAGCAAGTACGAGCCGCAACTCCTAGAACGGCAAACAAAAAGCTGGCTCCCACATTAAATTTGCATTTATTTAGAAATATACTAAAGGCCCTCTTGGGAGGGTATTACGGGCGGGGAGTGGAAGGTGGTCGTTCAATGCACAAAACAGTGAAGAAAAATCATGTCAAGATGTATGTATAAAGCAAAACTAAAACCATAAGCGGTAACATATGTCCATCACAAGAATGCACGACACTGGACCATGCAGTACAGAATGAACTACGTAATGAGCTACATATTTAAATATATCTATTAGTTAATCTTGCGAACAAAAATTTGTTCGCCTAAAAAAATGTACAAATTTTGGCCGCAAAAAAACCGGTTGCAGTTTCTGAACTTAGAGCGCACCTAGCTAAAAGCAGTGCACTCCTGGTCACAATATTTGTTCTGGCGTAAGAACAAGTGAAACTAAATCTCATAGGTATTTTCTGCCGAATAACATTTGAGGAGGAAAACATAGCACATACATGGTAGACTGCATCAAATACCGGTATTTCAGTAATTTATTGCTGCGGACAAGTGTAGTTAAGCACAATAAACTCGGTGGATACTGACTTTCATACCTGAGCATTCTTTATAAAAAAAATTCCTGGCTTTTGCTCTCACCGTTACAGTTGAAAAATAGGCTGAAACGCATGTGGCTTCGTTTCCTCCGTCCGTGTCAGTGTGTCCCGGGGTCCACAGAATTTCCACATAGATTCCGCAGTCTGTAATGTTTAGCTTCTTTCTTTCTTAGTGGTCGTTGGCCACCACATCTTGAGTCGTGGTGCTGTCAGCTGGGCCACCGCATCACACGAATCGTCAGTATACGACAGCTATTTCGAGGACTCGCGTTTAGGGCGTCAGTCGGAATGACGTTGTCCGCCCCCCATATAGCCAACTGCTGTGCATGTAAGGGTCCACCACAGGTAAGCGAGCAAGCGTGATAGCCATTGTGGTGGGGTGCAGACGTTCTGACCTAGGCCTCGGTTATGTATGAATGTTGTAAGTGGAGATCTCAGTGGTGTTCTCAGGCTTAGTGAGTTGCAGCCTTTACTCAAAGAGTTTACTGGCTTCCGTGTTACGCCTGGCAGTCGGGCGTAACCGCTCGGCGTGCCTTCGCACGCCGAGCGGTGCTTCCCATAGTGGTGCTGTGGTCGTTACCCTCGTGCGCCAGCCTCGCGTGAACTCAGTCATCACACACCGTGATTTGTTTGCCTCAATTCGTTTGCCTCAACAATAAGGGAAACATTCAATGAATGTTTCCCTTATTGTGGCATCTGCACAAGTTTGAGACGCTCTATCTCCTCGGGTGCTTCGGCAGCCGTGATCGTACCAAGGGTCGACCTGTGTAACTTTTCGATGTCACTGAGGTCTCGATCGGAGAACTCCTACACATATGCCCCATGAAGAATCCTTCCGACAGCGGACTCCTTCGGCAAGTTTTGCCACGTTGTCTTGTTTGCTCAACCCATTTTGTTGATATGCGCCGCACCATGTGCAACACCGGGTTCCACGTGTGTTTTCAAGGTGCGGATCCATTGCTGGGGGATGTGCAGCTAGCAATTTGTTCTCCGAAGACCCTAATTTGTCCGTTGGTCGAGGTAATGTGCAATGTGATCTGCTTACTTGCACTAGTCGCTTGCTTTTCGTCTACGCTGATCAATTCCGTCTTTCTGGCGATAGTTACAGTCCGAGCTTATGTAACGTATCGGTGAGGCTGAGGATAGCAGCTTCAAGTTCTGTTTGCATGCTCTGCACGTCGGGGTTATCCGCCGCTTCAAGTCCCTATTGTTATATCATCTGCGCAGATGGTAAAACGGGCCGAAGTGGTCTCGCTCAAGTCTTCTGCCACTCACCTTGATGTTAATTCTTGTAGTATAACCTCTTGCTTCACGTTGTCGAATTCTTTGCACATATCTGCTGCAAAAATATAGCCTCGCGTCGTTTGCAGAGATTCGCAGTTGATGGGCGCTCGTTTCTTGCTTCCAAGTAGACTCTGTAGGATCTGCCACCATTTTTTTAGGCCAGGTTCGCGACCCAACTTTGCACACGTATCGTGTCCCGCTTCGGCTACTAGTACTTGTTGGTATTCCATTATCAGTCGGTATTTGCGCTTTAAGATGCACGAGGTCCCGAGGACGTTTTCCTTTATACTAGTACGGCTATGTTAGGCGATCGGCCTTCCGCCAGAGATATGCTGGATGCATATTCATGTGAGTCGTGTGTCATTGCATGGAATATTTTTCTTGGTGTACGGCCGCACCTGCGCAGCCACAGCGCTGAAACCTGCAAAATCCGTAAAATATTCTCCCGTGGCCATTCGAAATCTTTTCCTGTGAAAAACCATCTTTTTTCGATTGAGCGTAATGGTTATAGATAAGGTGGTCACTTCCCGTGTGTCATATAATCTTCCCCTGCCGTGCGAGTGTCGCTGAGGCTACACTCTAAGCCGCAAAGGTGCGAAATGTGAGTAAGTGCGGCCATTTCGTCCCCGCAGCAGATAGTCCGCGGAGGGATTAACTGCAAGAAGAGGGTGCCGTGGGGCAACTGAGGGAGCAACGTTTACCCCCATGGAACTTTCCCGGTGCAGTGGCGGCCTCGAACAAATGGTCAGCATGCGCGTAAACAAATAGTCCGCTAAAGAACCAGCTGTAACAGTTTATTTTAGTGTAAAAGGTCATGACTACTACGACAACTACGGCAGGAGAACAGTAATATCGTTCATATGGCAAAGAACATGTAAATGTGTGAAAGCTCCCACAAAAAAAAAAGAAAAACAAAGGAAATGTGCTCGCGCCCAAGCTGTATCAATTGCGGCGGGGTGTTCTCGTCGTATGCGCGGCAAGCTGGCCCTCGACGGTGTTGCGGTGTGTCCCTTGTTTGGGGTGCGATTGCTGTCACTTGTGGTGCACTGAATCATCTTCGCGTTGTGGTAACGTGATCCGCTACTGGAATGAAGTGCAAGGCTATCGAAACGCTACGCCCAGACTTTGGCATCGCCTGAGAGGTGAGTGTAAAGAAGGCTATCATCAGCAGGCGTGATTTTACGTGTGTGCTGTTGATATCAACTGTCATCGCTTATTTAGCATTCACGTTCTTCGCGAACAAACACGCATGGTTGATGAGCTCGCATTATAAGCGTCGCGAGTGCTGCCCCGCCTGCTATAGAATTACAAGCATGATGGTGGGCCATCGAAACAGTGGTAACTTCGGTGAGGGCTCAACATTAGCTGTAGCAAGTACAGCTGTGCAAAAATGTTTTGTTTTGGTGCCAGCACAAATAAGTGTTGTTTATCAGAAAATTTTCGCGGCTTTTTAAAACGAAAATCATGTAAACTCCCGCAAATTGCAAGGTAAACAAGTCATTTGGGAAGACTGGGTGTTAAAACGGCCATGTCTAGCTAAGACTTTGCACCGCTAGCGCAACAGTCGGCGACCGCATCGGCGACTTGCCTTATTGATAATAAGTGTGCCCACAAGCGTGTCGCTCTGAAAGCTTGAAACGTTAAACTCGAGAGCTGGCTTCTTGAACGACAGGTTCTGTGAAAGAGCAGCTTTCGCCAATTTTTTACGAATGCGGCATTTCTAACAAAGAACATTTGACGTAACTACAAGTGCACGAACAGTTCTGTCGGAAATAATGTATGACATGACATGACAAACAACTTTATTGTGGCCCTGAGAGGCGACGCAGCGGGCCCAACTAGGTAGGTCCCCACCCAACCGTTTGCTCGTCCCTTGCCGGAACAGAGAGGCCATGCTTCTCCGCTCGTTCACGGGCCCTCTGGACATTCATTGAAGCCATAACGCTGATAAGACAGGGACCAAAGAAAGAGGACAGGATGTGCGCTACTCACAACTGAATCTTTATTTCGGAACATGTTGTACTTATACAGCAATGAAAAGACAGCAATCATCACCACAAAACCGTATCACAAGCGCAAGCCTGCATCATCCAGATACGCTATTTCCTTAGCACTAAGAGCAATCGAGGGCGCACAGACACACTTGGTATCTTCTCTAGCAATGAACCATGCCTCGACAATTTCCCGCGTATCTTATCAAAGTTCCTATGCAGAACTACGCACTCATTGAACACAGGTCGGCAGCCGCAGTCATTACAATGCACTGATACATGCCCGTCGCGGTAACAGTTAAGCTTCTGTTTGTGCTCTCTGCGCCTATCATTCAGGCATCTGCCCGTCTGCCCGATTATACCTTGCCGCACGAAAATGGAAATCTATAAACAACACTTTGAGCACAGGCCACGAAAGGCATGGTGCTTCTTCGCGCATCCTCGGCGTTTCTTGTGGAAGGGGTCAGAAGCCTTACAAAGGCTCACTAATTTCTGTGGAGCTGAAAACACCACATCTACTTCCGCTTTGCTGGCCACCTTCTTAAGGTTGTGGCATAGCCCATGCATATATGGCACAGAAACGAACTTCCGCCTGTCTTTATGTTCATATCTTAAAGCAAATAGGCGCACTATGGGAACAAGGACAAAAGGGAGGAACCGACGACACAAAGTGCGCTTTGTGTCGTCGGTTCCTCCCTTTTGTCCTTGTTCCATAGTGCGCCTATTTGCTTTAAGATATGAACCGTTACCAACTAGCCCAAATGGCTGTTTTGGCTACAATATATGTCTTTATTGTGCCTGCTCGAGCTTGCCGGTTCTTTTAACTTCTTAACACCTTCCCTGCCACTGACAGGAGCACGTGAGCAGGATAGCCTGCATCCAGAAGCCGCTCTTTTTGTCTGCAGAAGCTGATCTACATTCGGCGGGGGCAAGGCTTGCGCAATGCATTAACGAAACAAATGTTGGCACTAGCGCGCTTCGCTAATTTTGAATGTGCTGAAATGCGCGGAAGTCGTTTTTTATTCTCGCGAGGGTGATATTCCCAACAACAATAGCTGCTGGTCAAGTTAGTTGAATGTCTAAAAAAAAACCCGCATTCCCCGAAGGGGAGTATGAGGAAGTGCGAAGCACGGGGTGATGCTATGAGGGGGCGCGCGCGACTATACTGCAGAGCCGAGCGAAGGAGACGGCAGCGAGAGAGCACGCGCCAGCCGACCCACGGAGGTCTGGCCGTTTTTAAGTGCAAAGCAGTTTTACTGATGATGATGATCTGTCTTCCGAACTCGTTCCAAAGAACCCGCAACGCGTTCAACTTGTTGGCTGCGTTGCGCACGCCCGAGATGGGGCTCAGGTTGTTGTCGAACCACAGTCGATCGCACACCGCGCCGCTATATCCGAAGCTGCGGTCCAGGAAGTCTCGCTTGAAGCGCGCGTCCGGCCGATCGAATTCGAGGGCCCGCGCTCGCTCACGCATCGCGCGTCCCCGCGCCAGATCGGCTTCGGGGTGCTCGGCTCGCTTCGCATGCTTTCGTTCGGCGTCTCGCCGCCGGCCTTCATCACCACAGGCAATGGGCGGGGCGCGCGCAGCCACGGAGCGGAGGGCGGAGCGCGCGCAGTCACGTGGGGCGTGACGTCGCTGCGCCGTTGCTACAGACGCTCCTCTCCGCTCCTCGCGCCGTTGCTATGGGACGGCGGATTCAGGGTCGCTTATAAGTGCATTCGCACTTAAAACTGTATGACATCGACAGGAACTTCATGCGTGATAACTAGCTCGTCAAGGCACTCGCGAAACATGGAAATCACATCAGTCACAGTGTTATTTGAATCAGGCTCATACAGCACAAGGTAGTCATCAACGTACCTCAAAATGCGTAAAATGTTTAGCACCAGGATGCAGGCTATCCTGCTCACGTGCTCCTGTCAGTGGCAGAGAAAGTGTTAAGAAAGTTAAAAAGAACCGGCAAGCCCGAGCAGGCACAATAAAGCCAGGCGGAAGTTCGTTTCTGTGCCATATATGCATGGGCTATCCCACAACCTTAATTAAGAAGGTGGCCAGTGTTGTAGCATGACATCGGGCACATAGTAGAACGTATTTATTCTCGAGGCGCACACTGGCAGCCTCAACACAAGAAGTACAACGCAGAATATCCGCCCACACGATACTGTGGCCTGTATGTATGTACACGCTACCTCTTGGCGCATGCGCAGGCATCAGTAGCTTGTGAGCACGCACGCAGGCCACTCGACTGACGTCACAACAGCCAGCAAAGCGGAAGTAGATGTGGTGTTTTCAGCTCCACAGAAGTTAGTGAGCCTTTGTAAGGGTTCTGACCCCTTCCACAAGAAACGCCGAGGATGCGCGAAGAAGCACCAGTGCCCTTTCATGGCCTGTGCTCTGTTGTTTAAAAATTTCCATTTTCGTGCGGCAAGGTATATATCGGGCAGACGGGCAGATGCCTGAATGATAGGCTCAGAGAGCACAAACAGAAGCTTAACTGTTACCGCGATGGGCATGTATCAGTGCATTGTAATGACTGCGGCTGCCGACCTGTGTTCAATGAGTGCGTAGTTCTGCATAGGAACTTTGATAAAGATACGCGGGAAATTGTCGAGGCATGGTTGATTGCTAGAGAAGATACCAATTGTGTCAGTGCGCCCTCGATTGCTCTTACTGCTAAGGAAATCGCGTATCTGAATGATGCAGGCTTGCGCTTGTGATACGGTTTTGTGGTGATGATTGCTGTCTTTTCATTGCTGTATAAGTACAACATGTTTCCGAAATAAAGATTCACTTGTGAGTAACACACGTCCTGTTCTCTTTCTGTGGTCCCTGTCTTATCAGCGCTATGGCTTAAGTGAACGTAACAAACCAACTAGCCCAAAAGTATGCCCTCTGGACAGCCTGAAGCTGGACGTCTTGTCTGGGGTCTGTGAGTGCCGTCATCCAGTCTTCTTCTTTTAAAATGCTGTAACGCAAGGCACTGCCAGAGCATGTGACTCAAAGAGCAAAATTCACTACAATCTGGGCAAAGTGGATCAATATCCGGATGAAGCATGCTCAGAAAGCCCCTAGAGGGGTAAGACCACGTCTGGAGCATGCGGAGCGTGCTTGCTTGCGATCTGTGGAGCTTATAATGGGGAAAAGGAAAAGTCTGTCGCTCTCCCCGGTAATGAGATGTTATTTTGTGAAAAGTAACGAGAGGATCACTGTGGACGAGCTCTCCCGAAATCACCCGAGAGACCACCCCCGTCGCGGCTTGTGAAACCTCGCGCCTGTTCTCTTTCTGTGGTCCCTGTCTTATCAGCGCTATGGCTTAAGTGAACGTAACAAACCAACTAGCCCAAAAGTATGCCCTCTGGACAGCCTGAAGCTGGACGTCTTGTCTGGGGTCTGTGAGTGCCGTCATCCAGTCTTCTTCTTTTAAAATGCTGTAACGCACGGCACTGCCAGAGCATGTGACTCAAAGAGCAAAATTCACTACAATCTGGGCAAAGTGGATCAATATCCGGATGAAGCATGCTCAGAAAGCCCCTAGAGGGGTAAGACCACGTCTGGAGCATGCGGAGCGTGCTTGCTTGCGATCTGTGGAGCTTATAATGGGGAAAAGGAAAAGTCTGTCGCTCTCCCGGTAATGAGATGTTATTTTGTGAAAAGTAACGAGAGGATCACTGTGGACGAGCTCTCCCGAAATCACCCGAGAGACCACCCCGTCGCGGCTTGTGAAACCTCGCGCACGGTCATGGGCTATCTCGCGGGCTATCTCGTTCAGGTGACCCGGCAGTACGTCTGGTCGCATGTGAGCGGGAAACCAGACTATGTGATGAATAATGTCTGAGGGGGATTTGCTGTGGAGAATTCTGGCTGCCTTTGTGGCTATCAATCCCGATGCGAACGCCCTAACGGCCGCTCGGGAGTCGGTGTACACCGTTGTGCGCTTCGTGTCCAGTAATGCCAGCGCTACAGCAGCCTGTTCTGCTACATCGACCAAGGAGGTCTTCACCGAAGCTGCCGAGAGGAGTTCTCCCCTGTCATTGACGACTGCCACGGAAAACTTGTTGCCGCTGGCGTGGAGTCAACAAATGACTCCGTTCCGGAGAGGCTATTTATGAAAGCCCTAGTCCTCGCCAACCTACGGCATTTATTGTGCTGGGGTTGGATGTTTCTTGGAAGAGGGTCAACAATAAAGGAATTCCTTGTTTGATAATCAAGCTGCGTAGTTTCTCCCTGATTGAAGATAGGACCGAGGCCTGCAGCATCGAGCAGTTGTCTTCCTGTTTTGAAACTCGATAACCGAATTATTTGTGCTGACCTTTGTGCTTTAATTAATCCAAATATGTGTTGTGCACTCCAAACTTCATGAGCTTTTCTGTGCTAGTCGTGATTGGGACGCCGAGTGCCTTTCTGACTCTTTTGCGCATGAGTGTGTCCAATTTATCCCTCTCCGTTTTGGTCCAACTAAAAGCCGCAATACGTAAATAATGTGTTTCACGAGGAAAGCCTTGTGAGCCCTAAGGAGGATATCCTCGCCTATGCCGCCCTTCTTGTTGGATACCTGCATAATTAATCTCAGAATGTTCTCCGTTTTTGCGGCGAGATGGTCTATAGTCTTTGCGTTGCGTCCCTTAGAGTCTAATAAAAGCCCCAGAATTTTCATACAATCGATTCTAGGAATTGTGCGACCACCCTTGGTGCAAACGCTAATGGGACCTGATCGAGTGTGGCGAGTCTCCTAGCACCTCGTCGCTAGGGGACAGGCTAGGCTGTTGTACAGACCTAGCCTGCCTTTACAGCAAGAGCTCAGACTTTTCCGGCGAAAGCACCAGTCCCGTACCTTCCAGGAAAGACTCTGTAACGTTCAGAGCCTCCTGTAGAGCTTGTTCGACCGCCGCCTCCGATCCTCCGGGACACCAGATTGTAATGTCGTCAGCATATAAAGCGTGACCGACAGTGGGAATTGTTGAAAGGCTTTCCGGCAGCTTGCGCATGGCTATGTTGAATAGAAGGGGGGAGATAACTGCCCCTTGGGGAGTACCCCTTCGGCTGAGTTTGAAAGGCTCCGAGACTGATTGCCCCAATTTTATTGCCACCGTCCTCCTCTGTCCTCCACCCGCACAAACACGAACAAGTGACAAACCCTTGAAATCACTACTTCCCAGACACGCCGCATTGAATTCTTACAAGCTAGAAAACTAACCCAAACTCGCCACGTACACCTGCCACCTCAACACGTACAGGCACTGTATAAAGAACAACACGATCCCCAAAGGACTAAAACTGAAAGCGACACCCGCTTTAGGCACTCTCTCCACCCAGTATCAAGATAAATGGCAAACAGCTCTAGACAACGCTTCATTTTCTCTCTTAAAGGGGTCATGAAGCACCCCTTGGGCTTGTTGAAAAAACACATCCTGCGGAAAGCTGACAGGGCTATGAACTGATCTGCCAAATATTACAGTCGTGCGCGCCGCGTAAAGGCCACAAGCGGAGCGCGAACTTGCCGTTTCCTCAGGCGCCTTTTTTTCAAACAGAGGCCGGTTCTGACTCCCGTCGGTGGGCGGGGCGTCTGCACGTTCACGTCGCGGATCTGCCTGTTTACGTCGCAAGAGACATAGCATGCTTATTGGCCAATAGCCGACATAAATCAGGAGCGGTGTTTGGATCAGATGCCCTTGTTCCCGTTGACACTGTGCATAATAGTTGTTGTAGTTAAATAAGCAGACTGAAATATGGAAAAACTTTGTTGCGAGTTTTCAAAGAGATGACTCACTTCCGGCAGAGGCCAACTGTCGTCTGGTGAACTCAGCGCGCCCGCGCACCTTCCAGCGTCACCTAAATTTGGCCACACTGCCTTTTCGGTATCGCAGCCTCTTGTGCTTCGCTTGTTTCGATTAGTTTTGAATATCATAACTGGCATGAAATCCTACAAAACTTGTGTGCGTTGAGTTCTAACGCCACGGATCTCGTGCTGATTTGATCAGTGCGTGCACAGATCGAGTTGCAAGCAATTTCATAATTAACAGGCCGGAGAGCGGTCCCTCGTGAACCGTGAGGGTTGGATTATAGCTGAGGGTTTTAACACTATTATTCTTTTGACAGAGAATGCACACGACCATTTAACCTTTGGATAATACACTTCACGTCAAAGATATCCCGAAGATGGATTCAGCGGTGAGGTCGAAATAACACAACCTGAATTCCACTGTCAACTCACTGAGAGTACTTTTGCTTCCAGTCGTCTTCAAAGAACGACCATCGGCCTGTGTTTAAGCTACATAATTTGGGGGGGGGGGGGGGGGTCATGCAGGCCGAAGTGAACACCTTCGGCTCCGAATTCTTCGGTTCATCGTGTCGTGCAGTTATAAAAATGATACACGTGTGCCCTCTTGAGTGCTTCTCCATATATCGACAATGCTTCGCTCGCCCGAAATTAGTGGATACCAGCGTGAAAAAGGTATCTTCAGTTGGCCGAACGTATCTGCATACCATGGGCGTATGCTGACACGTGGGGCAATTTTAGTAATTTCTGCCGCGAGCTGCACGCGTCCAGTGGCAGCAGCGTGTTCTGAGCTGTTCTAAGACCGCCTGTGTTTGCATTGTAGGGGTCTGGGCCAGCCGCCGCGCAGAACCCCTCAGAGACGAGGACGAGACACTGAGCACGGCCGCTCGATCTACCTGTCCACTGAGCAACACGTCTTTATCATTCCAAGACTCGGCCGCGACTCACTGTCAACGGCCACTGAGCGCGAGCGGCGAGCGTGCCCGCGTCCATCGTTCTCTTCTACCGTCGGCGCCAGGGGCGTAGCGAAGGGGGGGGGTTGGGGGGGTTCAAACCCCCTCTCCCCGAAATTTTTCAAATTTGCTTGCGCATATATACACGCACACATACAAACGCACGCACGAACATACATAATGTATGGTTGAACCCCCCCCCAGAAAAAAATTTCTGGCTACGCCCCTGGTCGGCGCGCTCGCGGCTGCCGCTCCTACAAAAAAGCTACACACGCAGACGCCACAGTTACAAGGATATTGTAACGCGCCTACATTAGGTGCATTTAAAGCGCGCCTACTGTCGCGAGCTGCACGCAGGGGCAACAGTGCCTTCTGAGCAGCTGAACGATAATCTATTTCCGCAATTAGTACTTATTTGCAATTCGCGCTTTAGCGAGGCATACAGTGGTTCTCTATAACTGATATTTTGTATTTAGTTGCTTTCATACTCGTACACTACATACTATCTTACTAATTAACCGTTATTATTAGACATCACACCACTGCGTTAAGGCCAAAAGCGTGCACCGATGTCAAGCTAATCTAGTAACGTTGGTCAAGCACAACATCCACAAATTTACCAGTGCCATGTCTCCCGCCAAATAAAAAAGTTAATGCACTTGCACTTCACCCTTGTGAACGTCCATGTGTACTTGGCACTCCCCTTGCACAGATGACGCAGTACGAATTTTAAAAAATATGTATTACAGTCTTCCTCAATGAAACAGCTGTGCTCCAGAAAATAATGGTTCGCTTGAATTGTTAGTATACTATATTCACTGCAGTAGACAGGTTGGCTTGTTCACAATTCAGAATGTTACATACATAACACAGAAACACGAGGACTATAGCAAATAGGAACAAAACTGGCAACACTCGGTCATATGTGCACTCCCTCGTCCACCTGCACATTATGTTGAAGTTCACTTATACAACAGGCACCTTCAATTATGCTACGATTGATGAAATATCACCCAACGTATGTTAGAACACAGTGATTACTTGTTGCCTAACTGCCTGTCACTTATTTCTCTTCCACAATGTGTTCTAATGTGTAAATCATCTGTTCTACTTGTTTGGTAATAAAACACAGGCCGTTAAATTGAGCGAGCAGTGTTTCACCAATTTGTATTGCATGCAGAAGTTTATTTCTTCCATTTGCATGCACGACAAATACTCATACCTCAACTGATACAAGAAACAGTGTTTGCACTATATTATTGGAATCAAAACAGTAGCAGTCCTCATGTCAGTGTAAGCATATGTATATTTCCATTTTTCTGCACAGAACCTGCACCCAATACTGAAGACATTGAACAACATATGCAGTACAGCCCAAGCACTATATATAATTCACAGCAGTAAACCAACATGACAGTAGTACGTAAAACCTCCTCATAATGCCTATTGTAATGTGCACTTCACAGTGCCAGTATCTAAGCACAATCCAAAGAAATGGGATGCACAAGGAACTTGGTGTCAGCCTACACATGAAGGCAATTAAATTAGTACAATAAGGCTGGCTTTACTTTTGAGAAATATGCAACCATGTAGATAGGCAAGTTCTAGTATTTTTATTGCATTAGTTTGCACTATGGCATCAAAACATGTCGCACATGATCATACAGTTGAGTTTCCTTCAGAAAAGTCTAAAACTGATTGTAGATCCACTTACTACAATTTATAAAAGCATTCAGCAATGCCCACAAAATGACAATGCGGCCTTCATATAGTGATGCACATATTTGCTCACAGACATCTGAAAACTAACGTAACTTTCTGGAATTATGCTTGAGAACTTGTCGGCGTTATCACATGACTACAATGTACCAATACTTCTATTATGCATAATTAGTACATCTATGCTTACAATATATCCATGCCAGCTAGTGCCATCTGTAAAGAAAGTGCTTTGGGTGTGCGCTACGCCAAACAGTCTCATTGGCCATCTGTAACTTAAAGTTCTACATATTTAATTCCTCACTTCATGGCTTACGCAGATTACCACATTGAAAATTAAACCCAGCATTATGGCTTCAAGATCAACTTGACATTAGGCAATCATGTGCCCAAAATTAAAAATTTCTTATAAATAGCGGCTGATGGCTTGGCACATTGGATCCTAGGACTTGATATGACATGAGGTTGAATAAAATTTAACCACGCACTTATAGAGGCTGTAGAGCAGTCAGGACTTAAGTTCATAGTAAACGAAAGTGGGAAAACAAAACCACAACACATGCAGAAAAGAAGGGGACAGGACAACGCAGTACTAGCAACTGAAGTTTAACACGTACTTGGCTTTTTTGGACATGTTTTTACTCTTTCTGCAACTGCGTGATTCTTTAATTTTGTAGTTTTTTTCATACTGTGTGTGTATATCCTTCTGCGGTTTGCATTAAATTTCAGTTGCTAGCAGCCCATCGTCCTATGCCTTTCATTCTCATTTCTCTGTGCTGTGGGGTTTTCTTTCGCACTTTCTTTACTATGAATACACATCAACTCGCCCAACTGTCCATTTTAGGATAAAGTTTGCTGAATAAAGCCTGTTCCACTAAGTTTCATTTTGAACAATGTAAAATTTTCAAGTGCACATGCTACTGGAAAGGTTGCACGCAGTATCATGCATAACCCTCTGAATCAATCCCAGTATTTGCCCAAATGCTGTAAGATGTAAGAAATGTTCGAGATAGTGTACAGTGAGGCACAGTGGAGTGTTCCCACAATACACTGTCTCATACACAAGCAGTGGGCAAGCAACTCTCGCTGCTTTGCCAGAAATGTCTTCCTGAAAATGTGTCCATAAAAATGAATTTCTCGCCAAGGACTCACACTTCACTATACTTATTGCAGACCTTTTAACAAACCATGAAACAAATGCAAAATTGTGAGGCTGCTAAGTAGTTCCTTGTCAACATTTCAAGTACACAGGGCGAAAAATACACGAAGGTAAAGAATTGCAAAACAACACCAGAAGTGTTACTACAATAAATTAGCATGCTCCATCATTAGGAGACGGGAGTGGGAAGCACCTATTAGTTCATTGTGGAGCATGCGCGCAGGGATGCAAGCCCATCTTCAGTAGCACCATGGTGATAGGACGAGCCAGAAGCCAAAGAGCAAGAGAAATCTTGGAGGCATCTTGGATAGCTAGACACGGGCCTGATAAGTGCGTCAGCGACACGTCCGTGTATCTTTCCAGTAAAGAGCATGATTTCCATTGTAGTAGATAGGAGTCTTGGGGGTGGTGAAACCTGTCACGTGATCATGAATGTCATTGCGCACGCGCTTAGTTTGTTTCATAAGGGTGGTCTATGTTTCAATAAACCACTTCTTAGTCTGCGATCGTCCTGTCCACTTCGTTTCTGGTGTCTCGTCCTTAGCGCAGTTATAACATTTTTTCAATTATATCTCACCATCTAGCCCCCCAACGTACGCTTCCAGAGTTCACGTCACCTCGCGTGTACGGTACTTTCACGTCGGTGGGGGTGTTATAGACGGCGGCTCTTGCTTCAGCATCAGCAAGCTCGTTGCCTGCCAATCCACAGTGTCCAGGAATCCATTGCAATGTAATTCAGTGACCAGTCTTCTGCATAAGGTCGAATGCGTGAATGATTTCTAAAGTTAGTGCATAATATTGTCCCTTTCTTGAGCAAGAGTCAATAGCTTGTAATGCGGATTTTGCATCTGATAGTATCGTTCATTTACGTGGTGATTGTCCGTACACGAATTGGATAGCTTCCCATATCGCAACAAGTTCTGCAGCTGTTGAAGACGACCTGTGATCCAATTTGTACTTCCGGGAGGTACCCAGATGAGGGATTACAAAGGCCGCAGTCGAAGCGCATGGAGTCGGAGATCCATCGGTGTATATGTGCAGAGTGTCGTCATATCGTTGAGTCAAATGTGCCAAGGTTAGTTGTTTGAGCGCAGCACAAGGAACACGACGCTTCTTCATAATCCCGGGTATTTGAAGGGACACCAGTGGCCTGTTCAGCGTCCACGGTGGCACTGTGCGGATGATGACTGGTATAAAGTCAGAAGGGATGACGTGCCTGTGTGTATCGAGGCATCGTGAGTAGGTGCAGCCTGGTCGATCTCTCTGGAGCGAAGACAAGGCATGATTTGCGTGTCGAGTCAGCAGCCGAAAATTCACAAAGTACCATCCACCGAATTATACTCTGTCAATATTCCAGTGCGCCCAACAGTATCAAACAACAACACCCCAACCGAAAGCCTCTCCGAATTCCTTAACCACTTTCTCGTTGGCATTCCGAAGACATTTCCATCATTTGCACAGGATACCCCACACCTCGTGCGAATAATAGAAGAGATTAATAGCAAAGGCACACTACCACAAAACGCCATTCTCGCCACACTAGACATTACCGCTTTATAGACGAATATTCCGATCCCAGAGGGCCTAACTTCAATAAAGCAAACCTTATCCCAAATATAATGCACAACATTCTACTGAAGTATACTTATCATTACTCGAACTAATACTATCACACAACTATTTTGAATTTGAAAAATATTACTACCTTCAAATACAAGGAACAAGCATGGGTACTCCATTCGCATCCACTTATGCAAACATATTCATGGGAATTCTAGAAACAGACTTCCTGTCTTGCTGCGCAGACAAACCCCACACATATACCTTCGGTACATTGATGACATACTTATAATATGGGGTCATGGCAGAGACAATCTCACTAAATTTATATTATTCCAAAACTCCTTTCATCCAACAATAAAGTTCACGTCCGAGACCTCAGCTGACAGCATCAACTTTCTTGGCACAGCCATATATTTTGAGAATGGCATATTTAAGACAACGCTGTATAAAAAAACATTTGACAAGCAACAATACCTAGATTATACAAGCCACCACCCGAAACATTGTAAACAGGGCATATTCAAGAGCCAGGCAACAAGGTTGCGTCGCATATGCGTAGAAAATGAGGATTACGTAAACAGACTTACCACCCTAAAAGGAACGCTAGCAAACTAGCCATCCCAACGCGCTCCTTCATAAGACTTACACGGACGCACTAAAACTAGACCGCACTGAGACATTCAAACCACGCCTTAAAACCACAACAACAACAACGCCTCTTCTCACAACAAAATTTTCAAACGCACTTCCGAACATAAACAACATCGTCACAAAATACTATCCAATTCTAACAACCAACCAGAAACTTAAAAAAATCTTCCCCGAACCGCCTAAGGTCGCCTACAGACGCAACACCAATTTTAAAGATATGCTCGTTCATGCAAAACTCGCAACAAGAACTACACCAACGTCTGGACCCTGTGGGCGTTCGACATGCTCTACATGCAAACATATACTGCCAGCCACCAACGTAAAAAGCACAGCATTGGATTACATTCACAAGGTAACATCGAACTTCACGTGTACTTCAAACAACCTGATCTACTGCATTGAATGTACCACCTGCAAAAAACAATACATAGGCAAAACTGGACAACCAATTCATGTAAGACTGAACGGCCACCGCACAGACACAAAGCACAATTTACCAAAAGCAGTAGCCAGCCACTTCAACCAACAAGACCACAATTTCGACCAAGCCAAACTTTACATTCTACAAACAAATTTCCGGTCACCACATGAGAGGAAATACATGGAATCGTATTTGATACACTAATTTCAATCCCTACACCCATCAGGAATGAATCTAGCACGTGGTAATTTGGAGTCACTAAAAGCCATAGCATGATTTCTGTAATATTAGGAGACATAGAGTACGCTCAGCTTTCAAATAACTTTGACCAATATTCTATTCGCAACATAAAATCCCTACTAGCCTCCATCGTACACTAACAATGTTCTGTTTTAAAAATATTTCAATCTTACATATATAATTATTACTTCTTCTTGGGCGAGTTGGTTCATATTGTAGATTAAGGGGGTAACAGCGTGAACACACACCCACAAGAGAGACGACACGGACACAAAAGCGCTGACTGACAACTGGTTTTAATGGCAGAATGATACACCTTATATATGCCAAAGTGAAGCATGAAAAAGAAAAAGAAATAGAGGGATGGATAACAAAGATTAACAACCCGCAGCGCCAACAACGCAAAACAGCCAACCAAAGAAAACCGCAGGAAAACGTGACCTAAGACCCGACAGCCGCATCTAGAAGATAAAACTCACAGTCAAGGAGGGCAAGAGATGGGGCGCTAACACACTTGTTATCAAGTTTCTTAATATGATAGGCTTCTAAACTGACACGTGCAGCCTTGTCTTCGCTCCTACCAAGAATCATGGTCCCTTCAAACTGGGCCACACATCCTGTGCATTTAATGACATGCGCAACTAAATGTGCGTACTTATCATCTAGCTTTTTTAATTTTTGTGCGTGTTCCCCCAAATGGTCGTTGACACATCACCCAGTTTCGCCAACGTAGAACATCCCACACGACATGGGAATGCAATAGACCACTCCAGTGGAACACTTGACAAACGGCGTTTGGTGGTTCTTATGGCAACCATGTTTGCTGGTGTTGCAAATGCGTGGGCACAGCTTTCCCAGCTTATTGGGGGCAGAGAAACAAATTGGGACCCCGTGCCTACTTGCCACCTTCTTTAGATTGTGGGAAAGCTTGTGAACATACGGTACAACCTCAGGCCTAAGGGCCTTCCGGTGGTCCTCAGCCGTTGTACGTCCCGTTCCACGTTTCAACTTTTGAAGGAGGGTCTCAGAAACAGCAGTCAAGACCGAGTTGGGGAACCCTGCAGCCGAAAGACGGCATACCTGATTGTCGAAACTAGGCATCATTTGATGCGGGCACGATTTTTTGAGAGCCGATTCCAGACACTTCAACGCTGTAGCTCTCTTAATCGTCTTAGAATGTGCCGAATCAAAGGGCAGCATGGATACATGCCCCCCGATGGATACTTTCTTATACAGTGGGCCCATCTTTCTGTGTTTCACCTTCTCCTTGCCTCACCGGCCTTCTACTCAGCCACATCGTCCACGCAACATGCCAGGCAAGACGTTTTGCATTTTGCATCCGAAAAGGTCTCGTCCCCAATGAAGTAAGTGACCTCTTCGGCCCGTTTAAACCATCGTGGGGGCATGTGAAAAGACTTTGCAAAATTCTTCGATGAGAACTATGGCAACAAGTCCGACTGTTTCAGGATTGGTTGCGTCTTGTGTGTTTAAAAGTTGATCCTGAATGGCTCGCGATGAAGAAGCTCGCATCTTTGAAACGCCTAACGGCACAGCTCACGGAGTGCAGGTGGAGGTGTATCCTGAATCAATTGCTCCTGTGTACGGGAGGCAAGAAAATGCCGCGAGGAAGAAACAGTGTTGACGTCTTGGGTGATGTACACGTGCCCGAGAAGTTTATGAGTCTACTGCAGAAAGGCCCTAAATTTGGTGTTCAGCCTGGCGTTCCTGTGCATGATCTAATGGCGTTGAACCGGAAAGTGGCCGATAAAGTTACAAACGAAAATCGGGACCGCTGTCTTCTTGAAGGTGTCGAGTGCCTGCGGAAGTATGCTCCGAAAAATGCGGACCGGCAACGTAATAGTTTGTTAAAAGACGTGGTGACATTCTTCAAGAGCAACAACCTGATGCTTCTCCAAGCCGATAAAGAAGGCGGGTTCGCCGTTCTACCGAAGGGAACCTACAACGAAAAAGCGAAGGCTGCGATAAACAAGAATTTCGTCCCCGTGAAGAAAAGTGAGTGCGAGTGAAAACCAAGTTCGTCGAGTTTTGTAAGCGGCTAGATTTAAGTACGCTTGCGAGGGACATAACAGTAGAGGTAATAGCGTGAACGCGTTTTTTACTGCCAAGACCCATAAGCCTGAATTTCCGTTTAGGACCATAGTTAGTGAAGTGGGATCGTGGCAGAAGAATGTTAGCCAGTTCTGGTTAAAAAAGCTCAAAATGCTCGTGGTCGACAACACCGTTTCTTGTAAAAAAAAATCTGCTGATGTCACAAAGTTTTTAGAGGGTAATGACGATGTTTCTTATGGTTTTTCAGTAGACGTGCAGGATTTGTTTTACTCTGTTCCGCAGAAGCAACTGATGGTTTCAGTGAAAGAATGCATAGAGGATAACGGTGACGTGTCCTTCCAGAACTCAGTCGGCTTGTCCGTTGATAATTTCTCGACTTTATTGCAGTTTTATTTAAACTCTACTTTTATAATGTTTGACGAACAGCCGTTCTTGCAGCGCGATGGCGTTTGCATAGGCTCTTGCGTAGCCCCTATCTTGTGTGATATTTTTCGTGCCAAGGTTGATAAGACTCTAGAACAGGTTTTTAATGGGGGGCCGGTTTTAAGAATTTTTAGGTATGTTGACGATTTTTTAGTGGTTTTAAGGAAACAGTCAGCCTTCACCTACCCCTCTACAGTAGGTGAAGTTTTATCAGTTTTTAGTGCACAAGGACTTGGGTTGCGTTTTACCCATGAACTCCCCGAACATTCGGTTTTACAGTTTTTAGACCTTAAAATAACGTTCTGCGATGGACACGCTTGCTGGGGCTACTACCCGAGGGCTAAGAAGGGATTGCTGCCCTTTGATTCGGCACATTCTAAGACGATTAAGAGAGCTACAGACATGATGTGTCTGGAATCGGCTCTCAAAAAATCGTGCCCGCATCAAATGATGCCTAGTTTCGACAATCAGGTACGCCGTCTTTCGGCTGCAGGGTTCCCCAAGTCGGTCTTGACTGCTGTTTCTGAGACCCTCCTTCAAAAGTTGAAACGTGGAACGGGACGTACAACGGCTGAGGACCACCGGAAGGCCCTTAGGCCTGAGGTTGTACCGTATGTTCACAAGCTTTCCCACCATCTAAAGAAGGTGGCAAGTAGGCACGGGGTCCCAATTTGTTCCTCTGCCCCCAATAAGCTGGGAAAGCTGTGCCCACGTATTTGCAATACCAGCAAACGTGGTTGCCAGAAGGACCACCAAACGCCGTTCGTCAAGTGTTCCACTGGAGTGGTCTATTGCATTCCCATGTCATGTGGGATGTTCTACGTTGGCGAAACTGGGCGCTGTGTCAACGACCGTTTGGGGGAACACGCACAAAAATTAAAAAAGCTAGATGATAGGTATGCACATTTAGTTGCGCATGTCATTAAATGCACAGGATGTGTGGCCCGGTTTGAAGGGACCATGATTCTTGGTAGGAGCGAAGACAAGACTGCACGTGTCAGTTTAGAAGCCTATCATATTAAGAAACTTGATAACAAGTGTGTTAGCGCCCCATCTCTTGCCCTCCTTGACTGTGAGTTTTATCTTCTAGATGCGGCTGTCGGGTCTTAGGTCACGTTTTCCTGCGGTTTTCTTTGGTTGGCTGTCTTGCGTTGTTGGCGCTGTGGGTTGTTAATCTTTGTTATCCATCCCTCTATTTCTTTTTCTTTTTCATGCTTCACTTTGGCATATATAAGGTGTATCATTCTGCCATTAGAACCAGTTGTCAGTCAGCGCTTTTGTGTCCGTGTCGTCTCTCTTGTGGGTGTGTGTTCGCGCTGTTACCCCCTTAATTTACATATATAAATGTGCACGTATGGAGGTACATATTATATATACATATATTACTCTCAAGTAGCCTTCATTTTCTAGAACCTTCGGGTCATGGTCTCCTTTCCCCTTTCCGCGCTTCTACGACCGCTCCTGCCCCGCGTTGCCACAGTCTTCGCCTTCCCAAGAAGTTCTCCGCGCCTTATTCCGATTCTTCCCCCCGGCCCCTTTCCTTTTTTTCCTTCTCCTTACTAGACTGCCGCCCAACTTTTGAGGCCATCGATGACACTTGATGCGTATGTCTGCCAATGACTTCACCCATTAAGCACGTGTTATTCAGACACGCCTTTCAATATCACTTAATTTCCACATGTGGGCTTTTAAAAGTACGCCACCCGCTTTCCCCGCCTGTAGTTGCTTGGCCCACCATCTTCTGCAGCCCTTTGTGAGGGCGACACGTGCCGCCCTTCTGCAGCCTTTCCAAGTTGCTTTCATAATCCGCTCTTTTCTTTGTCGTGCCTTTGACGGCTCTCACTTTGGTAGACCCCCCCCCTTTCCTTTTTTTTCTCTTCTTTTTCTTGCTTTTTTTTCTTTCTCTTCTTTGCAGCTCCCCTTACCTTTGAGATGAGAGGCCTGAGCGCCGTCGCAAACTTGCTTGAAATGTTGTGGCAAGGGCTACACTCCTCTCTCTCGTTTTCTCTTTCCAGGCAGCAATTACAAACAGCGACAAGCGCCACCGCTGGACATGACGTCAACACTAACCCTTCAATACTAACATGCCAAGGATGACAAGGCGCCTTTGACAAAGATACGTCCCCCTATCGAAACGTATCCTTTCTCCTGGCACTTTCTCCTGTTTGAAACCTATCCCCCTATAGTAATGGTACAGGTTTTCGATGTAAAGCACTTCCCTGTGCTAGAGTCGAGACATATTTCTCACAATACCTCACAGATGGCAGCACATTATCTAATGTTTGCTGTTTGCTTGATCAACGCTTCCGCTAGAAAGGAGGCGTTGGCTTAGAAGAGGCGTTGGCTTGATATGTTTTCCGCTAGATGGACATAGTTGTCCATTTTTGGAGCTCTTTGAAAGTTCGTGTGTGTTTTAGCGGCGATGGCTGCACTATCCCGGCTTTTTACAGCGAAAGCTGTTATGAGATCATTTCACCGGCCGTTTTTGGCGCCGTAGTTGTCCGCCGCCGCTGCCGGTGTCCGTAACCAGTATCGCTCGAAATAAGAAAAAAAACGAAATAAGAAAAAAATTCCAGGATGGAACAAGGTTCGAACCTGGGCCCTCTGTTTGGGAGCCCAGTATTCAACCTCTGAGCCATGCCGGTGCTTGAAACTGCTTTGCAAAAAGGTCCTATACAGGCTTCATGTCGGGAAGGAACCACATTAGCATATGCAATATAGCGTGGTAGAAGAGTAAAATAAGCACCAAGCGTCGCACAACGCGTATTCTGTAACCAGGCGTCACACAATGCGAATTGCGCAACGAGTAGGTTGTTGAATGCTTCCAACCCATTACAAAGGGCTCTGTCATAATTCTTCGTCGTCATCAGGCACAGCTTCAACAAAGTGCGCATAATGCCTTACATGCGTTTAGCAGGCACCACGGCTCTGTGTAGAATGACGAAAAATGGCACAGTGCCTGCTGCCCTACTTCTCAAAAATTACAATGATTTATAGCGTAGTGGGTTCCTGGCAAGTGCACTTGATTGGTTGCCAAGGAAGCCCATAAGCGCATGATCCATTTCCTCGGGGTCTCAGTAAAATTACAATGATTTAGAGCGTAGTGGGTTCCTCACAAGTGCACTTGTATTGGTTGCCAAGGAAGCCCATAAGCGCATGATCCATTTCCTTGGGGTCTCAGTAAAATTACAATGATTTAGAGCGTAGTGGGTTCCTCACAAGTGCACTTGTATTGGTTGCCAAGGAAGCCCATAAGCGCATGATCCGTTTCCTCGGTGTCTCAGTAAAGTTCTTCGCCCCCCCCCCGTCTCTCTCCCACGTCAACGTATGTTATACAGCATGACGGGAGAAGGAAATAGCGACCGGGTGTCACCCAATGCAAATTACATAACTGGTGGGCCGTTTAAAGGGGCCCTGCAACACCTTTCTGAGTTATATTGGAATAGTCTCATTATTGACGTATGACTCTTCACGAGTCATATGCCGCAAAAATTTTTCGAATCCGTCAAGTCTAAGTGGTGTTACCAAATTGGAGAAATCACGTTCCGCAGCTTTCGCCCTCCACTCTACGCCGCGAGCGCGCGGAAAGCTAGGCAGCGAGTCGAGGGAGGGAGCGCAGAGGAGCGAGGCTCCGCCCAAGAGCGCCGGCGGAATTTTTTTCTTCATTTTTTTTCTCTCTGACGTCTGGGCGCAACCACGTGGTCTGTGCCGCCACTTCCGGTCGGCTTGCGTCGTTCTCGTCGAGCGAAGCCGATCGCACTGTGTATCGCACGTGCTTGAAAACTGCGCGTCGGTTTGGTAATGTTGGGTGTGCACCTCGAACGCCGTAGTGTTTTCATCGCTCTGCCAACCATGGAAGCAAACCTGCGCGCTCGTTTGGAACGAATGACAGCTGAGATCGGTTTCGGCCCATACTCCGATACACCGCCTCGTAAGACGACACTGGCAGACGACCCCGAAGCGCCGCCATTACCGGACGCCAGCATTGTTATCGGAGACATGCTGCGCCCCTGCCTCAGTCGGTCGTAAGAACGTGCCGACGATGCAGCATAGAGTTAATATACTGACTCTAGAGGAAAAGCTCCCCATAGGGCCCATGCATTGAAACCTATAACCGCATGGGTTCCGCCATGATGGAACAAAACGATCGTTGCCAGCGTTGCCAGACCCTGAGACGCTCGCTATATTTGACGGTAGTAATCAGTTTTAATCTACCAACCTAAGCCAGCTACGCGCTGTTCAGAGAACATCAGCTGTGTTTTGATGCGTGAAGCCGTGTGTTAGTGTACGGTTGTCTGTGCAGCTGGTCCGGTAGATAACAGTTAAAATTTCCACCTGTTTGTTCATGGTTTTTACTAAGCACTCCCTACCAAAGTTTCTCCGTTCGCTGGCACAAAGGTCACTCGACAGATTCGCAGCTCGAAGCAAAGTCCGTAGGCCGTGGTCGCGCGCTGATTCGACTTGCAATGGCGAAACACCTGTATCCACGTTGTTTTTCAGTTCATTGATGCTGTACTTCAGTGCAGAGAGCCGTAAAGCAGAAAAATGTCGATTGCAGCATGCAGCGGCGAATGTGAGACATCTCCCGAAAGCTTTAATCGAAACTAAAGTTACACGGCCCACGAAGCTTTATCGCCGTTAACAAGTCTAAAGAAAATCGGTTGCGACTAGTTCGTACATAACTTTCAGGGCTTGTCTCATCTCTTCTTTGCCGTCCGTCCTGGTTTGCACTGAAGTTTCCAGCTTGAAAGAAAAAAGGGCTGTCACATGAAGTCGAGTGGTATGCGGCGACAGAAAACGCACACAACGGGACACTATGACAACTACGAGATACACGACGTGAACGAAGTTTCAGGGGCTTTACTTTAACACGACGCGCAAACCGGCGCAATCGGCCGCAAGCACACACTCGCGTACTCGCGAGTGTTGATATGGTGGTGCCATCTAGTTAACCGGCCTGCAAACGCTCCTTTCCGCACGGAGTAAATTGCATAAATAGCCGTCGTATTCTTTCGTAGAAGTATTTAAAATAAACAAAAAACAATATGCGCAAGTTTTTAATTGTGCAGATGCTTCTTTCGGATTGATATGTGATGGCAAGAATGACAACGTTCCAAGATGTCAGCGTTCTTGTGGTTATAGGTCTCGCGGCCCAGCTTTTCCTCTAGAGTCAGTATATTAACTCTATGCGATGCAGTTCCCAGCTGACGAGGCAACACTCGAACGGCTGCCACTCTCAACGGCAACCGGCGATGGCCAAAAGCACAGAAATATTCACGTTTTCGGCACTGCGCATGGCGAAGAAAACGGAACCACGCAACTACGATAATAATAATATCTGGGGTTTAACGTCCCAAAACCACCATATGATTATGAGAGACGCCGTAGTGGAGGGCTCCGGAAATTTCGACCACCTGGGGTTCTTTAACGTGCACCTAAATCTAAGTACACGGGCCTCAAACATTTTCGCCTCCATCGAAAATGCAGCCGCCGCGGCCGGGATTCGATCCCGCGACCTTCGGGTCAGCACGCAACTACGAGCAGACGAGCTGTCGGTGAGACCGGAAGTGCTAATATTAATGTTTGTTCGGTGTTTTTTACGCGATAACAGAATATAAACATACATATTATCTACTTATCGAACTCAAAATTAACAAAAAACGTAATAATGAGGGTGTTATCGTGATTATAACATCAGCCAATGGCGGAACTGCCGACAATCGCGTCATATTTTGCGGACTAATACATCATTTGTCGAGAGAAGAGGGAGCGATTTTCAGCTGACTTTGAGAATTTATTGTAAATTCCAGGCCGTGCGCATCGCTATAATATTTGGCTGGCGTGTTCTCGGGAGCCTCGACTACCGATTGGCAGCGCTTTTTGACCCTGCTCAAAAAGTGTTGCAGGGCCCCTTTAAAGCTTCCAACCCATTACAAAGGGCTGAGCCGTAATTCTTCATCGCCATCAGTCGTCGCGTCAACAAAGTGCACATAATGCCTTACAGACGTGTAGCTGGTGCCTCGCTTCTCCGCAGAATGATGAATAATGGCTTTGTAGGTGCTTCCCAACTTCACAAAAATTGTTATATATGGCGTAGTGGGTACCTTTCTAGTGTACTTGTATTGTAGCTCCAAGAGAGCTTACAACGGGTTCTAGAAACGCCGCTCTTCCAGCTTTCGCTATGACTGTGCTGCGGTTTCAGCGCATAAGTGTCAGCATGGCGTCGTGCAAAAAACGTAGTTTGATGGCCTCGCCAATGCGCCTACAAATCGCCGAATGGGCTCATTTTCGTCGTGACAGCTGCCGAACAAAATGCGTTAAGGAGACTACTTCCAATACATGGCATGTATGTAGTCTTTTTTCTCGAAGCAGTTGCAAGTAACATCATGGCTTTGTGCTGGGACACCTGCTTGCCACGCAAATTGCCCGGGTTCGATCCTCCATGGCAACGAAGATTTTTATTGTTTAATTTATTTGCATCTTTCTTGAGTTTTCGGTCACCGACGATTTTTCGCTCACAAGCGACGTAGCGACGTCGACACCGACGGCGGCATTCCTGCGAAACGAGCTCTCTAACGCTATCGCGTTAAAACGTGGCTGATCCCTCCGTCATAGGAGTCGGTATAACACGAAAGTGAAACGTGTCTTCACAGAAGTAGTGCTTATTGTGTAGTGGTATATGAGAGGTTGGAACAATGGATGTTGTGTTTTCTCGTGCCGCACTTCTTGTTCCCCCTCGCATACGTCTCATGGTGTCGTTGATAAATGTCCTCGGATAATGCCTTTGCTCCAACGCACCAACCACATTTTCCATCTCATGTCGCCGCAAGTGCTGATCAGAACAAACAGCATCGCAACGGGACAAGAACGTCCTAACGACGGACCGTTTGTGCTCGGCCGGGTGATGTGAGTGGAAGGACAAAAAGCCTCTGGTATCGCATTGTTTCCGGTACACTGCTGTTTCCATCCCTTAAGTTCAGGGCGTATCAGACTCTGTTCGGAGAGCACTTCGTCCGCTGGGCATTAAAACCGTTTTCAGACCTCATTGTACCTTGGGGAACGTGTTCACCAAGCCTAAAGACCGCACCCCTGCGAACGATCAAAGCGGGGTCGTCTACAAGGTACCGTGCGGGGACTGCGACGCCACATACATCGGCGAAACAGGCAGGAAGCGGTCAACGAGGCTCAAAGAGCACAAAGGGGACGTCGCCAAAGCCACCCATGCCACACATTCCAAGAGCGAACTCGTCGAACACTGCTGGACGACGGGGCATGCCTTCGACTTCAGTAATGCGACGACGCTGGCTCGGGAACAAAGGTGGGGCAAGAGAAAGCTTCTCGAGTCGTGGTTCATCCGCCGTGACAGGTCGGCGTGCAACAGCAACCGTGGCCCCCTACCGGATGTGTACAGAGACATACGAGACTAGAAATAGACTGGGTTACCTTCGCTCATTCGGTGCCAGTTCATACTGAAGATGTCACCCGCATAGGTGGCGAAACGTCTGTGTAATTTTTGTTATATTTTGTTATGTTAAGTCGGAGTATCTATTTTAATCAAAGGACCGAGATTAATACATTTTTGGAAATGTGCATCGCGGTGCACATTTCCAAAACGTATTAATTGCAATCTATTGCGACACGTAAGCAAACCATGTGTACTTAGAAGGGATATCACTGACCACGTTGCAATTGATCATTACTCCATAATATCACTGAAAACACACACATTGATTCGATCTTTGTAGCAACGTTTATAGAACCAGGTCAGTTGCAAAACTGAGCGATGTTGCGCGGCGCCGCCGCCATCAGCGACAGATGTGGCGCTGCTGTCGCAACAGGATTCACTCGCTCCGCTCTCTTCAGCCGGCGTTGCGGCGCGTCGCGTCAGTATCCGTGGAGGCTGCTTTCTGCGCGAACAGCTTGGCGTTTTCGGATATGCTGCGTGTCTTCACCATGCCGACATGTTCTGTTCCGAGACGCCCCGACATTTCTTTTGTGCCTAGGGTTACCAACTCTTCAATGAAGGGAGTCGGGACGGGTGGGGGGGGGGGGGTGTCCATTGTTTCGGCCTCTCCAGCTGGCTACGTGCTGCTCGCAACACTTCCTCTTGCTGGAGAATGTATCCGTAAAAGTTGTCGCATTTCGCACAGAAGTTCAGACAAAGTAACTGAAGCCCTTCGCAGCCACCGCTAGCCACCGCAACATTGCTTCGTGCGTGCTATTCGTGAGAACTTTGTGTTCTGGAGCGTGACGCGCGTTGTCAGGCGTGCGTTGGATCACATAAAAAGTTCTAACTGGACGGTACGGAATAAATCCGGGACATATAGCTGTCCCGACAGGGACGGCTCGCAACGCTGTATAAAAAGTCGGGACAGTACGTCCGCGAAATACGAGACGGTTGGTAACCTATTTGTGCCCCGCGTGACCTTGACCAGCGAGCGACGTGGGATCGCGCCATTCCTCGTATGGACAAGAAACTGTCCGACATATCACTTGTATGTGATGTGCACATTCATGAAGAAGACATCCTGAAGACGTTCACACGGTCAACGATAAGAGTTAAGGTTGAAATCGCCAGCGGAAAGGAGCCTCGTCGAAGATTGCGTTCCAAAGATATTCCCGAACTTGCCTTGATTTGAGTGATTCTAAAATTTTGCTGTAAATAATTTTTTACAGTTAATTAGAGCTGTCTTGATAAGGTTTAATGCCTGAGACTGTAAATAAGTTGTGCCGTTTGTGTGCATCACACCATACATGCAATATCTGAAAAATTGTTTCTCTGCATTGAGTGCGAAAAATAAATACAATTTTTCTTTCTGTAGCAGGACTGAAATTGTGGCGCGCAGTACACACACGGCGATTTTACCACTCAATAATTACAAGTAACGACAGCCGCGGTACAGAGTGAAAACTCCTCACTTCAAAAAAGTGAAAGTGAAGAATTATCGAAAAAAAGAAATAGCGCGAAAAACTACGGAGCACCAGAAAAAGGATTACACAAACAAATCAGCGCTGACTTACAACAAAGATTTATTCGTTAACACCACGCAATACTTGCACAGTCCAAAACGAAAAGATACAAGTACCAACACGCCCAAGCATCCGCTTTAGCTAAATAATTACGCTACGAGAATGCGCCATATAGTTAATTTCTTATAGGGTAATGGACAGGCTCGTATGCTATGCTATCAAGCGTCAGTTATCTTGGACAGTCTTGAAAGCCATGGCTTTACTGGCTTTGCCTTACCGCTGCTAAATATTACTCAGTTTTACATTGCAGCGGCAGCGCAACGAAAAATCACGATAATATACAGTCGGCGAGTAAACAACCGAGCCCTTTCTGAACGGCTGCCCCGGCGTTTGCCACGCAGACTACGCGTTTTCGTCTGCTAGCGGAAGCTTGTTGCGCCGCCAGCGCCACCAAACCGGAAGCTGTCCCGGCGCCGCGCGACGGGTTGGCTGACGCGGGGAGTTTTGCAACTTACCTGGTTCTATAAACGTTGCTTTGTAGTACATCGCGCCCGATCGACACGGCGTCGACTGCAGATGTCCAACGAGGTGCTTGCTCAGTTTGGTCACACTAAGCCGTTGTACAAATAATTCGTGTTTAAAGCACGACAGTTACTTCCCTGTAAAAAAGAGCTCTTGTTTTCAACATTCGCTATTGTATGACACGATCGGAAAACAGTGAACTCTGCTAGCTTGCATTGCTCTACATGAAGAACGCCACATTGCCGCCCTCTTATGGTGGCTTAGGCCAGTTTGATTGCATCTCAATAGCAATAGTCTCGTACCTTTTATATTTTTGATGTTTGCTGACTCTAATGGTAAATAATCTACTTTAGAATATAAATGTTAAATAAAAGAAATTGTATTTTTTATTTACAGTTAACAGCATCACAGACAATTGTCCAATTACAGAGTATAAATTATTATGACACTTTTGGCCGCGCCGCAGTTTCGTACAGCGCACATGGTGCCTAGGCTTGGTGTCATCACTTCAAGTGCGTGTCCTGTGTGTTCGCAGATTGCAGCGAGTTTCCGAGTGGAATCTGTGTGAAATAGTTATTTTTGGTGTGTTTAATCTGTGCAAAGTGTTACGCGACAAGACCAGCACGTTCGAGCGGTGCCATTACGGTACTGTGCGATGTCTTGGATTCATCAGCGCCGATCGAGGGATACTGATTCCCTCAGCTCTGATTCTCTTCATTTGGAGGTAAGTAACTTCAGCTCGTTACCGATTGGTGTGATGCCTGGCAAATGAGACTCATCTAAATGTAAAATAATAACATTCTCGCGCAAAAATTCAAATCATAGCTTTTTGTATTACATAAATACAAACCCAGTGTCTCAGGCATCGGTATACAAATATCTAGGTGTTAATCTTACACCAAGCCTTTCCTGGACCTTTCATATCACAACCATATGCGCAAATGCTTCCAAATCTCTTGGGTATATTCGCCGCAACTTCCGTAACTGTCCATCTGACATCCGCAAGCTCGCGTTTCTAACATTTGTACGTCCGCAGCTTGAATTCGCGTCTCCCATATGGTCTCCTTATCAAGAATACTTAATCCGCATGTTAGAAGCTGTCCAAAATCGAGCTAGTCGATTTATCTCCCGCAATTACAACTATCAGTCAAGCATAACGCAAATAAAAATCAACCTTTCCCTTCAATCGCTAAGTAATCGACGTGACATGGCACTCTTGTCCTTGCTGCATAGATATGTTTACCAAAAAAAGCCATCAAACTTGCCATTGGTACGCGCGTCCTGCACATCACGACGTCTTCACAACAAATTAAGCTACAATCGCATCTATGGAAACACTCACGCATTTAATTTCTCGGCTTTGCCACGAGGCATTCGCTTATGGAACTCGCTTTCAAACGATACTGTTGCGCAAGCAGATAAGGATAAATTTAGGCAACTCTTGGCCCTACAGTATTCATCGTAACAAATATTCACAATCATCACATTGTACATCGAGCTGTATCGTGTCATGGTTTTTTTTTCTTTTTTTTTGTGAAGAATGTACCAAACTCTGTGCTACGCATTTCTTTTGCATTTTACTGGAAGTTTCTCGGTATCTAGGTTGCATTTCTCTTAATTTTTAGCAATGCTTCGGTTACAATCCTTTCTAGTTTGTTTGCTTGTTTCTATGAGTGCACAAGTGATGTATTTTTTTTTTTTTTTGACGCGACTTCCGTGCCGCTCTTATTGCAACAATGAATGTTATTTTTCATTTCTATCGCTGAGTATTGCTTTCTTAGTATTGTTCTGTTAGTTCATAGTTGGTGTCCTATATTTTTATTTTTTCTGAATATTTTTTTCGTATTATTAAGGTTTTAGTAAGTAGTTAGTGTTATTCTTAATATTATTTTGCCATGTAAGTCAATTTGTTTAATCGTCTCGCAGATACGTTACTGTTGCAGTGTTCATACTCATGTATCGCTTTCTTCTACATTTCTTTTTGTGATGCTCCCCTTACTCAATGCTCCCCGTGGAGCCTGTAAGGTACTTGTAAATAAATAAATAAATAAATAAATAAATAAATAAATAAATAAATAAATAAATAAATAAATAAAAGTATAATGCTTATCCCCTATTTCATGTATGCGATGGTTATTTATGCGCCATGTGCATGCCGATTTGTGTAAGCACCTTCAGTGCTGTGTAATATAGCTAGTGCTGAAATGCGCCAATGTAGCTGTTGTTTGTACGGCTGCACGTCGCGAAGCGACTCGGACTATGAGGCACGCGGCAGTGGATTGCGCCGGATAATTTGCACTGTTCGGGGTTCCTTGACGTGCTCTCACATCGCACAGTACACGGGCCTCTAGAATTTCACCTCCATAAAAATGCGATCGTCGCGGCCCGGTTCGACCCCGCGCTGTTCAGATCAGCAGCCTAGCACCGTAACCATTGTACAGTACATACCACCGCGGTGAACACCTATGCAACAAATGCTGGTGAATACATAAAGTGAATTCTTTTGACGTGTATTCAGAGTAGTTTATATATTAGTAATCGTTACATGGTTGGTTAGCCAACAAATTGGGCTTAACGCACACCATAAACTGTGCAAGTGATTGACAGACTGAGTCAAGGGCCATCTTGGCTTTGCACGCATAGACTGCCGAATTGGGTATTTTTTGAAGGCTGCATTGATGCCGCCCATGTGATTTTGCTTAAACTATACTTTTGCTGGAATTCAGCTTTGAGTCATTATTGGTTTGATTTTTACTATATATTTCTTTGACGTAATGAACAACAATATGCAAACACATTCCACATCTCAAAATATGTTCCAACAGTTGCTGCTGCAAGCACCTCATTTAGCTGCTGTGTTTATGCATGTTGCCATGTACGAATGGAGCACCTCATAGTACTGACACTCATTACTGGAACTGCAAGCGTTATTGCCTCTCTTGCTGCTGTTGAGACAGTTATTCCAAGTCCGGATTACCCAGGCTGTTAACATGCTTTCCTTCACAGAGTACTCATTGTGCACTACTTTTACCTGTTTTAATATTTATGTCAACTGTGCCTTCACTGCTGTTAACGCTAAATAAATGTATCATATATATGCATTTTTGTACTTACAGGCTACCAAAGCGCACATCACCAACCTGACGATGATTGAGACAAATCTGCTATTGCATCCCCACACCCAAAAATAAAAGTCATTTGGTATCATATCAATATATGTTGTGTGTGTGTGTACTGGTGTACGTGGACCGCCTATGAATGTCCACTCATCAAAATGGACACCCTATAAATATTGCATACATATTGTATGCTTGATATTTATTGAATGTCCATTGGATGTGACATGGTTGGCGGTGCCAGCGCCAACTGGTTCCAGTAGCAACTGGTCCCAGTAGCTACTGGTCCCAAC
Source organism: Rhipicephalus sanguineus (assembly GCF_013339695.2). Lineage (NCBI taxonomy): Eukaryota > Metazoa > Arthropoda > Arachnida > Ixodida > Ixodidae > Rhipicephalus > Rhipicephalus sanguineus. Next base: position 198,834,499 of record NC_051180.1, read on the forward strand.
ACCAACTGGGAATTGGCTAATAAACCACTTGAACTGGGACCAGTAAGAACCAGTAGCAAAATTTTCACCTGGGATTGCTGTACTCCCCGGACGAGGAAACGGACTTTCTTCTCCTCGGTCATGCCAGGGTGTGTGGCGTAACAGTCGGGTCATTTGCACTGCGCAGACTGTCACGTTTTTATTCGGGAGCTGCACTCGTGTTTCCATAAAGCGGCGGCTCTTTCCTTTAGAACAACGCTCGTAAATGCTGCGAGGAAGCTGGTCCGGAAGATGCCCCACGTTGTCATGGTGGACTTCCTGTTTTAGAACCAGGCCCTGGCGCTGTCTTCCAATGCGAAGTACACAAAGCCCAACTTGTCGTTGAGGTCCCAATTGTCGAAGGCCGCAATCCTCTCGTACGACTCCAGCCATGTTTCTGCGTCCTCACATGATAATCCCTGAAAGATCGGCGGCTCCCTTGGCTGCTGCATCACGATCGCGGGCGGTGGCGCAGTGGCTGTCATCGTCGCCGCAGTCGTGATCACGGCCTTCGTCTTCTGGGACTTATCAGATAGAGGCCCGTACTCTGGTGGTAGACCACCAGAATACGGGCTAGCCTGCGACCACTGGTCGTGGTTAGCGTCGATGTCTTCGCGAGTTCGGCTGTGTTCACGGCTTGACAGGGGCGTCCTGAACGAACAGCACCTCCACCAGATGTCACGTGGTCGTGACGTTGACGAAGGCAGTAGTCGGCGTGTTCAAGACGAAACTCATTATTTGGGCGAACCTGTACTCGCGAAACGAGAAGTGAAACTGCAAGCAAAACGCGCTGTACACTGACAGCGGCAAACAGAGCGTCGGCCATCGATAATCTGATCTGCGCTAAGAGGTGTCGGTATTTACACATGCGGCATCGAACATTCGCGCCTTATCGCGTTAGTTCTGGAATGAACTCAACTGTTTGCGCTTGCGTGCTCAAGCCTATCGAAGATTCTGAAATAATCTGGAAGATTCCCAAACATTCGGGCGCCGTTTGCGCAAAGCAGTGGTTATACCTGTAACGGAACAGTTACATAAAAATAGCAAAAGAAGCGCGCGTGGCAATATAAAAAAATTAACTAACCGGCCGATCACATTGTCCTTAACAAGCCCTAATTTCAATGTCAGAAAGTGGCAGATGACTTTAAACGAGAGAAAAAAGTCAGCCTTGCTAAGAAATACTCACGGGGTCCCTTATGCACTTGCCTACAATGACTCGAAGGCAAAAGACACCTTCCCAGTCGATCCTCTGAAAGCATCTCACCTGGTTTTTCACTGACTAGCCCACTATGACCAAGCCATGGTGTCACCCGCCACGGTGGTCTAGTGATTATGGTGCTCGACTGCTGACCCAAAGGTCGCGGGACCGAATACCGGCCACATTTTGGATGGAAGCGAAAATGCTTGAGGCCCATGTACCTACTATGGTCGAGGCTTGGGCTAGTTGGTTCATGGTTAAACTTGGCAAAAAACAGCGCAAAATTGAGACAGGACACAAGACGAAGAAGGCACGACAACAGCGCGTACCTAGATTTAGGTGCACATTAAAGAACCCCAGGTGGTTGAAAATTTCCGGAGCCCTCCACTACGGCGTCTCTCATAATAATATCGTGGTTTTGGGACGTTAAACCCCAACAATTATTATTAAGCCATGATGTAATGCGATGATGTCATACGCACCCCCTCTGGTACACACCACCTCAAACAAAGCTTTTAGCCTATAATACATTCATTCGGCTAATAATAGAATACGCCAACGTAGTCTGGAAGCTGGAAGGTGCACCAAGAAAGGCCATTAGGTTTGTCTACAACACACCCAGTTTATTCGAGTCGCCTTCTGAATTAATTGCAAGAGCTAGGCTATTAACACTACGTAGTCGCAATAAAATGGCACGCCAAAAAACGTTCTTCCAGCGTGGAGTCGTGTGAGGCGAATGCATAAGGGTTTTTTTTTTAATCTCTTTCGGCCACTGCAGAGTAATCCAGCTGGCCTTGTCACGTGGCTCGAGGCGCCCTTTTGCTCAGATCAGTTACGGCGATGGTGACGAGCAAGCCAATAGACATCCAATTATCGTCATTAAAGCACAGGAACGTATCAATGCGGTTTTCCTGCTCAAGGTATGTCACATCTGCACGCAAAGTTTTTGCAGTCATCTCTGCTACAATAATTGATGATAATAATAGTCGTAGGGGTTTTACATCCCAAAACCACAATATGATTATGAGGGACGCCGTAGTGGAGGCCTCCGGAGATTTCCACCATCTGGGGTTCTTTAACGTGCACCTAAATGCAAGTACACGGGCCTCAAGCATTGAAGCATTTCGCCTCCATCGAAATGCCGCCTCCGCGGCCGGGATTCGATGCTGCGACCTTCGGGTCGAGTACCATAGCCACTAGACCCCCGCGGCGGGTATTCTCTGGTACGAATGAACAACTCGACAAGGATATGTGTTTTTGGTCGTACAACCCCAACAGTTATTATTATAAACAAGGAGATGGTATTACCGATATATGCTATAATTAGGGCCACAACATAGAGATAATCTCACTTTGGAAGCCCGCTGACGTCTTGTAGCCTCGACTGACGGCGGAGCATGGCCTCTGTAGGGCCGCCTCCTCCATCCCCGTGACCAAAGAGAAGAATGCTGTGTGAAACCCGCCCCTTATCCTCCAAGTTTGTCACCGTCTTCACCACCTGCGCCATTGTGAGAGTCGCAGCGCTGTAAACCACACTGCAAGGGTGCTGCAGCCAGTTGCTGCAGGTACTGCAGGTGAAAAGCCATTTCGCAGCAGAGATCAGTGTTACGGAGTTACGACTTGAGAATCCGAAGGTTCGGTCCCTGCCAGTGGCAAGTTTCACATCTATATCTTCACATCTTCATCACATCTAGTCTTCACGTCTATATCCCAATTCTCCCATTACACATAAGATAGTACAATTAACGTCCCCTATGCCTTTCTTGGCTTCATTATCTGCTGGCTTTCATTAAGGTCGTGTCAGAAAGAAGCGAGTCCTGATCGTGCTCGCACTGTTTTGTTGGCAAAATATACCGAAGAACAAACCAGCCCACGGTCAAAAATTATTAGGTCAGAGCCTGGAATTTAACAACAAAGCGGTATATTTTCAAATGGCTCGGCTGGTTACAAGCACGGTGCATATATAAGCAACGCGCCTACTACAATTCCGTCCTTAAGACTGAGCTGCCCCGTCCGTACATTGCCTCGACTGTTCGCGTAACCGCACTTGTACACTGTCGGTATCCGTCGAACAAAACTGCGGCGGCGACCTCTTCCCACCTTACGTCTTGCGATTGTTTTTACGTAGGCGGCGGCTCCTTCAGCCCGGCCAACAGCCCTACCCTTCACTTGACTGTTTTAAAGTCCGAGCTGTTTAAGCCGGCCGTAATATGTCCAACGGGAACAAGAAACCTCGGGCGCGCCACAGGAATCGGGCAAGCCTCACTACGGAGTACAGCAGGTGCGATCGTTAAACGTGAAAGAGGCATATAAAGAGACAGACACAAAAATAGAGAACAAGAGCGATAAAAACAAGGAAGGCCGCCCAGCGCCGCTCTTGCTTCAGGCTTCGCACCACTCGAGCGAAGCTGGCATTATTTTTTTGCTTCTGTCGCCGTCGGTGACTCGGACCCACACTTGAAAAAGCGCTTCTCTAAGTTGTCAGGCGTATTGAAGCTAGTGCGATGCTTGTGTTTACTGCAAGATTTCAAAACAAGAAGGATTGTGCAAAAAAAAAAACAAAAAACACAGCACACAATAGAAAGAGACGACGACGCTGGCACGCCAGGTTGCGTGTCTGTTCACCCTGTTTGGACACTGTCGCCGAAGGTCAGCGCAGCACACAACAATCCCTGTCTACCTCCATACAGAGACTTGTGAAAGCACTGCTTCGGGAAGCCACCCGAAGCGGGAGAGCCCACCAATACATATGTGGGATGCCGTGGCGATGGAAGGACGCATCCCGACATAAAGCATAACGACTGTTTATTAGCGTAGTAGCAGCAGAGGGGCGAGCATACCGCACTGCGCTCAGTCGGGTAGCGAAGGAAAGAAGGGGTCACCTCCGAGCTTGGCAGCTTGGTTTTATAGCCACCATCGGTGACGTAAGCCTCCGGTGACGCTGCGGTGGCGCTGTCCCTTATCGGAGGCATGGTGTAACACGCAGCCGTGTCACGCCGGGTTAGATAGTGACGAGGCAGAGGCTGCGCCAGTTTGTGCGCAGTGTGTCGCCACACATGCATAAGGTGAAGAAGCGTCAACTGCACAAAGAGCCGACAGTTATTCGGCTTGACTCCGGTCCACCCAGGCGGACCGTGGTGAAATTGGTGTCAGTACAGAGGTAAAGAGCGTGTCACATTGTGTAGTGCGATATCTGTGGATAGGCGGTCGGCGGCACGCATCCAAATCTACACAGCGGCGCTTCGCTGTGACTGATTTGAGCAGATTTTCGGTTAATAAAGTGCGTTGACGGCAGCCTAATGATGATATATACGCGCTCCATTGCCACATTAGTGCACGAAGCGAGCCTAACGTTCCTATTACGTGTGAGAAAAGCGCAATCTGCCAATCATTGGGGCACTGGCCTTCGGTGACAGTCGTGTTTTGCACTGTGTTCATGTTTTTTCTTTGTACGTGTTTAGCTTGTGTCCTGCCTATACTACAATATATAAATGGTGTTGCGCTACTGAGCCAATGAATTATTTGCTTCTTGATGTAGCGGCTACAGAAAAAAAATCCTGTATTTCAGTGTAATTAGTTGCAGCAGACTCTTACGCACTGTTTTTCTGTTTGCATGAATACGTGTAGCGCTAATAAGTGCGCGGCTTCAGGACTTTTTACCAATTACCGGCCTTTGCAGAGGCTAGTTCATGCTTTGCGGTGTCACAAGAATTTCAAAATCGCCAGCACTTCAGGATCCCTGAAAGGCGAAATGCTTGTGTATATCGTGTAGGCATATATACGTACAGGCATTTGAGACCGCGCTAACACAACAGAACAAGCTGCCCTCTGAGGACGTGCATAACGTTCGCATACATGTGAACACGGTGTGGCTAGCAGACGACGCAAGGAGCTGTCCACACTATGGGGTTTCATCCGCTCGCCGCTAGATGCCGACTCTGTTCGGTCTCGAGGCCAATATCTGGAGGGCTGAACTTGGCCGTTAGCATTTTCGCCAACACGGAGTAGGCGGTTTTGGCCGACCCCGGCGTTTCTGATGCCGCGGCGAGTGCAACCCATACTTGCCTTTAACTTACGATTCCAAGAAGCGTTTTCAACAATGCGGCTTTGCATTCCACGGAAAAACTCACACCGCCAGCGGCGAGCATATACGTTTCAAAATCTTCAAGCCACCGCGTCCACTGTACTGCTGGTGTTCCCAGATGGTTCAAAAACAAGAGAAGTTCTCCTTTCAGGTCGGCAATGTCTGAGCTGCATGGCTGTGCGTTATCACCAGGCGTTTTGCTGAGCTTCCTGGGGGCTGGCTATGTGCGACGCAAAAACGCGATGCGCTGAGAGCGAAGGCCGCTTCGGCAGCCTTTGTTCGCTGCGTAGAAAGCGCACCAAACGGGTATCGCCACAGCTGATGTTGCCGATGATCTGCTTCATGGCTGCAGTTGGCGAGCTGTGGACAACGATTACCACACCACGCCCAACTTTCCATCGGCTACAGCAAGGGTGTTTATATATATCCTGTGGGGCGCCCCATGGCATCAGAACGAAGTAGTAGAATATAATATACAGCAAAGTGCATTTGCAAGACTCAGCGTAAAAAGAAAAAGAAACATGCGCTCACCTCAGCCACACGGAGTTCAGCTCCGTACGTTTCGGAAGGAGCAAAGTGGGCCAGGACAGTGCTGCCATCAAGGCCTTCCCACACGAAGTTGTGGTGAGGAAACTTGTTCACTAAATTCCAGCTCAGCTTCTGAGTGAGAAATCGGGACACACCACAGATCCTGCAACACAGCACTCAGGGGTTAAGTGGGTGATACCGGCAAAGCTGCAGTGAATAACAAAATGCACTTTCCGGGATAACACTGCACATAATATTTCATGATGCATCTGTGTTGCTACTGCGCGATTACAGCTTTTTAACTCTGGTATGCTCCCCTAATAGAATGCAATGCAGTGGTTCCACTCCTGCGCCAACTGCGCCAAAGTGCGCCAAATTGTATTTACTGCGCCATCCTGATAATATCGACGAAATTTGCGCCAAACTGCGCCAAAGTCTCGGGTTTGGGGGCGTCTATCACCGGCAATCGCACCGCCGGCGCGTCAGAACCTGTGCAGCTCGATCTTGGGGCTGCCTATAAAGTCGCAATCATGGACCAAGAATTATTCCGCTGAATAAATAGCGCTCGCGCGTGCGTTCCGAATAAGCCACGATGCCATGCACTGTGCCGACGCAGCTTCTGTTCTGCAAGTCGGCTCGACAGCAAAACGCGCTCTCCGCAGAGGCTCGTGACGTCTAGGCCTATCGGTAGCGAGAAAGTGCGACGGCAATTCATCGGCGGACGTCGTCTGTTCCAGAAACGCTGCTGATAGCTCGTTTCAAGCGTCGCACGGCACGTAAGGAAAGCAATGTTCAGTAATAACCACATGAGTGCCACTAAAATGTCTGTCACTTCTGTTTCCGGACACCGCGGAATAAAATCTGGGATCGCTCGCAGTAGATATATGGGACAATATCGAATTTTCCTTGCTTTGCGTTTATGGAAAGAGCACACGAACGGTGGAAACGCGTTGACACTTTTCCTCAGATATACTTTATCCATGGATCTTCATCCAGAACCGCTTTTTCGTAATTCCTTCCGCCAGCACGTCTGAGTTTGTAATCACTCTGCGGTAAAGAGCCCCTAAAAGGCCCTGCCCTTTCGAGCTCTCGTGCTAGGGTTCCAATTCGAATTTTTTGCTTGCTTTTTTAAAAATGTCATCTCATTAGTAAAATCATATCTCCTGGTCGGAGCAGCCGCAAATGGGCAGCTGTCAGTAGCGGGCTCGTCGCTGACGGCCCACAGTGAAGCGGCTACGCCATGTTACACGTCCGCCCCTCGCTTTCGGGGGTCAATAGCTAACGGTTAAAAAAATGCCCCCACCTCCCCGAAGGGAATCGTGAGGAAATGCGAATGCATTTCTTGCGCCGAGAGTACAGTGCCGTCCACTGTTAGGGTGAACACGGCGCAGCGTAGCCACGCTCCCCGCAGCGCCAGTGCACCTGGCGCGACCGCGCATCGAAGCGTAGCGACGCATGCGCAGAGGGACACGCGGGAGCGACTTCGCGTTGTGTGCAACAGAGCTGCACCAATGCCGTGACGCCGCTCTTGCCTTGCTTTAGTTAAGCAAAAGCGGCGCGCTCGTGTGCGCCTGCGCCGCATCGATTCGGTGCGCGGCCACGCCGGATGCAATGGCGCTACGTGGAGCGCAGCCACGCTGAGCCGTGTTCACCCTAAGAGTGGACGCCACTGTACATGGGGTAGTAATTTTAATGGCGTAAAGCTGGACACATCGACGCGCTCAATTGTCTCCTTTAGGGCGCCTCTTTCAACGAACGCTTCCTACGTGCGTTCGTAATCACCTCAGGGATGTTGCCACCGCCTTCAATGCAGCACAAACGCGTTTATAACGCGCTGTTTTCAGGCTGTGCCAAGGCAGCATAAACGCTACAAACGCGTTTCAAACGCACTGCATTGAGGCGGTGGCGCAGGGAGGAGAGAGAGCGAACGGCGAGAGAAGGAGCGGCGAAGCACTGCACCTACCCTCTCCTACACTCTCGCAACACATGCTCCGGTTGCTAGGGGCGAGGATAAGCGCGCGCGCCCGCATCTGTTGCTATGGAAGAGGGAGTGAGAGCGGAGAGATAACACCTGCCGGCGCGCGGACAACGCCGGATGCCTCACATAGCCCGACTAAGAAATGCATTCGCATTTAAAAAACTAAGTTTCGCTTAAGAGCGAAGCAATGAATGCGATACCAAAAAAATGTATTGTGAAACGAAGTAAGACTAGCAGCTAACTCTTTTGGATCCGATCTCGCGTAACTCAACAAAACGCTGGTTTAAGGGAATATGGCCCCTCCAGGAACCGAAGCATTTTCTTGCTCTGAGTTCTCTAAACGCGAAGTAAGCGTTGAGAGCACAGCAAGTTTACGAGCCGTCTCCTGATGCCTCGAGATAGCGCGCGCGCAAGCGACTGCGCCCTTCGAACGATGCGGTCCCCCCCCCCCCTTCCACTCCCCTGGCGTCCCTTCATGCTCCTTACGAAAGACGGGCAGGGTTTCTCTCTCTCTCTCTGGCAGAGTTTCCTCTCTGTTTGATGAGCAATCGACGGCAGGCCCGCACGCGGGATGATGTTATCTCATGCGCTGTCCGTGCGGCGGAGACAGACGGCCGGCTAGTTTAATCTCCGCTTCAGCCGCGTTCGTCGCCAGCGTTCGCGAGCTTTTACCCGCGGCTAGAATGCGCGTGGTGATGTTATTAATTTGGACTTTATACGGAAAATTACGGCAACGGCGACGGCGAAAATCCGCCGAGGGTGTCCATAGAATTGCTATCGCAAGGGTCAATGTGGATGGCTGGATGGATGCTATGAGCGTCCCCTTTGTAACGGGGCGGTGACATGTCTGCCACCAGGCTCGAAAGAAAAAAAGAACTTCCTTGTTTCATGTTGGCCTAATACCTTATCTACATTGATTAAATCTATGTTATTATACCAAAAAATACAAATTCACGGTCTATCTCTCTGCCTCTTAAGGCAGAATGACCTTATTATTCCCCCATTATTTATTTTTGTTCTTTATCTCTACTTTTCTGCCACCAATACTCTAACCGTCTCTTACTTATTTCTATCGCGGACATGTTCAGCTTTCCATTGTTGTCCCTAAAACCCAAGGCTTCCTGTAGACTCGTGCCCACACGTATACCTGGGTGAATATCGCCACATTCAATCAGTACATGTTCCATCGTTTCCTTAGTTCCCCCGCAGCATGTACATTGTTCTTCTTCGTTACTGAATCTCGCTTTATAACTACGCGTTCTAAGGCAGCCCGACCTTGCTTCAAACAGTAAAGCGCTTCCCCTTGAATTATCATAAAACCTTTCCCTCCTTATTTCCTTTTTTCCCATTCGGTAGTCACTCAGAGCCGGCTTCTTTTCCATCGCTGCCATCCAATAAGTCCTCTCCGCCTCTCTGACCTTCCGCTTAATGCTCCTTGTTGCCATATCGCCCGCACTGTTAGCCGTATATTTACTGGTGAGCCTCCTAGTTCTTTTTCTCCACTGCGTGTCAACACTTTTTCTATACAAATACCTGAAAACCTTCTCTGCCCATCTACTCTTCTTCATTTTCCTCAGCCTCTCTTCGAATCTCATTTTGCTCTGAGCTTCCCTCACTTCAAAGCCTGTCCATCCCATATCACCCTTTACAGCCTCATTTGTCGTCTTCCCGTGAGCGCCCAACGCGAGGCGGCCCACCGTCCTTTGATTTACATCCATTCCTGATTGTACCTCTGACTTCATGCACACCACTGAGTTCCCAAATGTAAGCCCCGGGACCATCACACCCTTCCACAGCCCTCGAAGCACCTCGTACCTATTGTACCCCCATAAAGCTCTGTGCTTCATAATTGCAGCATTCCTCTTTCCCTTTGCTACCGATGCTTTCTCTTGTACCTCCATATATCTATCCCCCTCATTTACCCATACTCCGAGGTACTTAGGAGAACTTTTTGTTGGGCAAGTTGGTGAACGTTCATAATTGATTTTAAGGCGCAAAGCAGGACAAACACAAGAAAGGACACGGGACGGAGCGCCACTAACAACTGAGACAACAATCAGTTGTTAGTGGCGCTCCGTCCCGTGTCCTTTCTTGTGTTTGTCCTGCTTTGCGCCTTAAAATCAATCCGAGGTACTTGTACTCGCTTACCCTCGGTATTTTTTGGCCCTGTATAAAGACCGCATGGTCTTCGTGATCATTGAATACCATCAATCCACATTTTGTTGCACTAAATTCTAGTCCTAGAGCCTCACATTCCCTTCCGCATATATCTGCCAGTCGCTGTATATCATCTTGACTGTCCGCAAATAAGACAATATCATCAGCATAAAATAGACCTGGAAGCTTCTGCTCAACCATCGTGCCGACCTGTTTGTGTGACAAATTAAATCCAATGTTGCTACCTTCTAGCGCTTTTTCCATCCTCACCATGTACAGCATGAATAACAGCGGGGACAAAGGACATCCCTGTCTCAGCCCCTTGCTAATTTCAACGCTGTCCTTGCTACTTATTCCTTCCCATTCTATACAAACTGTATTTTCTCGGTATATTTCCCTCAAAAGCTGTATACAGTCGTCACCTATGCCCACTTCTTCCAGTATATCCCACAAAATTTCCTGATTAACGTTGTCATACGCCCCGGTAATATCTAGATAAGCTACGTATAAGGGCCTGTTTTCTATTTTCGATATTTCTATACACTGAGTAAGAACAAACAGATTATCGTCTAACCGCCTGTCGATTCGAAATCCATTCTGAAGTTCTCCCAAAATATCATTTTGTTCCACCCACGCTTCTATTTTTAATTTTACTGCCTGCATCGCCAACCTGTATAGCACCGATGTAATGGTTAGCGGTCTATACGATCGAATGTTATCCTTTTCTCCCCTGCCTTTATATATTAAGTTCATTGTACTTTTTCGCCAACTGTCTGGTATTTCCCTCTCCTGTAAGCACTTTTCTACGGCTTTCAGCAGTGCTTCTTTAATGTTATGTCCGAGTTCGTTAATGAGGCTGATGGGAACCCCATCTAAGCCCGATGTAGTGCGCTTAGGAATTTTTCCTTCGGCTTTCTTCCAATTGAAATTCTCTAGTAGTCGGTTGCACTCCTTTGCGTACTTTTACTCACCGGGGGAATCCCCTGGGCGACCTTTTTAAACGAATCGGCTGTTATCTTTCGGATGTAACCTAGCGCTTCATACCCTTCCAATTGATTTTCTCCTTCATCTACCAAACGTTGTTGCATTGTGACAGACTTCCTACCCAGCGCTTTTAGGTGGCTCCAGAATATCCTAGGCGCGGCCTTCTTCTTTTCGCGAATCTCTGTCATCCAGCGTTCACTTTCACCTTTAATTTTTGCCTCGACTAATTTCTGCACAATGGATTTTTGCTCTAAATATATTTCCCATATATGTACGGGTCAGATTTTGCGCCCCCCCCCCTCTTAGGTGATTAGGGGGGGCAGGGCGGCCGCCGCCCCCCCTGCCCCCCCCCTCCTGTGCGCACGCCTATGCTCCTGAGATCATTTTTTCCATGAGATTTGCAATGAATCGAAATTAGGGGTGTGCGAATATCCGAAAGTTTCAAATATTCGTCGACTATTACATTCGAAATATTCGTATTCGATTCGAAAATCGTGTGTTCGAAAAGTTTCGAATATTCGATACTTCGAATATTCGAAAAATTCGAATATGCGATTCGATTATCATGCATAAAATAACTCGTCTTCCACATTTCTGCTGCGTTCGTATCGCTAAAAACGTTGCCGAGAGGAGCGATAAACATCGTAAGTACACGGAGGCACGATATCTGCCTGCAACAAGCGCCCCAATACGTATGATTTATTGGTGGTGCATCTCCGACGTGCAGCGCTGTTGGCGATCATGTAACCGTATATTTTCAATATTATGCGGCCGTAACGTGCCGCGCTACCACTCGTTCACTATGCGGGACCACTTCTGAAGAGACAGTGACCCACGCGACTGGTGGCGGACTGTTCAGATACCCCAGTCTGGCAAAGCTTTGCCCCATGTAACTCCCTATACCAGCCACTTCTGTTCCAAGCGAGCGTGCCTTTTCAGTGGCAGGGGGGTGGGGGGTGGGGGGTTGTATCTGTTACAAGGGAGCGCCTGATGCCTGATCATGTGGAGCAACTCATATTTCTTCATGACAACATCTAGTAATTACTTTCATTGTGCCGTGTTATTTGCTTGTGTTGTGATGTGCATTGTGCTAGCCTGGACATTGTGTTCTGGAGATAGCAGTGTATGTTGTGTTGCCAGTCAGGTTGTTAATGTTTTTTTTTAAATAGCTACATGTTAAATAAAATATTGTTACTGTGGAGGCATTTTTCCTTTGATATTCGATATTCGATTCGATTCGATATTCGAAGGTGGATATTCGTATTCGATTCGTTGTCACGTATCTCGGGAGCGCTTGCAATGTGTGATGGAGTTGGGAGAGTGAACGAAGCGGGTGACCGTGGCGTCACGGCAAACACACTTTATATAACAACACGGCAAACAAGAAGTTAACACCAGAGATTAACTAGAAGTAACATATTCAAAAATGCCCCGCGGTACAAATGAATACAACAAACACTTCTAACTAAACTCGGCCTGAGTGGCCCGAAAGTCTGGCAACTATGGCGTCTTGGTCTAGCGATGCAAATGGAACGGTCTTACTTCGCGTGAGTCCGTCGCCTCGCTTCCGCGCCAAAGTCGACGCTGAGTCCCGTCGATGCTACTCCTCGACGTCTGGGAGTCGCCGTCGTCGAAGCTGCCGCCTCGCTAGTCGTCCTCGTCGCTGACCCGTCGGTCTTCGTTCGAGAACGTCGTCTCGTCCGGTTAGGCCCAACCCTCGGCCTATCCTCTTGGTGCCACTGGGTCAAGCTGCCGACGTGGCTCTCCAGGTGATTGTCGGCGGGTTGCCGTCTCGTCGAGCTGTGGTAGTGCCGTAGGTGCCCTGCGAACTGCTGAATGAGGCTGCTGCAAGCTCGGGGAGCCTCACTTGGGTGACGCCAAGGTCGACGGCTACCCTCCCGAGCCTCTCGTGCCGCTGCCCCCAGAACGAGGCCCTACTTCTCTCGTCGCGGGTGCGACGCTGGCTTGCCACACCTTGCTCCTCGACGACCCCACCGAACAATGACTGCTTGATCCTCTGGGGTTCCGCACCTCAGTTCGGGTCGCGTGGCACGCGCCTTCCTCCGGCCAATGGCTTGCGTCGACGTGGCGGGGGTGCACACCATCGGGTATTTTTCCATTCCCCGCACACCATCGACGCCTTGCGCTGTCCGGCGCGCGCCCCGTGCCCCTTTACTCATGACATTCGTATTCGAAAAATTTGATATTCGCACACCCCTAATCGAAATATTTCTAGCCTTCATAAGAGCCCCATAATAATACTCAGGTGCTTGAATGTTAATGCAATATGCTTCTGTATTGCACTCCACGATATAAAATTCGCTGCTCCAAAGTGCTCCCAGATGCAAAATTAGCTGCTCCAAAGTGCTCCAAGATGAAAATTTTGCTGCTCCAAAGTGCTCCAAAACGGAAATCTTGCTGCTCCGAAAATTGCTCCAAATCAGAAGTCCTCGGTAGCATCACTGAATGTCGCACAGCGCGTGCAACCTGGTTGCATATCTTGTTCCGGCTATATTGGTGTTGTCTTGTTCAGATTCTCTGGAGCCGCCGTGGTGTCCCAGTGGCCACGGTGCTGGCCAGAAAGGCGCGGGTGCGATCCCGCATTTCGATCGAGGCGAAATGACGGAGTGCGTTAAAGAGTCCGAGCTGGTCAAACTTATTCGGAGCCCTCTTAGCCTGCGTCGCTTCCCACAAACCTCTGCACTTTGACTTGTTGAAAGCCTCTGCAAACCTGCCCGTCGTGTTTCCGCAGCATTGGGGGTCTTTGATAGTGAAACATCTTACCGGTACTTACCTACGGAGCAGAAACCTGGAGACTTACAAAGAGGGTTCAACTTAAATTGAGGACGACGCAGCGAGCGATGGAAAGGAAAACGATAGGTGTAACGTTAAGAGACAGGAAGATAGCAGAGTGGGTCAGGGAACAAACGCGGGTTAAGGACATCATAGTTGAAATCAAGAAGAAGAAATGGATATGGGCCGGGCACGTAGCACGTCGGCAGGATAACCGGTGGTCATTAAGGGTAACTAACTGGATTCCAAGAGATGGCAAACGCGTGAGGGGGAGACAGAGAATTAGTGGGTAGATGAGATTAAGAAGTTTGTAGGTATAACGTGGCAGCAGAAAGCACAGGACCGGGTTGATTGGTGGAACATGGGAAAGGCATTTGCCCTGCAGTGGGCGTAGACAGGCTGATGATGATGATGATGATGATGATGATAGTGAAGAGGAAAGCAGGATTTTCATTTTTGTCCGTGTATATGCAACCTGCACTGAGCGATACGGAACAATGTATTTTGTGTAGAATTCAGTGAAGAAAAAAATAACAGCACGTGGCTCTTATAAAGCTGTTAAATAACAGCTGTGTGTCAGCGTTCCTTCTATAACTCTTTATCAAAATGAGTATAGTTTTTTGGTGGATAGGTTTTGATCAAGCGGTGGTATCAGAGATTGATTTTTCTTCTGTGGTGTTGTGCGCATGCTTGAGGGTTCTTAAGCTAAGCTTTCGGAAGAATAAAATTTAGTTGCGAATGTGCGCTTGTCCGTGTCTTACGTGTCTTCTACGTTCCTGTCTTAACATTTGCGCCATCAATTGAAGTTCAGCTATGCACCAACTACAGCTATACTTTCTAGCTATACTTTCTAAGAAATCTGTATGCGTTTCCTTGTAACTGTATGCTACAAGCCGGTGCATGCCAACTTTCCATTTAACATGTCCAGTTGTCGAAACTTTGGCTCCACCTTCATTCCCTACTGAACGATTTGGCATCACTTGCAAGCCTACATCTTCCGCTTAAAGGGGCCCTCAACACTGTCCAAGTCCTCATTGTTTCGCTACTTGCGGGTTGCGTAGACTGAAGGGTGGCCAGATTAGTGCAGCCACAACGGTAGTGATGGGCTTCCAAAGCAACGTCAACCGGTGCCACTGGATGGATGGATGCTATGAGCATCCCCTTTAGAACGGGGCGTCCCCTTTAGAACTTGTGTGCCACCAGGCTCAGCGCAAAAATAAAAAAACTTCTTATTTTCTTTTATGTTGCAATAATGCCTTGTATACTTCGATTAAATCAATCTCACTATAGATCACATAAATTCACAGCCCAGTTCTCTGTCCCCACGGCAGAATGTCCTTATTTTTTCCCTTATTTATTTTTGTCCTTTCTCTCTAGTTTTCTGCCACCAATGCTCTAACCATCTATAACTTATTTCTAACGCGGACGTGTTCAGCTTTCCATTACTGTCCCTAAAGCCCAAGGCTTCATCTAGGCTCGTGCCCAAACATACACCTGGGTGGATATCTCCACATTCAATCAGAACATGCTCCGTTGTTTCCTTAGCTTCCCCACACCATGTGCACTGTTCTTCTCTTTAGTGAATCTCGCTTTATAACTACGCGTTCTAAGGCAACCCGACTTCGCTTCAAACAGTAAAGCGTTTCCCTTGAATTATCATTAAATGCCTCCCTCCTTATTTCCTTTTTGCCCTTTCGGTAGTTACTCAGATCCGTTTTTTTTTTCCATCGCTGCTATCCAGTAAATCCTATCCGCCTCTCTGACTTTTCGCTTAACGCGGTATGACAACGCTGTTTCTTGTCATATCGCTTACACTGCCAGCCGTATATTTACTGGTGAGCCTCCTTTTTCTCCACTGTGTGTCAACGGTCTTCCTATACAAATACCGAAACACCTCCTCTGCCCATCTGCTCTCATTCACATTCCTTAGCCTCTATTCGAACCTCATTTTGCTCTGAGCTTCCCTCGCCTTAAATCCTGCCCATACCATATCGTCCTTTACAGCCTCATTTGTCGTCTTCCCGTGAGCGCCCAACGCAAGGCGTCCCACAGTCCTTTGATTCACATCAATTCCCGATTGCACCTCTGCCCTCATGCACACCACTGAGTTCTCAAATGTAAGCCCCGAAACAATTACACCTTTCCACAGACCTCGAAGCACCTCGTACCTATTGTATCCCCACAACGCTCTGTGCTTCATTGTTGCAGCGTTCCTCTTTCCCTTTGCTGCCGAGGCTTTCTCCTGTACCTTCATGTACATCCATGTAAGAGCAAGGTCTTCACCAGCCACTGCTCTTGACGGGAAGCGCCATCTATGGCAAAAATATCGTAACTGGAAATATCCACTGCACGTCTCCTTTCTCCACAACGCTGCCCCCGCACTTTTGCGCACGTGCAGAGCTTTCGGATTGCATCTGTGGTGCGTCACGATGTAACTATTGCTGAGTACTCGGACGCTACGGAGTCGATAACACCCACAAAACGTTGACCGACCGTTTAGCCATTGGGGAATTGCATATTACGAGCAGATGGCCCGAGAACGGTTGATCTTCAACCACGCAGGCTTTGTGCCTTTGTCGGGATGCGGAGAATCGTCGAAAACATAAATGACAATCTCTTTAACGGGAACAATCTAATGAGTCGTGCGCCGCACGGGCTGGGAACGAAGGAAACGCTAGGTTCTCATAAAAGCGAGCCAGAAACAGGTGCACTATAAGTACTAGACCGCCTTAGCAGGTGAGGCAAGCAGCAGTCACTCTTGCAGAGGCGCTGCTAATACATCTTCAGACGGAGTATCGCTGAATTAGCATGTCTTAATTAGCAAGGTCTTAATCAATGTGGAATCAATTAGCAAGGCCTCAATTAGCAAGTTCTTAGTTAGCGAGACCTCTATTAACTAGTTCTTAACCAGCTATGCCTCAATTAGCATGCTATTAATTAGAAAAGTCATAGTGAACAATGTATTAAGTAGCATGGACTTAATTAACCATTACCCATAATTCGCAAGGTCTTAAAGCGCCAGTAAACAACCCCGATGTCCAAAAATTGTAATGAAAAGAAATATGCGCACTTTTGCTATGTGAACATGCTGCCGCAAGAATTTTGCGAGTACGTGCTATAATAAGGAAGTTACAGGGGTTAGAACATCCGTTTCAGCTGGTTTCAAATTTTCGCGCGGCCTCACCACCCTTCTCCGCCACATGGAGGAAAAGGCGTAGCCCGTCGTCGTGACTCCGCCCACTTCGGCAACGTGACACGACGTCAACAATTGACGTCATGGGCGAGCTCGATCAGTCGCAATGCACTTCCGCTTGCTGCGGCTCCTGGTTGTTTATTGTTTATATTGTCGCACGTGCTCCGTAACTTGACGGGCAGTTTTCGGCTCTTCACTATTTTTAAACCTTTGTGACAGTTCACAATGCAGCAGGAATGCGTGCTTGCTTTCCGAGACGTCGAAGGGGCGCGAGAGAAAAGCCTGGAGAACCCCGCTTGCCGCGCGAGCAAGCGCGACCCGTCCGAGCTACCGGCGATTCCCCTCTCCCCGCTCGATTTGCAGCCGGCAACTGAACAACGCTTCGCCTCATGTCGACTCGAAGGCGAAGCATCACCGCAGGGCCAAAAAACAAGGCGCAGTTTCGTAGCGGTGGGTGGGAACAGGAACTGACGTTAACTTGACAATTGTTTGTTGAGACCTGGTTTAGACCAATCGACGAGCTCACTGCTACGTCAACTCGGCGATCGCCGAGTTGACGTCACTGCGCGTACGAGGAGGATTGGTCAGGCGTAGGAAAGGAGCGCGGGAATTGTTTTTCGAAATGGAGGGTCTGCGCGGCGCGCAGCGCTGTAATATTCGGAAAACGTGATCGCCGCGGTCTACTGTACGGATTAGCGAGCTTGTTTGGCGGGTGTAAAAAAAAGTCGCAGCCTGTTTACGGGCCCTTTAAAAAGATGAAGAAGAGGAGCGCCGGCCGAGCAACGCGCTGTAAGGTAGAGGCCGATCACGATAGTTTTTTGTTCACTCTGCACGGCCTAATTAACCTCGTGCTTACTGACAAGTGACTCACATGAAGTTGCAGAACTATTGCTTTTCAGCGGAGTAATCTGCGGAAACAAACTAATTTACTGTAATCACACGCATCTAATAAAGTTGTTAATTATTCATCCCCGCTTCCGGTTCGGCGAGGTCGCTTCTAGGGCTGCGACGCCGCAGTGCTCAGGGCCGAGCGCACAAGTCCGTGCCGCCACCGCTGCCAAATAAACCGCGCTAGTTTTTTACTATGAAATAAACCACCTTCGCCGGCAGCGTCTGTCCCCCGCACAGCTCGGCCGCGCGAGCGTCATTGCGGCGCCGTCGTCGTATGCAGTTCAAGTTATTCAGCCTAGAAAAATCAAAACGCACACAAACAAAAATGGTGCCTACCCTTAACTCGACCTTTCCGGAGTCACCACTCGCCGCCAATGGAATAAGCTGAAAGCTCCAACCAAGGGGAAGCTGGCAAAACGTTTATCCAACGTACTGATGACGCCGTTGCGATAGTAACAAACAACGTGGAGCCTCTAGAGTGAACTGCACGTGCGAAACGAGGCGAACGCCTCTATCACGTTTCGTGGCTTTAGTTACCTTTCTTGTTGTGACGGCGTCTATTTCGACGCTCGCGCAGCGGGCAGGTTGACCTCCCTTCCGCCAACTCTTTTACAGGAAGTTCATAAAAGTATCTCCTGTGAGTCATCTTTTTCAATAAAGATGTCCTTACAGGGTTGCAACCACTGATCACTCATATCTGAAGGTACGAGATCAAAACACAAGTGGAGCACCAATTATGCTAGGCATTGGTGTTCAAAAGCATTGACACCGTGGTCGAAAACGCCAATTACACGCTAACGGACTCATGAGTCGACTCACTCAGACTCAGATAGAACCGTCACTCTGAGTGTGAGTGAGTCCGAGTGAGTAATATTTTGGTGAGCATGAGTCCGAGTGAGTCCGGCTGAGAAAAATTTCAGTGAGTCTGAGTCCGAGTGAGCTCTAAGGGCAAAATATATTTCATGAGTGAGTCTGAGTGAGCTCCACATTTTTTGCCGACCTATCCCCATATGTACTCTCGAAATGCCAAAAACAAACAAATTGTTCAAGAAACCCACAACTGCCACGCGCGAAAATCTTACATTCCCAGGAAAGACAATTCTTTTCGACAAAGCCCGAGAGAGGGAGTGCTGACGCAGTTCAGCCCTAATCTACAAATCCTCTCTGCCTCGATAATTTCTCTTGTCGTTTTATTTGTTTGTTTGTTTGTTTTTTCAGCGATAACGGTGTCATGCAAAAGCGGTTTGCAGCCACACATGCTGCAGTGCAAGGCCAAGAAACCATCGCGACCATTCTTGACGTTACAAGTGTGTCCCCGGAGCCGGTCATTAATACAGCGGCCACTTTGTCCTATGTAGTGTTTGCCGCATGAAAGAGGTATCTGATAGAGTACACGTGCTGTACTCTATCAGTGGCTGAGGTGAGCTTTGACCGGCGTGCTTTTTTTTTTTTACGTTGAGGTGAAAATTTGTGTCACCGTCTTGCAAGTGCACTTTGTTGTATATTATATTCTACTACTTTGTTCTGTTGCCGTGGGGCGCCCCACAGGATATATATAAACACTCTTGCTGCAGCCGATGGAAAGTTGGGCGTGGTGTGGTAATCGTGTGTGTGTTGTTCCTTCGGAGCCACCGACGGTAATCGGTGCTTTCTGAATGCCTTCCACTTTCCGCGGGATTTTGTGCATTTTGAACAACGTCGTTTTGCGTTTGAAACATCCTTAGTGCACAAGTACGACAGCTTTTTCGGGGCAGAAAACACCGCCTTCACATTGGCCCTCTCCCCAACCTTTCTCAAGTTGTGAGAGACTCCATGTAGATACGGAACTAGAGAAAGCCTCTGAGGCCTTACTGGCTCAACATGTGGGAGGGCTTGTTCCGAGAATTGAAGCTTCTTGACCCAACTTCCCGCGACTGAATCCTGTATGTGAGAGGGGTAGCCGCCATTGGAAAGTCACTCTGCTTGCTCTTTAAAACTAGCGGCCATTAGATGTGGGCAAGACTTTTGTAATGCATTGCGAAAGCACAAGTTTTCACTCCCTAATTTAACGAGTTTTGAGTGGGCGGAGTGGTACGGAAGCAGAGGTTTCTTGCTCCTGGGCTGGTAAGCCCAACAGGTGCGGTTTTGGTGAAATGTAAAGACTATATGTCTAAAAATCTGAGAGTGTTGTTAGTTGGCAACTCATAAGTTAACAAGAGGCGTTTAAAGCGCTCCTTGATGAAATTGAGGATGTCTAGGGCACAGGACATGAGGTCACAGTCAATTCTGCGCTATGCGATCAGTTATGCATTAATAACATGCCCAACTTCATACTCTTGTCAACTATCTTTCTAGTACAACGGGCCCTTTTATGTGTTCTCCTCGAAACCCCTCTGCGACGGTTGCGTTTCTAGCCCTAACCACTTGTCGTGCGAGAAGACTTACGTTCTGCATGCGAAACAAAACGCGTCCTCAAGAAGCTAGACTGCTCTTCGGTGGGTTTACCCCATCCGTCGGACATGGCACGAGAGTGTGCAAGATCCTGAAGACCGAGTTCAGGAGGCAAGTGCGACTGCTCGGGCAATGGCTGTCGCTTCAAGTCCTGGACAGCAGGGACGATGCCGTGGGAAGAAAACAGCTTCGAGAACTTGAGCGAATCATTCACCAGACAACAGAAGCCATCTGGACGTGTGATTTAGCTCGTCTGAGGATTGACGCCAAACCAAGACAAAGGCAAGATGAGAAAGGCAAGAGCAGCGTTCACAAGCTAGAGCCATTACAGTTGCCACCGGAAATGACTGAGACCCTCTCACTTGGACCAAAGTTTGCGGTTGGGTCGAGGCTTTCCGCACCTGAAAGGCTCTCGTTGCATGTCCGTCAAATTTCTGGGAGGGCACCAAACTCGGAACAAGACCGATGTGTTTCAGCGGGCGTTGACGTGCTCCTCCGTTCGAAGCAACACACATCCAGGTTGCCGCTGAGAAAAGTGGAGGCCTACCTCAGGGACTACGCCCTCGCCGTGCTTCCCGCCGACAAGGAAGGAGGGTTTGCCGTTCTTTCTTTCGACATTTTCAGTTCTAGAGCAAGCGAAGATGTTTCATCGGTAATCAAATGCAACGACACTGTTGTTATTTCGAAAGTCAGATCTCAGGCTAAACAGTTGTGTGAAAAGCTTAACCTCACTAAACTCGCTAGCGGCATAGCAGGTAGCAAAAAACATGGTTGATCCCCCTTTCATAGGAATCGGTATAACACGAAAGTGAAACATGTCTTCACAGGGGTAGTTGAGCGTTTACTGTGCATTATTTCGCCACAAGGGTGAAGGAATGAATGCTATAGACCTTATCCAAAATTGGGGGACCCTTAAAGGGACACTAAAGGCAAATATTAAGTCGACGTTGATTGTTGAAATAGCGGTCCAGAAACCTCGTAGCGCTGCTTTTGTGCCAAGGAAGTGCTTATTTTGAAATAAAATCACGTTTTTAGTGGTCCGCATCGCGTTAGCGCGCTTCAAATCTCCCGCCTGAAAATACGACTCTCATACGTCACTGCTTCCATGCCCAACGTTGCCCGCTTTTACTGCGCGGCCGCCGACACTAGTAGCAGCCGAGCGGAAGTAGCGGGACCCACAGTAGCAACAACGGCGCTGCGGCAAAGACTTGCTCGGATGGGCACATTCAAAGCCGTCACCAAGTTGCGGTTGGTCTCGCAATCCTCAGTACGAAAGTGCAGCGAGCACACGCGCAGAGGTTTTGACTGTTTAGCACACTGGCGCAATGGCATGACACTAAGCCACTTCGAGCGTAAGGGTTCATTCCGCGGCACCCAGTGAAAAGACACACCGGTTTCCTTGCTGCAGCACTGGCGTTGTGCACCATTCGGGCATCCGGCAATATCACACGCATGCGGCATTTTGTCGAACTTTCTGTCAGAGCGACCTTCACGAGCGCGCAAAACACGCACGGCAGTATACGCGATCCCGAAACTACCACTGAGACGGGCGAGGCACAGCTCGGCGAAAACGAAACCTTTGAACCACGCGCGCCGTTCCCGATGGCAACGCCACGGAGGTTTTGTTTTCCATGAATCAAGCGGAAACGAACAAACAGCATTTTATTACGTCTTTTGATGCTCGGAATGTTCTTTTTTTACTGCTGCTAGTTTGATTACTAGTGATTTATTGTAGGCCGACTTCCCTACGTCATCGGGATCACTTCGAAAATGCCCCACTCGTGGCGCTCGTTATGTGATAGATTTAGCTTAATTTCTCGGTAAGTAGGGCACTGCTGTTGATAATATTGCCGTTTTAGAAGTTGTCATACATTGGGCTTTCACTCTAACATAAATTGTTATTTGCCTTTAGTGTCCCTTTAAGCTTCGCCTTTAAGAGTTGCACGCGATAGCAAAATCCGGCCCCTAGTGCGCACTTCAACCACTAAGTGCACACTTATTAATGCGTGTTCTTACACACACACGCACGCGCGCACAGACACACACGCGCGCGACGTACTCAGGCCAGGAAAGCGGAGGTCAAACGCCAACAACGCCATGAAGATGCCTTGCTGAGCCAAGGAAGCTGAAATGAAGCGTCGTCGTCGTGATGTCGATCACAGGCGTCAACGACGCCAAAATGACGCAGAACTTCAAGCTCGAGAAACGGAGGCCAAGCGTCGGCGTCGCCAAGACAAACCTGACATGAGAGCGACTACTTGACATGAATGTCCCGCCGGCACTCGTTGATTAGCAAAGGCTCTGCTGTAGTCGCATGGCCTCCGAGTTGGCGGGCGTGCGGCGCGTTTGCCATCTCGGAGGCTATAATGTTGGCTCTTTGTTTGATATGTTTTCCGCTAGATGGACATAGTTGTCTATTTGGAGCTGTTTGTAATTTTGTGTGTGTGTGTGTGGTGTGTGGTGGTGTGTGTGTGTGGTGGGTGTGTGTGTGTGGGTGTGTGTGTGTGTGTGTGTGTGTGTGTGTGTGTGTGTGTGTGTGTGGTGTGTGTGTGTGTGTGTGTGTGTGTGTGTGTGTGTGTGTGTGTGTGTGTGTGTGTGTGTGTGTGTGTGTGTGTGTGTGAGAGAGAGAGAGAGAGAGAGATTTTGCCGCCAGAGGCGCCAAAGGTATTTTTCGCGACTTTCAATGAAGAAATAAAAATATAAATCCACCTCTCACGAGATAAACAGGGTTGGTTTGAGTCAATGCGACGGACAATCTTTCCATCAGTGCAGTCATCTCATTTTATGTTCTGGGCAGTTGTCGGTCCCTTTAAGGAGACTCCTTCCATTACATGGCATTTATGTAGTGTTTTTTTTTTTCTTTGAAGCAGTGCCATGTAACATTGTGGCTTCGTGGTAGGACACCTGCTTGCCCCGCGAACGGCCCGGGTTCGATGCTCAATTGGGCCCGAAGATTTTTATTGTTTATTTTATTTGTTTCTTTCTCGATTTTTCGGTCACGGACGATTTTTCGCTCACAACCAACGACGCCGTCACCGTCGCCGCCGCCGACACCGGAATTTCTGCGAGAAGAGCTCTCTAACGCTATGGATGGATGGATGCTATGAGCGTCCCCTTTATAACGGGGCGGTGACATGTCTGCCACCAGGCTCGAAGAAAAAAAACTTCCTTGTTTCCGGTTAGCTTAATACCTTATCTACACTGAATAAATCTATGTTATTATACCAAAAAAATATAGATTCACGGTCCATCTCTCTGCCTCTTAAGGCAGAATGACCTTATTTTTCCCCATTATTTATTTTTGTACTTTATCTCTACTTTTCTGCCACCAATACTCTAACCATCCCTTACTTATTTCTATCGCGGACATGTTCAGCTTTCCATTGTTGTCCCTAAAACCCAAGGCTTCATGTAGACTCGTGCCCACACGTATAACTGGGTGAATATCGCCACATTCAATCAGTACATGTTCCATCGTTTCCTTAGTTCCCCCGCAGCATGTACATTGTTCTTCTTCATTACTGAATCTCGCTTTATAACTACGCGTTCTGTGGGTCCGGCGGCAGCATGGAAAGCACTCGCTTCAAAATCCTATGCTCTGTCTTGCAGATTGCTGCATGCACCGGATTCTACTGTGTTCAGGACGGTCCATCTTTTTCGAGCTATCCCGGCACCTTGCCTTCTTGGCCGGCCAGCGGATGCCTCGTCAATGCCTCGTGCGGTGAAATTGCTTGCTGGGATACAGCAAATGAATCTGCTGAAGGCTACAACATACGCTGGACTGTAGATGCGTGGTTCACCTGCGCGTGGCACGGCAGGAAGACGTCACCTGTGGGCCCACCGGAGGCTATAAAAGCATCGCATCGTGTACTACTCTTCAGTGGGTCCGGCGGCAGCATGGAAGGCACTCGCTTCAAAATCCTATGCTCTGTCTTGCAGATTGCTGCATGCACCGGATTCTACTGTGTTCAGGACGGTCCATCTTTTTCGAGCTATCCCGGCACCTTGCCTTCTTGGCCGGCCAGCGGATGCCTCGTCAATGCCTCGTGCGGTGAAATTGCTTGCTGGGATACAGCAAATGAATCTGCTGAAGGCTACAACATACGCTGGACTGTAGATGCGTGGTTCACCTGCGCGTGGCACGGCAGGAAGACGTCACCTGTGGGCCCACCGGAGGCTATAAAAGCATCGCATCGTGTACTACTCTTCAGTGGGTCCGGCGGCAGCATGGAAGGCACTCGCTTCAAAATCCTATGCTCTGTCTTGCAGGTGAGCTTGAAGTATAATTTTAAGACCTATAGAAGCGACAATCGTTTTTTGCTGCTGCTGCCGGACCCCCCTGCAGTCCTCATGAATGTGTCATTTTCACTAATGAATTCCTTGAGGGTGTTGTTGCTCTTGTGCGGTGATGTAGAAACTAACCCTGGACCCGACACTCAAAAAATGTTGCTCGAATTACTCTCGGGACAGGCAAAAATTAGCCAAGAGATATCAGGTCTTTCCTCTAGGGTTGCATCCTTTGAAGAGCGATTAACTAAAATAGAGCAGTCTATTGCACCAATTGCCGAAGTTGCACCGCGTGTGTCTGAACTAGAAAAGGCCGTAACTGACCTGCGAGAGATTGTTAATCAATTGGATCGCAGAAACGACGACTTAGAAAACAGGTCCCGCAGAAATAACTTGCTCATATACGGCTTAGCTGAAAGCTCTCGCGAATCTTCAGAAGAGTTGTTGAAGACGGTAACTGAGCTGATTACGTCGAAACTAAAAGTTAACTGCAGCGATATAGAACGTTGCCATAGGGTGGGAGGGCGCAAGAGCAATAACCCAAGACCTGTTATTATTAAGTTGCTCGATTTCAGAAGTAAGGTCGCGATTTTAAGTAATGCAAGTAAGCTGAAGGGCACAAAGGTATTTATAAATGAAGACTTCTCAGTCCGAGTGAGGCATATACGCAGGCAGCTATGGCAGAATTCGGCTGAAATAAGGAAAAATGCAGAAAAGGCGAGGCTGCACTACGATCATCTGTTGGTGGACAACGTTCGGTACTCTTGGGATGATACGAAGAAAGCTATCGTCAGCGTAAGCCGTCGGTTGACCGGAACTGGCAATGATTGACGGTCTCAAGCGCAATACTTCACGCTTTTGAATCTAAATGCGCGTAGCCTCATTAATAAAATTGAGAACTTTAACTGGCTTATTGAATGTCATGATCCATCGGTTATCTGTGTAACCGAGACTTGGCTCACTGAGTCCATTCTTGATCATGAATTCTTGCCTCCTGGTTACGCGGTTCTAAGGAAAGACAGGCCTTGTGGCCGTGGTGGCGGAGTGGCACTCTTTATTAAAAGTGGTATTGAATTCTCTTTACTAGAAGAACTACCGAATGTTGAATCAATATGGTGCAAATTAAAGCTTTATGGTCTCGCTATTGTTATCGGTGCCATCTATCGCCCCCCTAACTCTGCCCCTGACATTGTCTCGGTCATCAGTGATTATATTGTCGGTCAAAAGCTGAACAGTTCTAGACTGGTATTAACCGGTGATTTTAATGCACCCGCTATAGACTGGAAATTGTTAACATCAACTGGCCGTGATAGGACAATTAGTGATTCGTTAATAGACATGTCTGTAGCCTTTGACCTATCACAGCTGGTTGATGATGCAACGCGCGAAGATTCAGTCTTAGATCTTGTTTTTGTCAGTGATCAGTTGGTAAACAATGGGTATCAGTGCAATGTCGTTGACGGAATTTCTGACCATAAGGCCGTTATTGTTCACTTAAATGTTGCTTGTGTACCAGTGAGACCTACGTTTAAAACTGTCCTTAATTTTGAGCGTGCTGACGACATTTCTATTATTGCTAAGCTGGCAACATGTTTTGATGATTTCATGTCTTGTAGTGATCGCTGTAGTGTCGAGACGTTGACTAACCATTTTTATACTATAGCTAGAGAGTGCATTGCACAGTTTGTCCCTCAGAAAACTATAAAACGTCATGCTACACACCCATGGTACACCAGGCCCATCATACAACTCAAACGTCGCGTTAAGCGCCTGCGGAAACGACGCAATGTACACAACACGGAAGGGGAACACCTAATTAACTTGCTCAAGTCTGAACTGAAAGCAAAAATGACTAAAGCTAGAAAGTTTTATTTCAATACCACATTAACCTCTTTTATGAAAACCAATCCGCGTAAGTTTTGGCAAACCATCAATCCCACTACTTCCTGCCCGTCATCTTTTGTAATAAATGAAGTGTCCTGTTCAGATTCCTCGACAATATCGGAAGCATTTAATGGCTATTTCAAATCTGTATTTGAAGATGATAGCGGTACTACCCCTGATATTGATGATAACCCGGAAATATGTCCGATTCCAGAACTTGAAATTAGTTGTACCGGCATTTATAACCTTCTCTTGAACATCGACACTAATAAAAGTGCCGGACCGGATGGAATACCAAATATGTTCTTGAAGCGTTATGCGGAATGGAACGCTCGTTATTTAGCGATAATTTTTCGTAAATCATTAGACACATGTACAGTGCCGACAATTTGGAAAATCGCCAATGTAATTCCTGTCTTTAAATCGGGTAATAAGCAACAAATTTCCAACTACAGACCTATTTCCTTAACGTGTACTTGTTGCAAGCTCTTAGCAGCACATAATTCATAAGCATATTCTTCGGTACCTCTCTGAAAATGACATACTATCGCAGAATCAACACGGTTTCCGCCCTGGCCTTTCCACAACTACCCAACTCATTGAATTCACCCATGACATCGCTTCAGCCCTGAATAATCGAGGTCAAGTTGATGCCATATTTATAGATTACAAAAAAGCATTTGATATGGTGTGTCACAGAAAACTTGTTTTTAGGCTCAGCAAAATTATTAGTAACGAGAAAATACTAGGTTGGATAGCTGATTGGTTACGTTTAAGGACACAATTTGTCACTTTCAATCACGCACAGTCACCGTCGGCCGCGGTTACTTCCGGTGTACCGCAGGGCTCGGTTCTTGGGCCCTTGCTATTCATTATTTACATTAATGATGTAGCACAGGTCATTAGGGACACACCGGTGAGACTGCGGTTGTACGCTGACGATTGCGTGCTTTATACCTGTGTAACTAACATACGTGATCAAGAGGGTCTCAACAATGTATTTTCATCTTTTTGTGCATGGAGCACCGCGTGGCAAATGAGTATTAATTACCAAAAGACTGTACAAATGACGTTTACTAACAAAAAGCAGCCGCTAGTTTTCCGCTACAGTTACCATGGGCACTACCTTAACTCTGTGAAAACATTTAAATATCTTGGAATTACCTTCACCGAAAATCTAAAGTGGCACCTGCACATTGAAGCCATTTGTGCTAGGGCACTTAGGAAACTGGGATACCTGAAACGAACCCTCAAGCACTCTACCAGGGACTGCAAATTAACTGCTTACAAATCCCTCGTCAGGCCGTTACTAGAGTACGCCTCGGTGGTATGGTCGCCCTACACTGCAGTTGACATTAATAAGCTTGAGGCCATACAAAAGAAAGCAATACGGTTCATTTTTCGCAGATATGACCGCGATTTTTCTCCTTCTGCTCACGCATGCGCTTTGTCGTTAGAACCTTTGGCTCTTCGACGCATGCTTGAGCGTATCGCACTGCTTCATCAGATTGTACACGGCCACAGTCGCATCCAAGCGCCGATACATTTCAGTCATTCCACTAGGCGTGCCACGCGCCGATCCCACCCACTTAATATTATTACTTTTCAGCCATTTGTAAATTGCTTTAAATACTCTTTTTTTCCAAGCGTTGTCGAAATTTGGAACAGCCTAGATGGCTTCTTGCGGGAAAGGCCAAATGAACAGTTTGTGGAAGAATTGCCGAACCACATTTTGTGATGCTTTAATGATGCCTTATTGTACGTCGAGTATCATGCATTGTAACTTGTGTGTCCTCTTCTGCTTTGTATGATTCAATGTTTTGTATGCTTGTAGTTTTATTTACTTATGTACCCACTCCTGCTATGTCTCGTTCTATCGAGATAGCAGTATTTGTAAGTAAATAAATAAATAAATAATTAAATAAATAAATAAATAAATAAATAAATAAATAAGGCAGCCCGATCTTGCTTCAAACAGTAAAGCGCTTCCCCTTGAATTATCATAAAACCTTTCCCTCCTTATTTTGTTTTTTCCCTTTCGGTAGTTACTCAGAGCCGGCTTCTTTTCCATCGCTGCCATCTAATAAGTCCTCTCCGCCTCTCTGGCCTTCCGCTTAATGCTCCTTGTTGCCATATCGCCTGCACTGCTAGCCGTATATTTACTGGTGAGCCTCCTAGTTCTTTTTCTCCACTGCGTGTCAACGCTTTTTCTATACAAATACCTGAAAACCTTCTCTGCCCATCTGCTCTTCATTTTCCTCAGCCTCTCTTCGAATCTCATTTTTCTCCGAGCTTCCCTCACTTCAAAGCCTGTCCATCCCATATCACCCTTTACAGCCTCATTTGTCGTCTTCCCGTGAGAGCCCAACGCGAGGCGGCCCACCGTCCTTTGATTTACATCCATTCCTGATTGTACCTCTGACTTCATGCACACCACTGAGTTCCCAAATGTAAGCCCCGGGACCATCACACCCTTCCACAGCCCTCGAAGCACCTCGTACCTATTGTATCCCCATAAAGCTCTGTGCTTCATAATTGCAGCATTCCTCTTTCCCTTTGCTACCGATGCTTTCTCTTGTACCTCCATATATCTGTCCCCCTCATTTACCCATACTCCGAGGTACTTGTACTCGCTTATCCTCGGTATTTTTTGGCCCTGTATTATGAGCGCATGGTCTTCGTGATCATTGAATACCATAAATCCACATTTTGTTGCACTAAATCCTAGTCCTACAGCCTCACATTCCCTTCCACATATATCTGCAGTCGCTGTATATCATCAGTTCGGCAGCGGTGCACTACGGAGCAACATCTAAACTTTGCCTCTTGCAGTTTGCGTCCAGACATTACCGCCAACTACCGCCCCGTTGATCGTCTGCAGTGCCACGTGTGAGCTAGGACATCACGTGGTTGGAGCCATTCTTCCACGACTGTGCAAGGGCCGAGCGATAGATTACAAGAGACAGGACGTCATCACTCAGCAGGAGTTATCCTTCTGCGCCTGCGCCGAGACTGGGCGTGTCACAGACCACAGCATAAAACTGCGAACGGAACGAGCATCTGACTCCGTTCGGCAGCGGTGCACTACGGAGCAACATCTAAACTTTGCCTCTGCTTCTTGCAGGTGAGCAGTAAATCTTTACTAAGCCAATAAGTTATACAAACTTTGCACTGCTGCCGAACTTGTCAGTTCTTTTTTTCTGTACTTGTTTGATTCTTGTTTGTTAGGATTTCCTGTGTTCTCGTAATGTCGAAGGAGGCTAAAGCCATTGAAGACTTGAGACGGGAACTCAGGGCAGACTTGAGAAGTATCAAGGAAAAGTTTCAAGAAGTGGCTGAGCTGAAAGCAGAAATACAGCAGGTCCTAAAAATAAACCAAGATCTTCGCGCCGAGAATGCTAAGCTCTCATGCAGAATTGAGGAACTGGAACAATACCAACGCTCAAATAACATTGAAATAAAAGGCATCCCACTTGAAGGCGAACCGCTAACCATAGTGTCGCAATTGCGGGAGTTGATTAAAGAAGAGGTCTCGGAGGCCGATATTGACATCTGCCACCGAGTGCCTACTGCTAGACATGACCAGGCAAATATTATTGTTCGGTTTGTTCGCAGAACCAAGAGGAATGCCTTTCTCAGCAAAGCAAAGAAGGCAAAAATAGACACAACAGCACTAGGATTTCAACTATCATCCAAGGTGTTCGTCAACGAACACCTTACTCGGTATGGTAAACGCCTTCTTGGTGCTGCCGTAGAAAGGAAAAAGGAACTGAGATGGCGGTTCGTGTGGACGGCTGGTGGCAAGGTGTTCGTACGCAAGGACGAAAACTCGCCAGTTGTTCGAATCGCCAGCCTGGAAGACGTTGAAAAAATGGCCGCGTGAGCATTATGGCTTTTTTGTTTTTTTGTTTAATAGTTAGTTTGATCTAATGAAGAGTGCATATTACGATATTCCATCGTTCAATAAATTAGTTTCTAATAGCAAACTACTTAAACTTTTCTGCCTTAATGTGCGGAGTATTAAAAACAAAGAGGACAAACTGAATTGCCTGCTCGAGACAATAACGCACAATTTTGACATCTTATTGTACTGTGAAACATGGCTCACCATGAATGATGACCCCCCATACTATGAAAATTATGAATACCACGGTTTAGTAAGAACAAACAGCAGAGGTGGTGGTGTAGCAGTCTATGTTAAACAATGCCTTGCACATGAGCTAGTTCAAGAATTCTCTCATGTAACGAACAACGTAGAAAGTATAATGATACGTTTAGAATATGTCACAATTGTGCTTATATATCGGCCTCCATTGGGAAACAAACTCACGTTTTGCAATTTCTTAGAGCAGCTTTTGCATTTCCTCAGTCTTTCGTCTTCCCCCTTCGTCATAATGGGTGACGTAAACATTAATATGATGGCTGATGACACATCATCTAAACAGCTTTCTGGTTTAATTATTTCGTTTATGTGCGCAAACGTAATTACGGAACCTACCAGGCTCACTGTACAAACGCGTACACTACTTGATATATGTATAACTAACATACACCCAACTGACTGCGTTGCGGGACTGCTATCTGCTGAGATAAGCGATCATCTGCCTCTATTCTGCTTCATTCCTTACGTTCGTAAGCGAGGGGAGGGGAGAAAGGTAATACTGATGCGTAGTTTTCATGCCACAGCACTGGAAACATTTCGCTCCTTGATCCTATCAACAGATTGGTCATGTGTGTTTGAAAAGCAAGACCCAAATGCGGCGTACGATTTGTTCTTTGAAAAAATGATCCACTATTATGACCAAGCGTTTCCGTTAAAACCACGCTACCGAAGGAATAGGAAGATACGCAAACCTTGGATAAATGCTCACTTGTTAAAAATGATAATAAGAAAGAACAAACTGTACCACCAGTTTGTAAAATGTAGAAGTGCTGATCTGTTTAGCGACTTTAGGAAATTTAGAAATAAGGTGAATGCTGAACTGAAGCAAGCAAAAATTAAGTACTACGCACAATTATTTGATAAAATAAAGAATGACCCTAGGCAAGTTTGGAATGAAGTCAGAGACCTGAATGCCATGAAAACAAAGAGCACTGACATCAGCATAAAGACACCCACGGGAGTGTTGACTGGTACAGAGGCAGCAGCTGCTTTAAATGAATATTTTGTTTCTAGCGCCCAGTATCCTGACAAGGAGGAACACACGACCACACCTATCGTGAACAGTTCCAGCCTCTCTAACTCGATCATACTTACACCTGTTACACCTGCTGAAGTTGCTCAACTACTCCTCAAAGTGAAAAACAATGTTTCTGCTGGGCATGATGATGTCAAACCAGAACCAATGAAATATATTGCGGATATTATCGCACCCGTTTTAGTTCATATCATAAACAGAATGTTTGAAAGCGGTATATTTCCCGATCTTTTAAAAATAGCCCGAGTGTGTCCTATCCACAAAGGTGGGAATAAACATTTAATGACAAATTACCGGCCCATTTCTGTCTTACCTGTCTTATCAAAGGTGTTTGAGAGTGCCTTAAACGTTAGAATGCAGAAATTCTTTAATAAATACAACGTAATCAGTGACATGCAGTACGGTTTTCAAAAAAACAAATCTTGTGAAGGAGCGCTTCTTAATATTAAACATGAAATACAGTAGACTCTCGTTAAACGGAACCTAAAGGGACCGGGAAAATGTGTTCCATTAAACAGGAGTTCCGTTTACTGAGAGATGAACAGGGTGCAGAATTCATGTACGAAACCAACCATATCAGATTCAGTTGTTCCATTTAAGCAGCAGTTCCGTTTAACAGATTTCCGTTTACTGAGAGCCTACTGTAATATCGAATATTGAAAATCGAATGTATACATTAGGTCTATTTGTTGATCTCAGAAAAGCATTTGATTCGGTTTGCCACAACTTATTAATTGATAAGCTAGAAAAGTATGGTGTACGGGGAAACGCACTCACACTTTTACGTAATTACCTAACAAACCGATATCAATATGTCAGCATAAATAACGACGTTTCGACATACGCTGAAATCACTACGGGTGTCCCGCAAGGTTCAATACTTGGACCTCTGATGTTCATCATGTATATAAATGACTTGTGTGATATCCCTGAGTCGCCACAATTAGTTATGTACGCGGACGATGCGAACATTTTCTTTAAAGCTGCCACTATCCCAGATCTCGAGTTAAAAGTAAACTACTATATGAAGCAACTGTCTTCCTGGTTACGACAGAATAAATTACAAATGAACACTTCCAAAACAAAATATATGATATTTGCCCCAATTAATAAACCGCGAAACTGCAACGCAACTATTGTTTTCGATGATAAATAATCGAGCAGGTGAAATGTCAAAAATTTTTAGGAGTGTGGTTTCAGGAAGATTTGGCCTGGAACACGCATGTCGAGAAAACTGTAACAGAATAAAGTAAAACTGTTGGTTGCTTATATAGATTAAGTACTCTGGTTCCTCCTTGGCTGAAAATTTCGTTGTATTACGCTCTATTTTACTCCCGACTAATTTACTGCATATTAATTTGGGGCACTACCACACAAAAAAATTATAAGAAGCTAATTGTACTGCAAAAAAGAGTCCTACGGGCATTTGAGGGTTATCGTGGACCTTTAGAAAACTTTAGAACGCAGCCTGTTTTTATAAAGTACTCTATGTTAAAGGCAAATCAAGTGTACTATTACAAGTTAATGCGGCACATCAAACAAAACAGGACACATTACATCATGGATGCACCCACCAACCCGCACTACAGCTTACGGCAACATCATTTGAGAAAACCAAAAATAAGAACGAATTACGGGAAACAGTTAATATGTTACCAAGCACCTTCACTAATCAATAGAATACACGAATTTCACGACGAAGTTATGGAAGCGTCAAATGAATTATTCAAAACATTGCTCATTTCACACAATATTGAGTTTGTCTGACAAAGCTGGTGTGTGTATTATCAATTTCCTTGTCTAAATTGCAAATTTTGGTTGTTGACTGGGGCAAAAAAATGACCTATCAGTGTATTATGTAGTTCTTTTTGTTTTGTTTTCTTCTCGCGATTCTAGTATTTTCTACTTTTTTGTACACATGTCGTTTTCATCTCGTGACTGTTTTAGTTGAATCTGTATGTACAGAATATTTTTATTGACTTGTGTGCTACGTACGGCCTGCGTGCCGAACTGTCGTAGGAGCAGAAGCCTTTGTCAGGCCACATGGCCTTTAGCTTCTGCTTCCTTTCTGTTGTAAACAGAAGAAATAAAGTCAATTCAATTCAATCTTGACTGTCCGCAAATAAGACAATACCATCAGCATAAAAAAGACCTCGAAGCTTCTGCTCAACCATCGTGCCGACCTGTTTGTGTGACAAATTAAATCCAATGTTGCTACCTTCTAGCGCTTTTTCCATCCTCACCATGTACAGCATGAATAACAGCGGGGACAAAGGACCTCCCTGTCTCAGCCCCTTGCTAATTTCAACGCTGTCCTTGCTACTTATTCCTTCCCATTCTATACAAACTGTATTTTCTCGGTATATTTCCCTCAAAAGCTGTATACAGTTGTCCCCTATGCCCACTTCTTTCAATATATCCCACAAAATTTCCTGATTAACGTTGTCATACGCCCCGGTGATATATAGATAAGCTATGTATAAGGGCCTGTTTTCTATTTTCGATATTTCTATACACTGAGTAAGAACAAACAGATTATCGTCTAACCGCCTGTCGATTCGAAATCCATTCTGAAGTTCTCCCAAAATATCATTTTGTTCTACCCACGCTTCTATTTTTAATTTTACTGCCTGCATCGCCAACCTGTATAGCACCGATGTAATGGTTAGCGGTCTATACGAGCGAATGTTATCCTTTTCTCCCCTGCCTTTATAGATTAAGTTCATTCTACTTTTTCGCCAACTGTCTGGTATTTCCCTCTCCTGTAAGCACTTTTCTACGGCTTTCAGCAGTGCTTCTTTAGTGTTATGTCCGAGTTCGTTAATGAGGCTAACGGGAACCCCATCTAAGCCCGGAGTAGTGCGCTTAGGAATTTTTCCTTCGGCCTTCTTCCAATTAAAATTCTCTAGTACTACATCTTCGTCGGTTGCACTCCTTTGCGTACTTTTACTCACCGGGGGAATCCCCTGGGCGACCTTTTTAAACGAATCGGCTGTTATCTTTCGGATGTAAC
The DNA here is from genome assembly GCF_013339695.2 of Rhipicephalus sanguineus. Taxonomy (NCBI): domain Eukaryota; kingdom Metazoa; phylum Arthropoda; class Arachnida; order Ixodida; family Ixodidae; genus Rhipicephalus; species Rhipicephalus sanguineus. The sequence goes on from NC_051180.1 coordinate 198,869,135, forward strand.
CCAGCGCTTCATACCCTTCCAACTGATTTCCTCCTTCATCTACCAAACGTTGTTGCATTGTGACAGACTTCCTACCCAGCGCTTTTAGGTGCTCAAAAATATCCTAGGCGCGGCCTTCTTCTTTTCGCGAATCTCTGTCATCCAGCGTTCACTTTCACCTTTAATTTTTGCCTCGACTAATTTCTGCAGAATGAATTTTTGCTCTAAATATATTTCCCATATTTGGTTGACTTCGTCCTGTGGCCTCTTCTCCTTTTTTGCCTGTCTGTGCTCCCGTGATGCCTCACGTCGCTTCTCGATCGCCTCCCACATTTCTTTGTTCCACCAACTTTTTGGCTTTCTCTTTCCTTTCCAACGAATAGTTTTCTTCTCTTTTTCCATTTCTTTCGTGATTACATGTAGCAGCTCACTATACTTCCAGTCTTTGCCTGGTAGTTCGTCTACTTTTTCCTCGACTCTTGCGGCTATATTTGTTATTTGTTTGTCATTTAGATACAAGCTGCCAAACTTTGATTCTATGTTCTTATTTTCAGTTTTATATCCCATTTGTAATATTATGGGTTTATGATCACTACCCAAGCTGTTAATGCCTTCCTCGTCTATTCTCATCCCTCTAAGTTTGTCATATATTCCTTCTGTCATGAGACAATAATCAATGCTCGATTGCCTGTTTCCAACTTCCCACGTGATCTGCCCCTCACACTTAGGCCCCACGTTAACTATCTCAAGACTATGTTGCTCGCAGAGATCTAGCAATAACTTGCCATTGGTGTCTGAATAACCATCAAGGTCATGAATGTGAGCGTTCATGTCTCCTAGAAAGATTATTTCGGCACCATGACCAAATTCTTTAATATCGGTGCTTATGCATTTCACTATATCCAGATTCTTTTCTCTGCAGTTATTCCCCGTCCACAAGTAAGCTACACGTAGCCATGTTTTCTTTCCACCTACTGTGCCCGAAACCCATATGTGCTCTGAACACGTTTGTTTCACTCTATCCCATTTTGTTCTGCTATGAATTAGCATTCCAACACCCCCACCTCTCCTTTCTGATGTGATCCTGTTACATCCTTCCCAAATATAATTGTCAATATGTGGTGGCTCTTCCAAGTCTCTAAGGTGTGTTTCTGTAACCGCATAAACACCTATCTGTTCCTTGTTTAACTATCGCGTTAAAATCTGCTGCCATCTAGCGGCCGCCGTGCACATTTCCGCCATGTTGAAGGCTAAGCGCGCTCATGTGCACACACGGAGCGCACGTATATAGACGTGTGGCGGCTGATAGAAACGGCAATGCCGAAATATTTTCGTGTGCCGTGTTGCAGATTGAGGAAAGTGGGACGCTGAAAAGGGGTTTGCAAGAGACTAGCCTCCATATGTTAATAGATTTCCTTGCGGCCGACGAGAAGCAGCAGATCGTTCCGTTGCTCCGGCTACTGCTCACGACTAACGCCGTGTTTGCGTTCGCCGTTCTTAATAGATGGGGTATGTGACAGCATCGGCACTAATCAGTGAACACTCTTTCGTGTCATGCCGGAACGAGACAGTTTTCGCGCCCTGTACTTCCAGGCACAGACAAACCGGCTTCATGTACGAGCTCCAAAGCTGCATCGCAGCTACTCGCGCATGCCTGCGCAGTTGTTGATACCATTACGTTGTTTATCACATTTCGATGACACTTACATGTTAGGTAGCTCGTGCGCGTCATCGATTCTCAGCGAACGGACCGATTGTGCTAGAGCGTGCTCGCAGTTTGTTTTCGATTGTGAAGTTTAGCAAGGTAGCATTTGGTGGCGTGCTTTCGCGCGTACTGCTTCCCTGTGCATATTTTTCAAGCATTGCATGTGCTATTACTGCCTAATTCAGAGGGGCAGCCCGGACTGCTTGAACCCCCCCCCCCCCCTTTCCCCCACCTCCCGATTTCCTTTTTTATTTGCACCCCAAGAAGAGCATATAACAGGTTCTCCCAGCTGACACTGATTCCCCTTCTGAAAAATCCTGTATCCATCCCTGTGTCCTATGAAATGTTAACAGATGCTTGTGTGTGGCACATTTTGAAACTGAAAAAAAAAATGTTGTTACCACAAGTGTGTTACATTGGACCATGGGTGCGCGTTGGTTACGTGCAGACGTGGTTTCGCAAGCGTTCAGTCCGCAATGCAAAACTGCCTTGCTGCAACGGGTTGAAATTGTAAGGCGCTAGTAGGCCCTGAAAACGACGATGTGAATGCGAATATTCACTTTCTTACCAACAGCACTTTCTTACCATCATCGCTGTTCCCAGCCTCGTTGCGCGCTAATGCCTCCTCCGAACCATCCTACACTACACCCATGATATTGAGAGAGCTAACAAGGCTTCATTCGCTACACTGAAAACAGACAAAATTTATAACCAAGCGCAAAGCTTCATTCTCAACGACGACTGGCTTACATGTGACTCGGTGACAAACTTGTATCTTCTCGTTGCGAGGCAGTTCTTGACACGTAGTAATTGTCAACGTAAAAACTAGGAAATGCCGGTAACGTGTACAGGCTCGTCTGACGTTTTTATGCCCCGATTGATTGCTATCGAAGGAGATGCAAGGAAGAAGTTATGGCAGCGACAATACGATTCGGACACAAGCCTTCAACATGGCGTCGAATCGGTAGCTTCGTCAAACCTCCGACAGATGGCAGCAATTTTGCATAAGGTCTATAGACTATGTTACGTAAGGCATATGGGCGCCGCCATCATGGGCTGTTAAACGAATATTTTCTTATTCTTGTATCCCCTGACGTGCACTGAAAACGTCAGGAAATGCCGAATGCACCAACCCAACGGTTTTCATGAGTATACGCCCACCGTAACATTGTTCGCTTAGTTGTTCAAGAAAAAACACGGCAAGGTTAAGGCCCAGCATGGCGGCACCGAAACCCGTCCGTAAAATAGTCTGTAGCAACAAATTGTAATGTCACGCAAATAACGGCAAGCAGCTCGAAACTTGCGCGCTCTAAAGCAGAAAGAACGCACGAAAACAACATATACAGCACGAGCGCGAACTAACAACTGTCAGAATTGTTACTTCTTTGCGTGTGAGCAGCGCGTTCTTTTCGGAAACACGGCCGCTGCAGCGAGCGAAGTGACCTTCGTTCTCTGAATCGTCAACAGAAACTTGCTGTGAAAGGACAAGACGTCAAGCCGCCCCCATCACGAGGTAAGTGCGCGCACATGAGAGACACATCCTGTAGAAGCGCGTTCGCATCGCGACGCGCGGGGCGTCGACCTTTAATTTAAAGCGCGCCCTGCGCGCTCACCGCGCCATCTCGCTAGTGATAACATGAACATGCTAAAGCCACCGAGCTCCGAGTACCGCGAACGGTCAATGGTGCATATAAATAGCTTGCCGTTAGTAAGCTTAAGAACGTGCACTCTGTGGCCGAGTAGTTTCGCGCTGCGGAGCGAGAGGTCATAGGTTCGACTCCCGATAATAGAACTTTTTTTCTATTTTTTTTTCTTTGCCATCTGTTAGTGTATATTTTACAACGTCATATCCGTGACGTAAATAATACGTCAGTGGAGCCGCGTTAGACCCCGGCATAAAACACTTTCATGTTAAAAAGATTTTCTTAAGGCATTCTTCAGTATGGAAACACATAAGCCTGAAAAACCATTTCGCGTTAACGTATCAGAAAACGGCACGTACGTGGCAAAAATGTGTAGCGTTGTTTCTGCAAAGTAACCTTGGCCTTTTAGTAATACATGATCCGCTTCTCGTCAAAAATTCCGGTCAAGTTCTTGAGTTCATCCGACCCCGTTCTAATCAGCGCATGTGCGCATTTTCCATTGATGTAAAAGACTTGTACTATTCGCTGCCTCATGAATCACTTCTTTGTTGTGTTGAAGAGTGCATTAACAAGTTTGGTAGTATATCGTTTCAGAACAGTGCTGGTATGCCGTCTAGTATTATTTTGGAACTTTTATCCATGTATTTGAGAGCTACCTTTATCCAATAGGACGAGACGAACGACCTTCAAAAGGAGTGTATATGCATCGGGTCATGCATTGCTCCAATCTTAAGTGACTTGTTTTTAGCCAAGCACGACAGAACCGTTGGCGGCGACCTATGTGACAAGAAAATCACGCGCATTTTTAGATTTGTTGAAGACTTCCTCATTCTTCTTGACTGTGACCCCATGTCCTGTGCCCTAGACATCCTCAATTTCATCAAGGAGCGCTTTAAACGTCTCTCGTTAACTTACGAGTTGCCAACTAACAACACTCTCAGATTTTTAGACATAGCCTTCACTTTTCACCAAGACCCCACCTGTTGGGGTCTTGGTGAAACACATTAACACAAAGTTAATGTCAAGAAATCTAATTCTTCCGTCGCATGGCATTTCAAAAGTCACTTCAAGTGGGTTAAGACAGTCACGAAAAACGCTACACACGTTAGTACACTGATTGGCAAACTCTGCACATGTGTCATCGATAAAAACTAAGAAATCGTCGACGTACCTAAATACATTCACAACATTATATTCTTGCAGGCGCTCTTTTAGGTCCCTGTCTAATTCCGCTAGAAACAGATTACTTAAAACTGGAGCTAAGCAAGAGCCAATGCATACTCCTTGTTTTTGCAGGTACAGGGCACCATCGTACTTTATGAACGTTGACGACAAGTAAAATCTAAGTAATTCTAAAAAATTATCCACAGATGTACCTGCCTGTGTGCCGAATCTAACGGCACCGTACTCATCGATACATTTACCTATACATTTCAATACTGCTGATTGCGGCAGAGAATAATAGAGATCTTTTATATCAGCAGAAAACGCTTTTAACCCTAGGTCTTTCCGCTCCCTTACAAAACTTAACACTTGTTCGGAACTTTTCGTCATGAAGGGGTCATTTATGTCTAGCAAATTTAGTATCCTTGGCAGGTACACAGCACCAGCTTTTCGCCACGTGTCTTTCTCAGATACTATCACTCTGTATGGTACACCTTTTCCGCATCAATTATCATGTTACCACCGCCTTCAATGCAGCACAAACGCTACAAACGCGTTTCAAAGGCACTGCATTGAGGCGGTGGCGTAGGGAGGAGAGAGAGCGAACAGCGAGAGAAGGAGCGGCGAAGCACTGCACCTACCCTCTCCTACTCTCTCTCCACACACGCGGGAGCTCCGCTGAGCTCCCGCGATGCAAGCGCCCGTTACTCCGCCCGCACCACCTGCTCCGGTTGCTAGGGGCGAGGATAAGCGTGCGCGCCCGCAGCTGTTGCTATGGGAGAGGGAGTGAGAGCGGAGAGGCGCGCGGACACCGACGCCTGACATAGCCCGACTAAGAAATGCATTCGCATTTAAAAGGCACAAAATCCCGTTCGTCACGAGTACAGCAAGTGTACTCTATCAGATACCTCTTTCATGCGGCAAACATTATCTAGGACAAAGTGGCCGCTGTATTAATGACTGTCTCCGGGAACACTTGTGTATCGTCAAGAATGGTCGCGATGGTTTCCTGGCCATGCACTGCAGCACGTGTGGCTGCAAACCGCTTTTGCATGACACCGTTATCGTTGGAAAAACAGAAATAAAAAGACAAGACAAATTATCGAGGCAGAGAGGATTTGTAGATTAAGGCTGAACTGCGTCAGCACTCCCTCTCTCGGGCTTTGTCAAAAATAATTGTCTTTCCTGAGAACGTAAGATTTTCGCGCATGACAGTTGTGGGCTTCTTGAATGATTTGTTTGTTTTTCGCATTTCGAGAGTACTATATATGTGTACGCTCCTCAAAATAAACATTGCTGGAATTCAGCGCTCGTCTCGTCCCCTCTCTTGTCCTTTGTCAAAATTTGCGCTACGTGATCAGTTCGGAGCATTGTTTGCCTGGCGCTCCACATCACGACTGGACACAGAAAATGGCCACTCTTTCGTGCGCGCTTCGGGGTAGTTTTAAAATTCAAAAGGTAATAATAATATCTGCGGTTTTACGTCCCAAAGCCACGATATGATTATGAGGCACGCCGGGGGGCTCCGGAAATTTTGACATTCGGGTGTTCTCTAACGTGCACTGACATCGCACAGTACACGGGCCTCTAGCATATTGCCTCCATCGAAATGCAACCACCGCGGCCAGGATCGAACCCGCGACCTTCAGGTCAGCAGCCGAGCACCGTAACCGCTACACCACCACGGCGGACCCAACTGAAAAGCTCTAAGAGCGTCGGTCTATTTGGCGTTGAATTAAAAAGCATGCAAAAGAAAAACAAAACCCAATAATAATATCTTCCTTGATGCAACACCGCGATCACTTGTAACGTTACATTTATCCAATCGTAGGCTCGCGCTTTTTTTTTTTTTCATTTCCGCCCGCAACAGTTCTGGCAAGCGAAACTACGCGTTGGTGCGGTCGGCAGCGATATAGGCGTTATAAAAAAAATTACATGGTTGATCCCTCCATTATAGAAATCGGTATAGCACGAAAGTAAAACGTGTATTTACAGAAGTAGTTGAATGTTTACAGTACATGGATATAAGAGAGCTTGCACAACGTCTATTGCACCCACATTCACGCTTGGTAGCACATCTCTATCTCGACGACTAACGTCCATGATCCATGGTAATGTAATGTAATGTAATGTAATGTAATGTAATGCTTATGTAATGCTTTCGGGCCCTTAAGGTGTAATAAATGAAATGAAATGAAATGAAATAAACAAACATTTGTTGTAGCTGTAATAGTTAACGGTGAGAGCGCAATCGGAGAAAGCGGTGGGACGGCCAGAAGAGCGTCGCTGACTGGACGCAGCACTTGGGCATGCCCCATCCCGCCGCAGTTATCGAACACCACGGCGGGACTAGGGGGAAACGCAACGCTCGTCGTGTCTGCCCTCCAGCCCGGCTACAGTGTACTAAGCCCGGCCGCGATTTTTCTCGGGGCGGGCGTCGCAGAGCTATTTTTAATATGGATGGATGCTATGAGCGAGGCCGATGGATGGATGGATGGATGGATGGATGGATGGATGGATGTATACCGCTGTGCCCTTTAGATCGGGCGGCGGCTCACGCCACCTAGCCATAAAGTTAAGTACTATCACTATGTATTGAAGGATTACATTGCACTCGTGCCTTGATTGTAGCCACCAATCGGTTAGCCTCCTCCTGGTTATTTCTACTCGTTTAAAGTCCATTTTGCTTTCACTGTCCCTAAACCCCAATGCTTTGAAAAATTCCGCGCCATTATTTTGGACTGAAGGGTGAAGCCCTTTACAGAACATTATCAAATGTTCAGCCGTTTCCTTCTCCTCTCCACACGCACTACATAACGTGTCTGCTTGAAAGTTCAGTAGGTCTCCAGTGATGCTTTCGTAAGCATCCCCATTTTCCACATGTCCATCTCTCTTTCCTTCACCTTCTTCTTAACCGATGTTTCCTTTTGGCTTGGTATTCTGCTGTTGTCTAAATACTTGCTTGACAATTTTCGAGTTCGCTTCCTCCATTTAGTATCAACATTCTTCCTGTACAAGTAGCTGAAAACTTTCCTAGCCCAACGCTCCTCTCCCATTTTTCTCAATCGCTCCTCAAATTCTATCTTGCTGCTAGCTTCCCTGCCCTCGAACGATGTCCATCCCATGTCACCCCCTGATTTGGGGTATTCCCGTGTGCTCCCAAAGCAAGCCTACCTATGCCACGTTGTTTAATTTCCAATCTTGCTTGAACCTCTGATCTCATGCACAAGACCGCATTGCCGAACGTCAAACCTGGGACTATGACCCCTTTCCAAATCCCTCTCACAACGTCATACCTATTGTAGTTCCACAGTGCCCTATTTTTCATTACAGCTGCATTCCTGTTGCCCTTAGTCATTACGTATCTTTCGTGCTCCCTTAGGTACTCAGCCCCGTTGTTTATCCATACGCCCAGATATTAACACGAAAGTGTTTTATGCCGGGGTCCACCAAGACTTCAGTGACGTATTTCCGTCACGGAAATGACGTCGAAAAAATATACACAATCAGATGGCAAAGAAAAAAACGTACCTTTAACGGGCATCGAACCCACGACCGCTCGGTCCGCAACAACAGATGCCGGGCACGCTATCCACTGCGCCACGGTCACAGGCTCTAGAGGCTTTACAAACGCGCCTTTTAATCTACCACTCTCCCAATCGGCGGGGTGGTGTTGCCCTCTGGGAGCGGTAAGGTAAAGTAATTCGTAATTACTGCGGTCTCCGCGATAAGCACCTGCAACGCGTTACACGTCCGTCCCATTCTGCTCGTTTTCAATAGTTCAATTTAATCAATGCCTTAACACACCGCGAGGTGGCGACCTTTGCCCAAGCGTCGTAAAAGCGTCGGCCTCGCTCATAGCAACACGCTAATACAAACCAAAAATAGCTCTGCGACGCGCGCCTGCCTCATCTGGCTGTAACACCGCGTTCCACGCTCACGCGCTCGCCCAGAGAAAACTCGCAGCCGGGCTACCGGGGCGGCACGACGCGCTTTGCGTTTCCCTCTGGTCCGGCCGCTGTGTTCAAACACATTTTAACATGCCGCGGGATGGCGACCAAGTTCTGCGCCCAATATGCGACGCTCTTCTGGCTATCACACCTTGTTCTCTGATTACGCATTAACTGTTAACTACTACAGCTACCAGAAGGGTTTATTTAATCATTTAACATGGACGTTAGTCGTCGGGATGGAGATGTACCACCAATCTCAAAGTGGGTGCATCCACGTTAAACGGTGCTATAGCTGCCAGACATCAATATGCATTGTGCAAACTCTCTTATATCAAAGTACAGTAAATATTCAGTCACTTCTGTAAGGGCACGCTTTACTTTCGTGTTATTCCGATTCCTATGACGGAGGGATCAGCCATGTTTTTTTGTATTTATCCACTGTCTCCAGCGTGACTTCCTGTATCTTATGCTCACTGCCTTCATTATCATTAAGAATCATGATTGCCGATTTTTCCCTACTGAACTTCAAATTTAACCTATCTCCCTAATTACCGCAGATGTCTATCAATCCCTGCAGATCTTCCTTGTTGTCGGCCATTAATACTATATCATCTGCATACATCAATGCCGGTAATGACTGTTAAACGTGTTTTCCTTGCTTGGCAAAAGAGAGGCTGAAGCCGAGTCTACTCCAATCTAATTTAGCTTCTAATCCTTGTAGATACAGCATAAATAACAGAGGTGACAAGGGACACCCCTGTCAAAGCCCTCGGTGTATCTCTATAGGTTCGGATACCTGTTTTTCCCATTTTATAACTACCTTGTTACTTTTATAGATGTCCTTTAAAAGATTAGTTATTCCATCTTCCACATCTAGTGTGCCCAGTATTCCCCACAAGTCTTCTTGAATCACACTATCGTAAGCTCACTTGATATCTAGAAATGGCAGCCACAGGGGCCTGTGTTCTTTTTCCGCTATTTCAATACACTGCGTCAATGAGAACAGATTATCCTCCAACCTCCTTCATTTACGGAACCCATTTTGTAGTTCCCCCGGCACCCCCTCATTCTCCACCCATGTATGTAGTCTTTCCTTTACGATCTGCATCACCAGCCTGTAAACTACTGATGTCACTGTTATAGGACGGTAATTGTTTATATTTGGCCCCCTTTCCTTTATAGATCATGCTCATCCGGCTTAGTTTCCACCCGTGGGGGGCTTCACCATCCATTATTGCTTTGCTCGCTGCTGCTCTTAATGTTTGCTTAGAGTTTGGACCCAATTTCTTTATGAGCATAATTGGCATGCCGTCAGGGCCTGTTGATGTGCTATTAGGAACCCTCGTCTCTACCCTTTCCCACTCTCGTTGTCCCAGTGGAGCCACTGCGCTAATTGGTCTATCCTCATCTGTTAGGGTGCATGCATCGCTTCCTCGTTTAAATTTTTCTGTCATCATTGTGCTTATAAATTCCATTGCCTCATCCCCTTCTAGCCTAACCCCTTGGACTGTAGTTATAAACCTCTGTTCCATGCTTGTCTTATTACTCAGAGAATTGAGATGGTTCCAAAACTCTGCAGCTGCCTTTTTATCCGTTTTGTTTACTTCCGCCATCCATTGGGCCCCCTTTCTTCTAATCTTTTCATTGGTCAGATTGGAAGCTTCCCTTCTGCAGCTCAAAAAGTTACCCCATTTTCTTTCGACATCATCTTCCAGTTCACCCCTTTGTTTAGCATGCCTGTGTTCTCTGGAGGCTTCCTGACGTCTTACTATGGCTCTCTTAACTTCCTCATCCCACCAGCTCTTGGGTTTGTGTCCTTTTCCCGGTTGATTTGACTCGTACCTTAGCAAGCTCCAACTCAGACAGTCTAGTTAGATTTGTGTACGTCCACACTGTTTTAGTAACCTCAGCGATTACTTTCTCAATCTCTTTAGTTGCTATTTCTATTTGCCTTTCTGAATAAATATTACCCTGTGGTTGCTCATATTGCCTCCTTCCTATTTTCATTTCTCTTCCAAAACTCAGCTTGATATGTTTGTAATCACTACCCAAGCTTCTGGAACCATATTCATCTATGTTCATCACCCTTAGGCTATTATACATCCTATGTGACATCAGTGCGTAATCTATCGTCGACTGCAGCCTTCCCACCTCCCATGTTATCTGCCCTTCGCACTTCTCGGTACTGTTGCAAATGATTAAATCATGCCTTTCACACATATCCATCAGCATTCTGCCTGTTGGGTCAGTATATCCTTCCATATCTTCTATGTGCGCATTCATATCTCCTAATATATAATTATCTCGCACTCTTCTCCTAGTTCATCAATGTCCTTTTCTATGCACTGCACCATTTCTTGGTTTTCCTCTCTGGCTTTTGCTCCTGTCCACAGGTATACAAAACCCAGGAGTGTCATCTGCCCTGCCATTTTCCCTATTAGCCATAAATGTTCCCTGCACTCCTGCTTGACCATTTGCCAGTCTGTACTTTTATGAATACTAAATGCCCAGATACCACCCCCCTTTCTGCTGCCTTCTGTTCTATTGCAATATTCCCATGTGTAGTCCGGATTGCTAGGTGGTTGTTCCATGTCCCTAAGATGTGTTTCTACAAAACCATATACCATCAGCTTCTCCTCCCTTAGCTGCTCTTCTATCTCTCCCCACTTTAACCTATTCCTGCCACCCTGCATGTTAATATACCCTACGTCTGAATTTGCTCGGCCCTCGTGCCTACGTCGATTTCTTCTCCCCCGGACTCTACGTGTCTTGGATATTGGTGCCACTTTGAAATCGTATCTGTCTACACTGGTGGCCTCAGGGCACTGGGTCCCCCTAAAAAAGCTGTGGCTTGGCGACCCATCCTATTACCTACCCTCCTACCCCTGGCACCTCTGTAATGAATGCCATCTTGTGCAAAAGGGCGGAAGCCGGGCTCGTACTCGTCTTTGTTTACCTCCATTACGCTGTAGCCGAGCTGCCGGCTCACACCTCTGATGACACAGTTAGCCTCTATCACCCTCCTTTCCATACCGCCAGATTGCCCCCAGACTTCTGGGATGGTGCATATGGTCACATGCACACCCTCAGAAGCTTCTCGAAGCTTACGCACCCCATCCTCTAACTGTCTCTGAAGGTTCTGGCTCTTTCCCTTCAGGACATCGTTGAGACCAGCATGAATGATGACGAGGTTTTCACCCTCCATGCTGTGCCCTACTACTTCCTGTGCTTTGGCCAGTGCATCTGTCCTGCACTTTCCCGACTGGGCCTCCACTTTTACCCTCCTGTCTGCCTTCACTGTCGTAAGGACGCCCTGCTCGACTCTGGCTACATTGGAGTCCCCCACCACTAGGACCTTTCTACGGCCCAGTCGTTCGCTTCCGGCTTGCAATTGCTGTGATCCTGTTCGCTGAGTGTCCCCGACTCGCGATAACGAGCCCACTGCCGGTGCTCCTTGCTTTGCGCCGCCGGAAGACTGCCGCGCCACATCGCTGTAGCTTTTTCTCCTGCTGTCGCCTGTTCCTACATGTGCCACTGCAGCCCCTAGGTCCCCTTTCTTGCCTGTTTCTGCCTGGGATTCCGTGTTGCCCTTGCCTTTCGCCTCACTGCTCGGGACCGGAGTCAAACGCCATAATCGCCTTTACTCGCACTTCGAGCTCGGCCCGCCTTTCCCGTTCCTTCCTTAGATCGGCCTCCATTTGTTCTACGAGGCTGGCGGTAGCCTCCCCATGCTCACGTGCCTCTCCGAGCTGCGCTAGGAGCTCAATCCTCTGTTCTTGCTCCACCTTCAGCTCCCCTTCCAGCTCCTCAATGCAAGCTTCCATGCACTGCACCGCCGCCTTCACTTTCTCGCACAGCTTGCACACGAAGCTCGCCTCCTCAGCATCGGCTAGACTTGTGAAGGCCGTCTCATCTAGGTAGCACCAGCGCGTGCATTCCCCGCACTGCACGAGATCACTGGCGCCCGTGGTTTTTCCAGTCCGTTTAACCATCGCCCGCCCGACCATCGAACAGAACACACGAAGTTCAGTCTAACACCGTTAATATAACTAAACAGGCGCCCCCAAACACCCTACTACGGGTTAAAACTGCCGCCTACCCCGTTCACCACGTGGTCAACGTTACTGCAACGTTGCCCGTGGCGCAAGGTACTCGCGTGTTACCAAAGATGCACTAAACCGCAAAATAATAGTTCTTACATCAGTTATCCCTACAACCCCAACAACACAACGAGCAATATAGAAAACAAATAAAAGTAAAAAAAACATCGCTTTGTACGCTGCTCCTGCACCGTCCAACCTCCGCCTGCACCGTCCCTGCACGCCATCCAAACGAGACTTCAGCTGAGGTCGCCACCTGGCGGTGTGTTGAGGCGTTGACAAAACTGCACGTCTACTGGAAACACGCTGAATGGGGCGCACGCGTAGCGGCGATGCGTTGCAGGAGCTAATAGTGCATTACTTCACTTTACCGCTCCCAGACGGTGACACCGCACAGCCGACCAAGAGCACTCCAAGAGCAAAGTGTGAGATATAAAATGCGCGTTTGAAAGGCCTCTATAGAGTGTGGCCATGGCGCAGTGGATAGCGTGCCCGGCATCTGTTGTCGCCGACCGAGTGGTCGCGGGCTCGACTCCCGTTGATCGAACTTTTTTTCTTTGCCGTCTTATCGTGCGCATTTTTTCGACGTCATTTCCGTGACGGAAATAAGTCACTGAAGTCCTGGTGGACCCCGGCATAAAACACTTTCGTGTTAAAAGTGTTGGAGGACCCTTTCTCTTTTGCTAATTCTATGTGCATTTTGTGAATTTGTACATACCGCACAAGCAGGGATAACGGGGCGAGTGAGGACCATTCCTCGTTTTTATCACTGTCAGTGCTCGTCCCATAAACTTGCGAAATAATTTATCACACAATGACACGCTTCGCACATGCTAGTTATGCGGTTTGCAAATATTTAAGAATTAGAATATCCAAATAGGTGAAACAGGTCCTTCTGTCGGAACAATGACTGGCAAAATGGAAGATAATATGTACACAACTTGATAAACAATGAGAATTACAATTATAAGAGCACAAGCATACTCACACATAACCAGGACTAGTCTCGTAGTGCGTCATCGACGGAAACAACTCTCTAAGCATGCAAGCTGCCTTTGACTTGAGCTGCTCATTTGCGTTCTCAAGCAGCTGCGCCATCTCGGTTTTTTGTTGCCCACAGAAGCAGAACAGACAGCCCAACTCGCTTTGACATGGAAGGTGCACCACTCGCAGGGTAGCGCAAATAGAATAAACCAAACTCTTGCTACTAAACTGGAGAAGTGTTTCCATAAGAAGAATAGATTAGATTAACGGGCATGCTCCTACAACACTGCTCCAGATGTCAGGCGGAAAACAGAACAAAAAACTTGGAGGACGCTTGAGCTTCGCCTTCAAGAGTACAGCAATGCGGCGGTTTAGGCACGTTGGTATTCCATCTTGAAAAAACTATGAGCGCACAGAAAACACAGACGACAAAAAGACACACATATGCACACACGTAGAGCGCCTACGTGTGTGCATATGTGTGTCTTTTTGTCGTTCGTGTTTTCTGTGCGCTCATACACTCACAGATGTAGAGGGAGTACTGCGAGGGTAGAGCGACTGTATTACTCTCGCCAGAGTTCTTTAACGCCGTGGGGGAGTAGTGGAGAGTTAGCCGCGGAACTTGCTCTTTCCTTGAAGGCAGAGTAAAAGAGACCGCGAACTCTCTGCTACTCAGATAGAGTTGCCAATCCACGGAACTCCCGCCCCGACGTAGCGTGAACAGGGTCGGGAACTCCCTCCTAAGCAGGCGGAGTACAAACTAGCGCTAGCTTCTGGCCTACGCCGCACAGCGATATATAACTGTCTCTTAATCATAATCCTCCGAGCGTAGACGCCACAGATGTCACTCTAATGTGCAAGTTAATAGGATAGCTTTCAGTAATAACAAAAGAAGGTGTTTGTGATCGTAAACCTTTGGTTTCTGAAACGCCAACAGAGGCATGCTTCGAAGCCTCGAACATCGGCAACTTCTAACGCATCGCCAACTTAGTTTACGACACAAACTAATTGCCACTGGAATAAGGTAGACACTAAAGCATTATTGCAATAAAAGAAGAGTCGTGAGAAAAAAAAAAAAACGTCCGGCAGGAGGAATCGAACCTGCCACCATAAGATTCTCAAGCCGAGGTCTCTACCACTACGCCACGCCCAATGCAGCACTCTTGCCGTAAAAAGACTAGTCAAGACAGCGCTCACCGCATCTTTACGGGTCGCATACTAAAGATAGACGCGATCTTCCTTTTCAAATAAAATTCGCGTCTTCATAACACACAAAACAGCTGACGACCACGAATGACATTCAATAACCTGTATTTTCTCGCGCTATCGACGATACACCCGCACAGCGCCCGTGTCAGTGTACTGATTTGCATCTGAATCGATAGGTGCAACTACATACATAACCGATCGCCAAACACCAAATTGAACGTGCAAGAAAGTATGCCATCATGTTAGTTCAACAAGGCGTACTAATTGACAAGTCTGTGTCTGCGAAGTGCCGGCGAGTGCGCCCGGTGGCTTTCGGTGGCTGCCGGGGTGCGTTTGCTGAAAGCGGCGTCGGATGCCCATCGCTTCTTGTACGAACACCGTACGCAAGAAAAAATGGTTCATTCAGGTTAACCGATACTAAAACTCTACTGTACACTCATTTTTACACGTCGGAATTGCGTATCCTTAAACCCAGAAGCGCCGACAGCATGTACACACGGACTCGGCAGCTGCGCTAGGCCTACCTTCGCTGGAAGTCGTACGGGTCATATTAAGTGCGACCGATCTCGGCGCAAGTGGCTGACGAAGGTTGAAGAATGCGCATTTTATCGTCGAAAGGTTTGAATGCATTAAAATGCAACCGAGGTTGAGCGAAAGTGCGAGAATCGCCAGAGATGCGCTTGCATTGTGGTGATGTTGACCGGCGTTGCTTTTCTGGCGTACGTGCCGCGCCTGCCGCGGCACCGCATGTCCGAGCGGACGCCAGATCGTAACGTCGTAAAGTATTCATCAGCCAGCCCTGGTAAAAGATCGCCGCAAGTGCATTTGTAAGCGCGTGACTACAACTCTCAGATTTGGGCATGAGCGGCTGTACGGCATTGAGCCGATATCATAGAGTCCCAGCTGATATTTGGAATTTACGAATGAAAACAGTGTTGAATATTATGCTGTTTTATAGTAAAAGATCGATGTGCCAACAGTATCACAATAGATCATTAGATATTTACACGTGTTCCATGTATATTTGCTGTGTAAATACGCACAGCAGAGCTGTTGCCACTGGCACTGGAAGGGGGGCCAGACATCATGGATATATATACCGGTTACCGGGTGTATGGTTGTGTGCAGCGCCAGTAGTGCATATGTTCAGTGTTGCTGTGTTGTGTATGAATGAGTGTGCGGATGTGAGTTGTATATGTGTGAGGTAAGCTTGAGGCGTTTCAGCCAGGTTCACTGTTACATTGTAGAAAACGTACGAAGGATTTCTTTTTTTCCCCTTTTTTTTTTAAACGTTAGTCCTAGCAGCAAGAGTGATACTACTCTTGGAGGGAGTTCATGCACTCTAGCCCAACCAGCATTGTAAAACTCTGCGAGGGAGTAGCGCAATTCCAGCCGAGAGTCTATGTACTCCATTTCAAAAGCGTGACTTTACTCTGGCGAGGGAGCTTGTTCACTCTGGTTCAGCCAGAGTACCAGAACTCTGTCGAGAGAGCATGCCTACTCTGTGCAGCAGAGAGTTCCCAGCACTCCTTAAAAGGGAGTGAAATATGGGACAAGCGTTTACTCTCGCAAAGAGAGTTGCTAGCACTCTCTTGCCGCTGTGAGTGTAGTTTTTTCAAGAGTAGAACGCGACAGCATAAACGGGCCCCGTTCACATCGCCTTCCCGTTCGCTACCCTCGCTTCACTTGTCGGTGGACACGTCTACGGTGCCGCAAGGAAGGGAAACGTCTGTGCGCGTAAGATTGGCCGTTTCAAACTATCCTAGAAAGCTTACAGCAAGTACAGTTGCGAAGTTCCCAGCACGCCGCAATTCTTGCTTTTGCGAATTGGTGAAGTAGCCATTACGCGTCCTTGTTTTTCGAATACGCAGGTTCCACTGTGTGTCTCATCTCTGTCCGCGTATTCAAAGCGCATCCACATCGTCTCAAGGCAACCCGCGCAGCTGAACACTTTGTTGATGCTCTTGCTGACAATTATGATTTTAGATGCGAAGCATCTTATGGCGGAGTTCAATCCGGCGGTGGTGGTGTGCGACGTGACCACCCTTACTGCGCATGCGCGAACACTCTCCACACACCTCCTCTCCACACCCCCTCTCTACTCCCCCTTTGAAACGCGGGCTCGACATGCCGAAAGGCTGCTTCGTATCCCCCTTCAGCGGGATATGGTGTATTATGTCTGAGCGTCTTGTAGTGGGTGGGCCTTTCAACCAGCCGCTCGTTGCGCAATTCACATGCTTTTGTGCCTGGTGTAATTCTATGCTTCTGCCACTCAGTATTACATGCGCTAAGGAGGTTCCTCGCTCTACATGACATTCGTATAGGTTTTTTTTTTTTTTCGAGACAGTTTCAAGCACAGACGTGACTCTGAGGTGGAACATCTGCTTGCTACGCAGAAGGTCTTGGTTCGATTCGCACCCGGACTGAACACTTTTGTTATGGATTCATTTGCACCTATCTAGAATTTTCGCTCACGGTCAACAAGGCTGACGGCGACACCGAAATTTCTGCGAAACGAGCTCTTTAGCGCTATCGCGTTTATACAAAGTGGAAAATATCGCACGTATATTCTCCTCCCAAAACTTTTTCTCACTAAGACCAGAGTCCTTCAATGCTTTTCTGGTCACGAAACTCCGCCCGCAGTTTCATACAGGGACAGTGACGGCCGCTAGGGTCGCCGCGGTCAATGCGGGGGCATTCGCGCGCACGCGCTGCGCTCGGCTGAATGCTGTGCCGGTTCGAGGCAATGGTATGACCTGCACCAAACCTCAATATTTCAACTACCACTCATACTTCAGCTCACATACGATGTGTTAGTCGCATACGCGTGTAAAAAACTTACTTTAGCGTATTTATTGTTTCTTTTTTAATATGAAGGCTGCGACGGATACAGTCGTGCCGACACAGCAATATTAGTTGTATATTTTGCTCCAGCGAGGTTCCTTACCTCAGGCAGTGGAGCACGAGAGTATTTATTCAAGCACGGGATATTTACCTAGACTTGTCACACTGCACAAGCCTTACAAACCCACCAACCGGCAAACTGAAGTCTTGTAGCCAGCGCCGATCCCGCTACTTACAATCAGGCCGTCTACGCCGCGGGAGTTTAACACGGCCGCATTACAAAAAAAAAAAGCTCGACATTCCTGTGTTTACAGTTTATGTAAGCTAACTTCACTCCGCTGCAACCTACCTCGCAGAGCTTCGGCAACATTTGAAATCGGGAGTGACGAAGCTTTCGCACGGTATAACGTCCGTGTGCCGCGTGAACATCAGCTGATCTCTAGGACCTAACCTAGCCTTAACTCCGAGTTTGTAACCATGTTTCGTCTATTTTCTACGAGTAACTTTCACAATTTTAAGATACGTGGACATTGCACGAGCGAAAGTGTGTCGCACTTCACAATATGCAGCGTCGCAAAGGCACTCGGGTATCTCCACTCTTCGCGCTCGTGGTACCTTCACAAATCACAACATGCGTTACTTTGACTGCTTAGATGGACTACGTCTGCACCGTGTGATGCAACGATTTTCTTAATGAAGACTGAACACGGGAGACTTCATTGACTGAAACGAAAGCGCGTTTCCTAATCTAGTGAAAATAAGCACATGTGTTCACAAGCAGAGCTCTGTCGCGCTTTCGAATTACTCAGAACGTGGAAAA
Organism: Rhipicephalus sanguineus; assembly: GCF_013339695.2. Taxonomy (NCBI): domain Eukaryota; kingdom Metazoa; phylum Arthropoda; class Arachnida; order Ixodida; family Ixodidae; genus Rhipicephalus; species Rhipicephalus sanguineus. The sequence continues at coordinate 198,887,536 of NC_051180.1, forward strand.
TGTAACACGGGGCAAAAATACCCAAAAACGTGTCAAGCTGAGCAAACGTTAATGCCATTTATGTCCATACTTCACTATAATTGCTTATTTCAATGCGCATGTTTGAGAATGTCCCACTGTCGAGCCACTAATTTACAGTAAGTAAAGCAAGAATGCTACAACTGAAAGACAAAGATAGAAAAACTTTTATTGGAAAAAAACCTCAGAAAACAGAAACCTACGAGCGACACTTTCCTAGCGTAGGGAAACTCTCTGCACTACCAGTACATGGAGGGAGCAAGCTAATGCAAAAAACAAGGAAAACTGAAGTACAATATAAAAATTTTAAAAGAAAATTGGCTTAGTTGCCATTCAGTCAATAAAAATTGATAAAAAATGCATTTTTTTAACAACGGCAAACAAGAGAACCATGCAAAGCATTTAATAAGCTGGAAAGAACCTAAAAACTATTCTAAAAAGACAGGGCATGCAAACACGGACACAAGAAAGAAGTGACGCCACCACAAACGGCGTATGTGGTGTCGTGACTTCTTTCTTGTGTCAGTGTTTGCACGCGGTGTCTTTTTAGAATTAACACTTGCCAACTAGCTCAGCTCTCTGTTATTTTAAAAAACTTGCAAGCTGCGAAAGAAACAGCGCCGGCCCGCAACTTTGCCTTCTCGCGTTGCAAAGACACATGTTTTCCGTTCACTGTGAAGCCGTCCGTTCGAATAACGTCGGTGGTGTCAGAATGTTTCTCGCACACTCTAACGTGTTCACAGTCGAAGGTAAATTCGCCAGCTTCCTGTCGCGGTATTGCCCGTTTCTATTCATCCCTCTCATCGCCGTCCCTCGGCAAACTAAACAACGACACCTTTCCGCTCGTACCTCTGTAGCCGGAGCGACAACCCGCTACACAGCAAGTCTTCAGCAACGTCACTCACGTATACCCTCCATGTCCTTGCACGCATTTCTCACACCCGTCAGTCACACAAATTAAGAAACAACGAGGAAAACTGAACGCCGATGCCGCCGGATTCCTCGTGCCCCCAGCTCTCCCTACGCAGCGAAGCTCTCCTAGCGCCACCCCGCGGCAGCTGCAGCGACACAGCGAGCTCTCCCCATAGCGTTACGGAGGAGTTTAGTGACCAGAAAAGCATTGAAGGACTCTGCTAAGACCCATTTACTACAAGACCAAGAGCAATTTCACGCGGCACTTGAATATTCATTAGATTAAGACGCAGCTCATCGTGATCAAGGAATGCAACCTTCAGTGACGTGTACATGAATGTAGTTGATTTATCCAGTCATTCGTATAATGTCCAGGTGTAACTAGTTCTTAGTTGTCTCATTGTAACCGAATGCAGACCACCGAATATGTTTACGCACACAAAAAGCTCATATCGCTCCCAGCACACATATTACATCGAAATTTTAACTTGAAATCACTGCCTGTAAACCATCGACAGCAGCCGCCATTTTGGCATGAACTGTGCAACCTCCGGAAGCCACCAAAGAGTTGTCTGCTTTGAAACAGTGCGATAGCCTGCCGGACGCATTCCTCTGCCCACTCTGCTATGCACAGACCCCGCACTGTGCCCACAATTCCTGCACTCGCGTGAGCAGCAGAAAGCTGACATTTAGGATGATCATTTCAAGGACAACACCCATGCTACAGTACTGGCACATGAAATGAAGGCACACTTGCCGTTCTAGGCCGTCCGATCTGCTTCTCCTACATTATGCAAGTGTTTGTATCCTTAAAAGGCTAACGATTCTGATACACTGAACTGCATATGAATAAACAAGATGACAGCGAAATACTTCCTGATCTCGCCTCCAAGTATACAGAGCAGAAAGGCCAGGTCTTCGAGGTCAGCTGTTCTTACCCGAGGCACTGTATGCGGTTGTGTGAACCACCGGAAGCCCTTCATGGTTGTATCGCTGATTAACACCCGAACTGTGACATTTAACATTGCATACGAAAATTCTCTGCCGCATAAAATGCAATCAAAGTTTGCAAGCTTACTGTGGGACGCCTACGAGTGAAGATACAATGCACAATTCCCACAAGATGACCTTGAATTACGTTTCAAGCGCTATCTGTGCTTGGGGTTACATCCGGCTTTTTCATAGAAGACGGCGCAGAAAAGACATCCACTCTTGCATTCTGGCCAACCTTGGTAAGGTAGAAATGTCGCAAGACAGCTAGTCGGTATGCATCCATCGCAAGAACAGCGCGATAACCGAGGCGTTTGCGTGTGTTTGCACAACCTGTCTTCTTAACATGAATCGAGGCGAAGCGCACAGGAAGGTAACAACAAGTGCTGACTTTCTGAACTGAGCTTTTAATCGAAATTAGACACAGTTATATACAAAGCAAAAGTTCGTAGTGCATGCGCGGATATGCACCATAACACGCCCATGACATATCCTTCATGATATTCCTAGAAACTTTCTCGTGTAGGGTCACCGAAGCTTCACTGACACACAGTTGCTACAGGTTCCAGATGTGCGCCACCTCAATAAGATCACGTGTCATTTCTCTCCTGAGTGCATTTGAATGAACTACAAGTGGAGCCAGAACATGGGGCATAACCGCGCTGCCATTCATGCAATGGCAAGCTTGAACTAGCCGGGCATTTCAGGGAATCATGGTTCTGCCTTAATCGCACGTTGAGTCAGTGCCTTCTCTACTCCGCATATACGCGATTGCATCAGTGCGGAATCGAGTACAAAACACTGAGGTTGAACCTCCAATATACGTGTCACACGTCCGAGTGATTCTAAAAATGCGCTTCGAGAACATGTGATTTTCTTATACTAGTTTAAGCCAAGCGTTAGTCCGGCTAGAGTGTGCTTCGAAGCCCAAACAGGGTCAATACACTTGTGGCGTGGCGATCGGTAGTCTACAATGTGTCGTCGTAGTTGCGCTCAGCTCCGCCGAAGTGGTGCAGGCGTAGAATGCCCGTTTCCCAATCAAAAGGCGCTGGTTCGAATCGCAGCGGTAGATGGTGGGTTTTTATTCTTAGTGTCGCCTTTTACAGCTGTATTGGTTTTCCTTTCTTTCTTAAAACTAGCTTCAGTTGCTACGTGTTGCTTCAAAAAGTAACGCAAAATGTGAAGTAAAACAGAATAAATTTGACAGTGAGCGTAGTTATTTGACGCGCCACCACCCGGGATTCAACAAAAACGTAAAGTATGGCCTCCGATATTTTCCCGAAGAATTAACATTTTACGATATTTCACATTTTACGTTACTTTTTGTGGCAATACGTAGCGACAGAAGCTAGTTTTAAGAAACAAAGGAAAACCAATACAGCTATAGAAGGTGACACTAAGAATAAAAGCCCATCTGCAGCTGCGATTCGAAACCGGGCCTTTTGAGTGGGAAGCGAACATTCTACCCCTGCACCACTTTGGCGGAGCCGCGCGAAACTCCTAAAAGACGACACATTGCAGACTACCGATTGCAGCGCCACAAGCGGATTGACCCTGTACATTGGTGCGGCGGCCGTTCCGAGCACTCCCGGCCTGTTCCCGTGCACTCTAGTCCGTCCGTCGTGGACAAAGAAACGTCGCGGATCGATGACGTCCCTCGCGTTGCTTAGTAATCCATGGCGCATCTGTGCATAGCTTCGCGCTCGCTTCGCTATCTCACTATTCAGTCCTTGCGTGACAAGGCCGGCTAATTGGCTGAAAAATGCTGAGCGTGGCTTGCTCAAGTGGCGCAAGGCTAGAGAAGCTGATCGGCATCTAGCTGGCCCGAAGCTGAGCACTACTGGCTAACATCCGGCCCCACTGCACTCGTCTCTGATGCGGGGCCACCTACAGAGACTGAAGGCGGGCTTAGAGTGACAGAGTCTGGGCATCGCCTCATGACACTTGGCAACACGTAGAAAAACCTTCGCAATGCCTAACAAAACTGAGCAAAACATACCAAAACCTAGCATAACCTCGCAAAGCTTAGCTTAGCAAAACCTCGCAAGGCCAGGAAGGTGCCGATCAGCTCCTCTGCTCCATTATAGTGCAAGCTAAGCCCAGTTTTTTCCTTCTGTATTTCATGTTGCCTCTGCACTCTGCAATTTGATGACTCGTGGGCCATTGAAGGTACACAAATAAATGCATATATATCAGGGGAAGGGCAGCCTCAAAAATAACAAAAAATGAGCCACTCAGCAAATATTACCTCATGATTTGGGGAAGCTGAGCAGAGTATCCAAATGTGTCAGGAAGCCAGAACTCCTTGCACCGAGTGCCAAACTCTTTCTCGAAGAAAAGTTGTCCGTAAAGGAACTGCCGCACAAAACTCTCTCCACTTTATTGGAAGGAAAGAGAGAGTGAAAAGTGCAGATCAACAAAAGTGACACACCTTCGCCACAATAGCACCGCAAAAGGTAAATGTTGCAACAGGGCATCCTAATTTTTAATTAGGTCGTATAATGGCTACTAATATTTATAAGCGCTCTGGGGAAACCACCGTTGTGCCAATTAGAGAAAATACAGGCCACCGCAGCAATGACAGTTTGGGGTGTAGCATAAAAAATTGCGCTTTGTAGAAAAATGTACAAATCTAAATATCCGCTAAAATGAACAAATGCTGGTTTCGCATTACAGCTGCAAGAAAATTACAAAAGGAATGCCGCAGAATGCTTCTTCAAAAGAAGGAAAGAGTAAGACATCATAACAACACCACAAAAATGGCATGAAACTGGTTTGAAAAACTGCCATGATGACAGCACTTAGTAATGTGGCTTTCAGTCAGCAGCAGAGAAGTAGCGTCAGCACAAAAGACTACTGGTACCGCCACTCACAGGGTCCCTCACAGTTCATCAGAACTCGCAGGGTCCCTTACGCACTCGCGTCCGCAAAGGTGAAAGCAATACCGTGCGGCTACTTCACCGTCCACTTTATATTGACGTCCGACGTTGACTAATTAACGCTCATTAATTATTTGTCACGAACACCACATTAATACTGACTAGTTAACTCAGCACTAACTTAACTTGCTTTATCATCATATAGTTAACTCAGTAAGTTTTTTCTTTTTTTTTTTTTGGAGGGGCGGGGGGGGGGGGCAGGGGTGTACAACCTCCTTGGCTCAGGGGATACAGGGGATCGTCTCCTTTATTTTTGCCATTATCGCCTCGGTTTCACGCTTTCACAAACAAGAAGTGAGAATCACGCGAATAGCGTTTTTAATCATGCGAAAGGAGCTTAGACAGAGTGAACGCGCAGCTCGCGCGTCTCAAGCTACGAGGCATATGACATGGCTAGATTTTTGGGTTCATGTGCTTTTTGCACTTCACAACGCGAGCTTGAAACACAGATCTAAGAAAGCTGTCGTGGCACAAGACGTTGAGCTGCATCCACATGCCAGCAATACGAGTGCATAGAGAGATATGGCTCCTAAATGGAGACATTGGGAGCCATGCGGGGAACACTGATGCAGGGTGCAGCGAAACTTCGAAATTGCCCCAGCACGCACAATTACGCACTAAGAGCACTGACATATGTCCATACTAAACTATGCACGAGTGCAAATTGGATTTAAATATAATGGGGAGCTTTGAGAAAGGCAGGAGATGTGGCGGTACTCTTCTCATTGGGTGGTGGCGATCACTCACTAATCATAAGTTCTCTTCGTTGTATCCTCCGAGGCAGTACGGTGCAATTTTGCCATTTCAGCAATCTCGAAGGCCACATTTCGGCGCAGCATCAAAGCAGTTTCTTTCATTTGTAGCATGGATGTAGAAGCTTTAACAAAATGTAGCACACTGGAGCAATTATAGTATCAGCACTGCCGTCAGTGCACAGTTCTTTCTATTTTTACTACACAGCCACGCCAAAAGATAACTGACGCAGAACTCATGCGCCTTTACATGTGAACCCGGCAAGAAACTTCGAAGTCTAAGGAGCAGATCAATCGAACGTAGTCATTAAATGGCGATAGCACAAACAAGACTGACGTTGCTGCACCAATGATAACTTCTCACCTCGGCAAGTTCCCGTCCATCTCAACCCACGTGCCACCCACTGGAATGAACTGGCCTTTCTTGGCGTAGTGCTGAATTCTCTCAAACAAGGATGGGTAGCTTTCCTTTACCCAAGACAGCTGCTGTGCCTGCAATCAGAACACCGCACTTGACGAAGCTCTTCACACTGATGTCAAGTATTTAGGAGTGCGCGAATATTCGTGCCACAAGGAACGCTTGTGCAAAAAAGTATCCACTGGCCGTTTCAAACTATCCTAAAACGCCGCCTGCAAGTACACTTATCCCACGAGAGATCGAACATGCCTGTCCGGTCAATATTTTTGTTTTGTCTGGGTTTTTTATATGTGGGCACATTCAAAGTGCACAGCACCGAAAATTTTATTTCGAAGAAACACTCCCAGCGCGCCAAATAAATATTTGAAGGTGGCGACGCGCACCTCCTGTTTTTGCTCACTGCAATGTTTTCGGATTTCACGGCCGAATTTAACGTGAACTATAGATGATGTGTCGAAAAATTCTTTTGCTGGTTTTAATACGCATTACTGTGAATTACATCCATGCTTTTTTTATGCTGTCATCAAAAGGACGAAAATCTAAAAAAATGGCAAACACGGCCGAAATTAAAAAACTGTGGTAAGTTTGAGGCGCCTTGGCGCATTTCCTATTTTAAACAGAAACTTCAAAACATTGTCAAATATAAAGAGCCTTTGCAACATCTATACAAAAGATCACTTTCCTATGGGCAGCGCAAAATATTAAAAAGAAAATAGTTAAAGAAGCAAGTCTTTTCAAAAAGTTCATTTTCAAAAACTAAATTAAAAAAAAACCCCGGTCTCAATATTGACGACAATTTTTTATCGAAGAGCGCTTATGTCAATGAACACACGGTTTTAATATCATATGTCCTCATTTGCTTTGTTTACGAGATATAACTGGCCAAAATGACCCTTGCTGTGTGTGCTCACTTCAGTGCGACTGATGGTTGTTGTCAGCTTGTATTGTGCGTAAGTCTCAGTTTTAATTATTCTTCTGCAGCAAAACCTTGCTCTGTTGGCTTTTCGTCAAGAAAAATGTATTCTCAAACTTTATTTGTGTCTAGCGTGTGCGAGGGTGGGCTGCTGCTGCCCTCTAAAGGGCTAACGCGTACGCAGTTTGCAGCCTACAACCTCAACTTACCCCGCCAGTATTCGCTAATCAGAAGCACGCGAGACACCACGAGCACATGATTTAGGTGACTTTGTCAAAACTCCTTGCACACCGAATAAAGCATCTGTATGCAGCGAAGGCCAGCTTAATCTGAAATGCCACAATCAGCAGGCGGGCTGTTATGCAGTTGTTTTCTCGCTGCCTGCTTGCTTCCCTTCCATTACGTGCATTGTACGCTCTAACTATCTTCCCCATTCGACGCACACTGTGCCTAAACAACATTTGTAAAAAGTTAGCTCAATGATTTCCGAGCCGTTTATTTCACTTCCCGCTATCACATGTTTTCGGCATCGCAGATAACGTCTTCCTGTATCATCTCGACCTTTACCTCAGCGTTTCAGCAGCCAGAAAACATGCGGTGCGGCATGATTAAGGCATGAGTGGCCGAAGCTGCCCAATTTATTATGTTTTGTTGCCACTTAACAAAAGTGCTTTCCCACGTCGAGGAAAGCAGAGGTCATTGGTGGCGCCAGACGGACATTACCCTTAGTTTTGACAATGAGTGCAGCCTACAAATTAAATATTACAGCCCAATGTGCTTAGACACCCTTAGTCATAAAATGCTAAAACCATGAGCAGTTCTGGAAAGGCATTCATGACAGCTGCGCAGATGTGAGATAATTTGTGCGGCGCCGTTCAGTATAAACGTTTCGACTTGGTCTAGCTGTTCACTACACGCGATGCGCGCGGCCCATGGCTACGTCCGAGTATTCTGTGCCAATTATTTACGTGTTCGCAAGAGGAAGATTGCTGAGAAAAACATTTTCGTAGCGCAAATTTTTTTTCCTTGCTCTTTTTGTTGTAGCCTACCTCCAGAAGCTACTGTCATAGGCTGACCCTTACAAAAATTGGTTTCACCTGTCTGTCACCTATGAGTCACCACCCAGTCCCCCCAGTCAACTCCCTGTAGACTTGACTTTTCTGCAGACCTAGTCTGCAGATTTTCTGCAGACCCCGAGCAGATGGCAAGCAGACTTTTCTGATAATGTGCGCCCAGAATATGTGCGTGTGGATGTATATAATATATATGTATGTATCTATATATTCTGGACCATGACACAATGCATAATAACGATTGAATGAATTTCACCTTTCAGTCACACACTGATAGGGGGTGACAAAGTCTGTCACTTGTCTTTACGTCCTCTGCACCTGGGTTGTTCATGGTATGTAGAATTTCTGCAGAAAGGCTTCAGCTTTTCTGGAGCACCATGCGACAGCCTCCCAGCTGGTTATTGGAATTCGCTAATTAAAATAGCGTTGCACATTTGGCGGGTGTAGATTAACAGATCTGTGTGTTTTATGGCTACCTAACATCCAGCATAAATTTACATGCATTCTGTGAACGGGTAAATTTAAAATTTTGAAGCGTAGGAATTTTCCCACCGGCACTGAATGGCAGGTCAAGGTACCATGGCTATATATACTGGGTGGTCGGTGTTAGGTTGTGAAGCGCGAGTGTGTGGTACTTGCTTTGCTGTTGTTGCATGTACGCTGTGGTCGTGTATTGGTGGGTGTTTGTACGGTATTCTACCCCTGGATGCTGCATGTTACTTGACTCGTGGGGCTAACGCAAAGGGTAGTTTTTCATCCGCGACAAAGCTCCGCGCACATTCTGCAGAAATACCGCAGAAATTCTGCAGACGTTCTGCAGACATTCTGCCGAGATGCTGCATCCTGGCGGCTACAAATGCTCTGCAGACTTTCTGCAGAAATGGTGTTCCAATTGCCTACTGGGAGGTGACAAGGAGTGACAGAAAGTCTGTCACTTTTCTTTCCGCATTCCGAATCAGGGGTGACTCGTGGTCTGTAGAATTTCTGCCGATAGGATGAAAGTTTTTTTTTGCAAGGGGAGGATCTTCGCGACACCTGCGAGGTCTGCTAGCATTGCTTTACACGCCTCAAGAAACACCTGTCTATGTCTAACCGCAATCAGGTAGACCAGGCATTTCTTCAGGAAGAGGAAGCGATTGATATCTTGAACAGGCGCGCCCACCTTTCCTCTGATGCTTGCTTGCAAGCGAGGTTGTATACGCTGCACACTGTGTACACGTTAGCCCTCTAGAGGGCGGCAGCAGCCCACTTTCGCACACACTAGACACAAATAAAATCTGAGAACGTATTTTTCTTGACAAAAAGCCACCAGAGCAAGGTTTTGCTGCAGCAGAATAATTAAAACTGAGATTTATGCACAATGCAAGCTGATAACAACCATCAGTCGCACTGAAGTGAGCACAAAACCGTGTGTTCACTGACATAAGCGCTCGTCGATAAAAAATTGTCGTCAAAATGTATACTGGAATTTTTTTATTTTAGTTTTTGAAAATGAACTTTCTTGAAAAAACTCGCTTTTTTAACTATTTTGTTTTCTTTTTTGCGCTGCTCGTATGAAAATGATCTTTCGTATAGACGTTGCAAAGGCCCTTTTCTATATTTGACAATGCTTTGAAGCTTCTGTATGAAATAGAAAAGGCGCCAAGCCGCCTCAAACAGAGCACACTTTTTTGATTTCGGCCGTGTTTGCCATTTTTTCACATTTTCTTCCTTTTGAGGACGGCATAAAAAAAGTATGGATGTGATTCACAGCAATGCGTATTAAAACCAGCAAAATAATTTTTCGACACATCATTTATAGTTGGCGTTAAATTCGGCCATGAAATACAAGAACGTTGCAGTGAGCAAAAACAGAAGACCCGCGTCGCCACCTTCAAATATTTTTTTGGTGTGCTGGGAGCGTTTCTTGGAAATAAAATTTTCGGTTCCGTGCACTTTGAATGTGCCCACATAACATATAAAAAACCCAGGCAAAACAAAAATATCGACCGGACAGGCATGTTCGATCTCTCGTGGAATCAACCACTTGCGAAGCGCCCACTACGCCATAATTATCTCTTCTTAACGATGTTGTGATTAATTATGCCCGTACGCATTGTAAATGGTGGGCCTTTAAACCACCCGCAAGTTGCTCGATTCACATGTTTTGACACCTGCTGCAATTGTACACCACGCATATTACATGCGTCACTCTGCGGTAGAACACCTGCTTGCGACGCAGAAGGCCTGACTCGAATCGAACATTTTCGTTACTCATTTCCACCTACCTCTGCTCTCCAGAAAGGATTGAACAGGAACTTGTCGCTATCCTTCATACATTCTTTGACAATCTTCATCAGCTGGCTTTGCGGAAGGAAGTATAGATCTCATTTTATATATAATACATACACAAAGTATATACAATATAGAATATATATAGAGTAAAATCTTGTTAATTCCAATTTCACGGGACCGGAAAATATGTCCGAATTAACCGAATGCCCAATCATCCAAAGTATCCAAAAAATAATAAAGCAGTGTCTATAATGTTAATGCATTTTCTTTTTTTTTTATGAATCGTAATTCTAGTACTCATTTTGCATAAGAGCACTGTAAAAGCCTCAATTCTTGTCATTCGCGACTTCATACACAATGTGACCGCGGCTCGAGACCTCAGTGTCTTAAAGGGACCGACAACCAATTCTTATGGTGTCCATTTTCTTTAGCGCAACGGAAGGCTTACCGGTGAGAGTGTCTAATCACGAAATGGTAACGTCGAACACGCCGTGAAACATTTGTAATAAGAATTTTTCCATCCGCGGCGAATATGAAGTCGTAAACACAAGTGACAACCCATGCTGCAAACAGTGTGCGTGATAGCGGTTCGTGTTCGAGCGCGGCGGTTTGCTGCGCATGCGTACACTCTGCGCACGTGCGCCGCGGTTCGATATGTTCTACTCAAGGAGTTTAAATAAAACTTGCTAGAGTGGAGGCCGCCTATACTTACCGATGAGCCGCAGTGAAGCCGCGCCGTGCGCGCGGCGGCCATCTTGCCATAGGCAAGAAACGGGAGCCATAGCGCGCCCGCCGCGCTGACCGCGTCTTTCCGCCGTGGTTTTTAATGGTTATGGCGAACATTAAGGGAGAAGATGTCAAGAATAAGAAGCCAAATCGCAGATAAGAATGTGGTCAGTTTTATTCTGTTTCTTTTGGTGTTTTTCTTGCAAGCATGCGCACTGAAGGGCCTGTATCAATGTCTTTTTTTTTTTAAGAATTATCCTCGTAAGAGCAGACCTCACTTCTCGGCACTCATTTTCCTGTTTATTTCGTTCGCCATGTGACGGAGTCTTATGCATATATGAAGTTCGGCTACTTTCACTTCCATCATGTATTCCAGTCCCAAAGTCCACCCATCTAACCGTTTAGTCGCCCACAATCTCAACATGTTTTCTCATTTGTCATCAACAATCAAAGTACAGTAGAGTTTTTGTGCGGCATTGGGCTAGCTTTTTCGAGACAGTGACTCATCTGTGAAGCCAGCATTTCCTTTGATAGAATTCTGTATACCGTTCTCGTATAGTGCGCTCTGCTGACAGTGCGCGATTAAACTTCGTGCGTACATACTCGTAAGCTGATAGAGAATAGAAGGGCAGCGTTAACGCAAACGCCTGCAGCTCGGATGGAATACATGCCTTTCTGGTCTTTTCGTGCCCTAGGGTTTGCTGTATGTATGGGGGAAGGCTGCAGTGAACATCACCCTGCCCTACTCAGACATGAGCTTTTGATCCTTGATCTCTTTTATTATCGCTTGAGGATCAAGCCTCGCTCTTTTTGGTTAGTCTGCAATTTTTCTGCTGCAGAATTTTCACCTTGAGATGTTTTATCTCTTCTTGGGAAACATGAAGCATTTCTTCGTAATGCTGCCGTATAGGTGATGCAACTCTCACATCTTCAACAACTTTTTTCAATTTGAACACATATAACGGCCGGAATACCCCTGGGCCTCGGTTAGGTCGCTCTATTTGCAGCTGGAAAGAGCACTGCACATTTCAGACCTGCTGGTTTCACTCGCTGCACTGCATAAAGCAAATACAAATATAACAAAAAAGGCACGAATGTAAGAAAAAAACGGGTCCTTGTATATTGCCCAAATGACGTAACTTAACCTCGTAGTTGCGAGCTACCCTTTTATAACACGAACAGGGGAACCGATACCGAAATCTCGCCTATTTATATAATTTCAATGAATAGCAAACGGTGCGTTATTTTACTATTCGCGCTCCGCACCAGTGGTATCAACAAGCACAAGAATGTGTATCACTGGGTTTTGCAAGTGTTTTACAAATGCGTCAAGCACAGCTAGTCGAACAACTCCCAGGTCGCAGCCTAGTCCGGTCGAAACAATTTGGCGAGAAGTGCCTCTAACATATGTGATCGCCGTCTTTTGACTTCCAGACCAGCCTGCCCCGACGTGCTTCGAACATTTGAGTCCTTACGAAACCGGTTAGGAAAAAAGAATGACCGTCAGATCTGAAATTAGAGACAGATTGCGGGCTGTCAGCATGTGTTCCGGCATATAGAGAAGTTTTCATCGAGCTTGAAATGTTCTGCTTACAACTGAAACTTCATCTGAGAGTACCTTTTCACTCGATTTATGTAGCCGTACGCAACGCACAATGTACCCAACAACGTCCGGACGCCACCACGCCAGAGAACAACTGGAACATCTATGCGGCCGCCGCAGTATGCTTTGCGGAAGGCGCGCTTTCTGCCTATGGCAAGATGGCAGCGCGCGGCTTCGGCTGAGGGGCGCCTCCTCCACTCCAGCAAATTTTATTTTAACCTCCTTGGTTCTACTGGCTACCGCGAAAGCAGCGCCACTTCTCACCGTGCAACTCCTTTTACCTCGTAAGCAGCAGAAAATAGAGCGGGGATATTTATTAACATACTTGTTCTAATTTTCAGGACTAATTATGGCGCGGATGACAGCATCAGACTACGTGACTATCCCAGCAATGTGATCGACTCCATAATCCAGCTTCAATGCTCTTCCGCTAGGCTGCGCGACATACCGGTTTTTGTTACTTTTAAACACAATTTAATATATCAGTCCTACTCACAATGCGAAAAGGATGCTGGAATCTGTCGCTATATTTAACAGTCATTTCATTTCTACCAGGATCTAATAGCACGTTCTGACCAGTTGTCGGTCCCTTTAAGCTGGAACAAGCTCTGAACCCATCCCTTATTACGTATACCGCCACCAACCTGACGATAATATTTTCGCCAGGAAAATTGTCGGGAACTGATCGTTCGCCCATCGCGATGTAGCAAGCGAGTTTTATGCCAGTATGCGTACCACGGCTGAAGCTGTTCATCTTCAACAGCTTCCAACACGTTTGCGTTTCGTGACATTGCGCGCGTATTGCCCGAAGTGAAAACGAAGCTACTGAGTGCCGCATCCGCTGTGGACGAAACAGTGGTCGTTAAGGATGCGATCATTGCATCCACACAGTTCTGAAGCACGCGCGCGGCTTACGTCCAGAGTCAAAACGAAACTGCTAAGCACCGCATCTACCGTTGAATAAACCTGGCTCGCTAATACACAATCACAGATGCGCTTCTGGAGGCCTGCGGCGGTTTCGGTTGCTCGCAAACGCCGTTTTCGCCCCTTTGCGTCGCACATTTGCGGCGCTTCGTGCTTGCCGCGCTCTGAGGATCATCTGAATCAACCGGCTTGCGGCCAAATAGGACCTAATTAACGAGAGTTTGATGCCATTAAAGAGAGAGAAAGGTTAAGTCAAAGGCAGGGAGGTTAACCAGAAGTTTTTCGGTTTGCTACCCTGCACCGGGGAAGGGGGGATAGGAAGGTAAGGAAGGAAAAAAGAGTAAAAAAAGAAATAAAAATGCACACACACTCAAGCACGGGAGCATCACAGTCGTTTAGCGAGGTCTGTTGAGCGGAGAAACTTCAGCAGCGCCTTCGTCGCTTTCTGGTTGGAAGCTAGAACGTTCCGCCACTCCAAAACTGATTGTTCAGAAAGCGACTGGTCATCGAGGCGTGCTAGCGTTGCTGAGAGCTGTTGTCTTTGGGAGCTGTAGTGAGGACAATGACACAGGACGTGCGCAATGGTTTCCTCGCTGCCACAGTGAGCACAGGCAGCACTGTCTGGCATTCCGATTCGGTAAGCAAAGCTGTTCTTGAAAGACACTCCAAGCCACAGGCGGCAGAGGACTGTTGTTTCGAATCGGGATAGTCCGAACGGAATTTGAAGTTGAAGTGACGGATCCAGACGCTGAAGGCGGGCATGCAGAAAAACGGACGTATTCCACATTGAATGCGTTAGATCACGTGCGAGCGAGAGAATCTTTGATGCTGCATCAGTCCGTGATAATGGAATGGCTTCCTGCACGCCACCTTCATCATTCTTTGCAGAATTATCGGCATGTTTGTCGCCGTCGATGCCACAGTGGCCTGGAAGCCACTGAAAAGTTATGTCATGCCCTTTGTCTCTTAATTCCTGATAGGTTTGTCTTATTTCCTTTACTAGTTGGTCTTGTGCACCATGACGTGAACCTAACGACAGACACTGCAGGGCTGACTTCGAGTCTGTAAATATGGCCCATTTCAGTGGCAACTCTAGTTGGATCCTTCGAAGTGCACTGCGGAGTGCCGCAAGCTCCACAGCAGTTGACGTAGTCCTATGAGACGCTCTAAAATTATAGGTTTCGGCTTTTTGCAGGGAAGATAACAGCTCCTGCAGATCCCCTAGCATTTGTAGAGCCATCGGTGTAAAGTTTAACATGGTCTGCGTATTCCTCGTGAAGCATCAGCAGAGACAGCTGCTTTAAAGCTGGCGACGAGAGCTCCGCCTTCTTCCGAATACCCAGGACTGTCAAACGAAGTTCAGGCTGTTCCAGGCACCAAGGGGGCGTCATGATTCTTTCAGGAGATGTGTAGCCTGTTGGAAGGCACTCTCGGAAAGTCAAAATTCTCTTGCGAAAGGAGGCACCGGGCCGGTCATCTGGAAGTGAGGCTAGGTGGTGGGCAGGGGCGCGAGCAAGGTGTCTGATGTGTGCCCTTGCACCTCCAAGGTTGTGTGAATGCTAGCAGGGTGATCCTTCGCGATGGCAATGGTCTCCGCTGTTGATGCGCAGCGTGGCAGTCCAAGACAAACTCTGAGTGCCTGACCCTGAGCATTTTCGATAGTACGTATGTTGCTTTTACAAGTGTTCGTCAGCACCAGTAGACTGTACCGCATATACCCGAGAAATAGAGTCCGACATAATTGCAACATAGCGTGCACCGATGTACCCCACGTTTTCCCTCCAAGGAACCTGAAAAGATGTGAGATGGCTGTCAGGCGCTTCTTAAGACCAGCCACATGGGGACTCCAGCAAAGGTCTCTATCGATGATGACGCCCAAGAATCTGTGAGTCCTGGCAAAACATACATTTTGCCCATTGATTGATACAGCACATGCTGTCATTGGCTTCCGCGTAAATGCGATCAACGCAGATTTCTCAGGTGAAATCTCGAGGCCTTGTTCACTAAGAAACGCCGATGTTGAAATCGCGGCTTTTTGGAGCCTTGCACGCACCTGAGGCCGTTTTACACCTGACGTCCAAAGCTGTCATCGGTATAAATGGATATATGAACTGAACTTGGTATACGTTCCACGAGTCCGATCAACACAAGGTTGAATATTGTGGGACTTAAGACGCCACTCTGAGGAACACCACGGTGTGTGTAGTGCTGAGACGTTGGTCCATCATCAGTTTGCACAAAGAATGATCTCATGTGCAAGTAGCAGCAGATCCAACGGTACACTCGACCACCAAGACCAACCGATTCGAGGGCGTCAAGTATGGCCTCACGAGAAACGTGGTCGTATGCTCCTTTTACATCCAAGAAGAGCGCGACGGATAACCGCCTGCTCATTTTCTGGTGTTGGATGTAAGTTACCAGATCAATAACATTGTCAATGGAGCAACGAACGTGTCGAAAGCCGGGCATGGTATTTGGGTATGCATTAGAGTGTTCCAGGAACCACTCTAGTCTGGCAAAGATCATTCGCTCCATCAGCTTCCCTACACAACTAGCCAGTGCTATTGGGCGGTATGACGCCAGCTCTAGTGGGGATTTCTCAGGTTTTAGAAGCAGGACTAGACGGCTCGTTTTTCATTCTTGTGGGACTTGCCCTTCTCGCCAAGATTCGTTGAACACATCTAGCAAAGCTTCTCGTGACCGCTCATTGAGGTTGCATAACGGTATGATATGCCATCTCGACCAGGTGACGACAACCGATTGCATAAGGCGATAGCTGCATCCAGCTCCTCAATCGTGAAAGGCATGTCCATGCGTGAGTCAAATGAAGGAGGTGTGAAATCAGCAGCAAGGGCTCCTGTGCAAGTCAGACGGCCTGCGATCTTCCTGCAAAAATCTTCAGCTACTTCGATATCCCGTCGATGTTGGAAAAGTGCCAAAGCTTTGAAAGGAAATCGCTGTTCAGGAAATGTACACAGGCCTCGCACAGTCCGCCATATCTGTGATAGAGGTTTTCGGGGGTCTAGCGACTCGCAGAACATCGCCTACCGTTGAGACTCTAGTTTATCTAAACGACGCTGAATCTTCTTTTGTGCGTCGGTACGTTCGTTCGGCTCGTCGACGAATACGAATCGCACGAAGTCGTTCCAACTTTTTGTCAGTTTCCGAGTGTCTTGAGGAGCATGTCAGCGTGCGCATCGCAGACTGCGCTGCTTCCTTGATCGCTTGCTCTAGGCCAGAGGAGAGACCTCTGCGACAAGCCTCTTTGATGTTGGTTTTAAACACAGACCAATCAATTCTCCTGATTGTGCCTACTGAATGACAGCCAGCGAAGCCTTTGATGTTAAGGTAACAGGGGATATGATCACTGCCATGTGGCTCTATGTCTATAAACCACTTCACAGATGTGGTGAAGCGGCGTGACACAAACGTCCAAACAGCTGCTATATGTGGAGCCTCGTAGAAATGTGGGGCTTCCATCGTTAAGTAGGGACAGATCGTGATCAGACACGAACGAATCCAGTCGCTCACCTTTTTCGCGAACTTTTGAGCTCCCCCAGATAGGGTGGTGGGCATTAAAGTCTCCCGTAATAATCCATGGACCAGGGTTTTGTGCGAGTATGCCATCCAGTCTTCTTCTATCAAAAAGGGCTGAGGGAGATAAATATATACACACTAATGTAAAGGTGAGGTTTTTTCTTCTTGACAGTCAGACAAACATATTGGTTGCCATCGTGCGCTGGCGCGGGCTGAATGAGGTACGTAAGCTCGCGACGAATATACACAAGCACCTTGCTGCTTTCGTTCTAGGTTGAGGACATCATTGATTCATAGCCAGATAGCCTGATTGGGCTTGACAACTTCGGTTCACAGACTACGATCATTAGAAAACGGTTACAAAATATACTGGCGAAAATCAGAGATCCGAGATCTAAGTCCTCTGGCGTTCCACTGGATGATAGTTGCTTGTCTGACTTCTTTGCGGAACGATTGCTGATTTCCTGCCATGGCTCTACGCGAGGGTTGCTAGGACCGGGCTCAGCGCGTCCAAAACTTGCAGACCGCTTCGGGCGATTGGAGTTCCCAGGCTTCTTAGGAGTACCGCCATGACAGCGACGAAGGATCGCAGCATCGGAATGATCTGCCGATCGACCCTTGACATATCATCAACTGAAGTAGGCTCAGAGCAAGGTGTAGGGCGAGGATACCTAGAAGGTGGCACCTTCGCAGACTGCGCAGACTTCCGCAGCGTTGGGCTTCTCCGACTCATTTTGCTTCTGGCTTGCAGCTTTGCTTGTGCTCGAAGCTGATGAGCATATGTTTAGCACCCTCTCGTGCACTCTTCCGTCGACGATTACGCCGACGCCGCACCATATCCGCGGCTTCTCTGTGGGATGAACTATCTCTAACCATTTGTTTGATAATGGCAATTTCCCTTTTGATCCGTGGGCAGGTTTTGGAGGCCGCATCATGAGGGTCATCACAATTTTTGCACTTTAGATCTTTTGCAAGACAAGCATCTGCAGTGTGCGGTTCAGCGCAACGAGGACATACGGTGCTGTTTGTGCACACACCCTTGACATGACCAATCTTCATGCAGTTATGGCATTGGAGAGGTTAAACAATACATACGCTTGCCGGGACCAGAAAACACATCCGAATTACACGATTTTCCGAATTAACAAGCTTTCATGGAACATGAATGAAGAAAAGTGTGCATGTATGAAATGTTCCAGGCGGAACGTCATATGTATTGCCACGTACGTTTCTTATTATCACTTTTTCTGTATTCGGTTTTCGCCCACAAAGACTGTCAGCAACGCTCAGCGCAAACCGCACCTCGCCCCGCCACGGTGGTCTAGTGGTTATATGGCGCTCGACTGCTTACCCGCAGGTCGCGGGATCGAATCCCGGCCGCGGCGGCTGCATTTTCGATGGAGGCGAAAATGTTTGAGGCTTGTGTACTTAAATTTAGGTGCACGTTAAAGAACAGCAGGTGGTCGAAATTTCCGGAGCCCTCCACTACGGCGTCTCTCATAATCATATCGTGGTTTTGAGACATTAAACCCCAGATATTATTATTATTATTATTATTATTATTATTATTATTATTATTATTATTATTATTATTATTATTATTATTATTATTATTATTAGTACACCGTGCCTCATTGTTCCAGAAGCTTCCCAATTATTGTAGATCGTTTTGTTAAGATTTTCATCCTTGGTATGGACTTCTTAGGCCTTCATGGTGCAGTCATCGACCTAAGGTCCAAGTCGATAACACTATCTACAGAAAAAGCATTACCGCCGTACACTATGCAAGGGAAGCACGCCTTGAATGTGCTGGAAGACCAGGTCACTATTACCCCTCACTCCAGCGTCATCATTTCCGTCGGCACTACGAAAGTAGCAGACATGGAAGGCGTCGTTGAAGGCGACCAGCACCAGTTGATTAACCGCGAGATTTGCGTCGCAAGAGGAATAGCAGTGTTGAGGGGAAGGAAAGCAACAGTGGTGCTCACAAATTTCAGCAACGAGCACGTAAACAAAGGCACGACGGTCGCCTACATCGAAGAAATTGTGGAAGCCACCAATGCTTTCGCCCTCGCCGATTCTTCCGAGCCCACACCGACGAACCAAGCTCCTCAACCAGCTTTCGACATCAATCCTAGCCTTCCGAAGCATAAGCAAGAACAGCTCAACACCCTGCTCTTGAAATGCAAGGACTGCTTTTCGTCGTCGTCAAGAATCCGCCAGACCCCAGTCGCAAAACATCGCATCATAACAGAGGAAAGTGCCAGGCCACTGCGGCAGAGCCCGTACAGAGTTTCGACACGAGAACGCGAATCCATAAAGAAACAGGTTGACGAAATGTTACGCGACGACATCATCCAGCCGTCCAAGGGTCCGTGGGCGTCTCCCGTAGTGTTAGTGAGGAAGAAGATGGGACCCTACGTTTCTGCGTTGATTATCGGCGCCTGAACAAAATCACGAAGAAGGACGTGTACCCCCTCCCACGGATAGACGACACCCTGGATCAACTTCACAACGCGACGTACTTTTCGTCGATGGACCTCAAGGCCGGCTATTGGCAGATCGAAGTAGACGAAAGAGACACCGAGAAAAAAGCGCTTTTATAACACCCGACGGCCTCTTTGAGTTCAAGGTCATGCCTTTCGGTCTTTGCTCGGCACCTGCGACGTTCCAGCGCGTCATGGACACCGTGCTGGCCGGATTGAAGTGGCAGACGTGCCTTGTGTATTTGGACGACGTCGTCGTGTTTTCCTCGACCTTCGACGAGCATCTCTGGCGGCTTGAGGCAGAACTTCAAGCAATCAAGACCTCTGGACTGACCCTGAAGCCAGAAAAGTGCCGATTCGGGTACGACGAGCTCTTGTTTCTGGGTCATGTGATCAACAAGTCTGGAGTGCGCCCAGACCCGCAGAAAACAGCTGCCATCGCCGACATCGCGCCACCCACCGACAAGAAGGCCGTGCGCCGATTTCTCGGCTTATGCGCCTATTACAGATGCTTCGTCAAAAACTTCACGGATCGCCGAACCACTGACGCTTCTCACGAAGACTAACGTGGAATTCAGGTGGGAAACGGCGCAAATGCAAGCATTTCAAGAACTTAAACGACGCTTTAACGATTTACATTCATGCGTTTGTACTCCGACATTGCAGGTCCTGGTCATAGGCATAAACACATTTGCTTTCTTTTCAAATGTAGGCGATTCCCCTTGTTTGATCGTTTAGTTGATAAGTGCAAATTGCGTGTTTTGAATATACATGGACCTTTCACGGCAGTGCGTTGATATTCTTTGTATCGAGACGTTCCCACAAAGCATGACTTACCACTCCACAAGCTAACCCAGCAAGCAGTGTCATGGTCAAACAATGCTAACCTGTGAGCAGGCAAAGGTGTATTCTGGAAACTTCTCCATCAGCAGAAGTGCAGACGCAAAGCTTCGTGCACACTTTCGCCTGGTCTCGGCATAGGGCCACAGCCAAGCTGTGTCAATGTGGCAGTTTCCAATGGCCGCTATGGTGTGCTGGCTCTCTCCGTTGCGTTGCCCGAAAAACCGGTCAGCTATTTCCTTGGCTGCCTTTAGTGAACTCCTGTTTTTGAGAAAAGGAATGTAAACTATGAACACATGAAGAAAATTACTGCACTTACAAAATTAAGTTATGTAAATTAAATAATTTGATGCAATACTTTGTGGTCAGCGGAAACACTTGCGAGCGTGGAGGTAGAAAGCGATAGACGCTTTGCTATCAGCACACGAAATCAGCTTGTGCCAACAGACGCACGTTTGCACTCCTGCCATTTTTTAACAGGGAACCCAAGCTCAAGTTTGGGCACGGCTGAGCTATGGGTTACTGGGGGCAGACGCTGCCCGGTGTCGCCGGATTTGCCAGCGGCGGCGGCAAGAACACCTACTCCTCATTCGGCCGAGAGCACTGCTAGTCAGTAATAGTTACATTGCGAAGCGCCACAGATGCAATCCGAGGGCTCTGCGCGTGCGCGGAAGCAGCAGTGTTGCGGCCGTGGATGCCCCCAGTTGCGATAAGAGCAGTGGCGCTGCTCGACGCTGTTTTCGAAGCGAGCGCGGGGTATGGTAGCGTCCAATATTCTGAAAGGTAACGAGATCCGCAGACGGTGCGCAAGCGCACAAAGCGCACTGTACTGCGGCGCCGTCTGCTACGCCGATGCCCCAAAAAGAGCCACATCAGTGGGCTTGTGTCGACCTCCTCGACGCTCACGCTTTCCAGGTGTGTGTATGGCATTCATGAAAAAAGAAAACAAAGGGACTGATAATGCAGAAGAAAGCGCCAGTATCTAACGCGCCTAGCAGAACAGCACAGCCGAGGACAGTTGCACTTGGCTACGCATAGCGCGCATGCGCATGCTCTTGACCACTTCTCCAATGTGCTCCGTTGTACAGCACTATTTACTTAAAGGCACAGCAGACTGCGCTCGCAGTTCAGTGTGCTTTGTGCGCTTGCGCATCATCGGCAGATCTCGTTACCTTTCGAGAATACCAGACGCTACCACATCCTGCGCACAGCGCTCGTGCGTTACTGTTAATAAATTACAAGGGTGTACAGCTCTCGATCAACCTGAATACGTATC
This sequence comes from Rhipicephalus sanguineus, assembly GCF_013339695.2. NCBI lineage: Eukaryota > Metazoa > Arthropoda > Arachnida > Ixodida > Ixodidae > Rhipicephalus > Rhipicephalus sanguineus. The sequence continues at coordinate 198,909,217 of NC_051180.1, forward strand.
TAGCAGTGGTCCGGTGCAGCGGCTGTCAGTTGCGCGCTGGTGCTGCTGCTAAAAAAAATGTTCCGCGTTCGACAAAAAGCGGTGTTGTTCGCTGCGACATCGTCGATGGATTTTTCGAGACATTGAGCCTATGACACACTGCGGTTCTTTGTTTCATAAGGCTCGCAAAACAGCACAAACACTAACGCCCATCCTTCAGTACCGGATCGCACAGTGATGATATCACTATGGCACTAAAAGACTTTGCTTCACAATCAACTCTGGGCTATGCAGCAGGCCAAGGAAGCTGCTGAGAGACACGGTCTCTCGGCCGGCTCCTAGGCGGGAACTCAGCCCGGAAACCTGCAGGAACTGAATATTAAGTTATTCACTCACACATTCACTTTCCACAACTTGTGCACTTGTATATAATTACAAGTATCGAAACCAATCTGATCTACAAAATCCAGTTAAAATGGGAGTCATTTTGATGCATTTGTAGCGGCTAAAGTGAAAGGATCAGTCACTGAGATTGCTCATTCACTCCTGGAATGAAATACAATTACCTAGCCCTTTTAACTCCTATACATACTTCTGAAGAATCCAAAAACAAACACCAGACGATCATCCGCATTCTGGTTTCTCCTCTACGCTGCACTGGAACTGAGGCAACGTGTAATTGTTCATGTTTAAAGTTTGTTTTATTATTCTTTGCATACCGTGAGTAACACACATCTAATAATCAAACGACGATCCCAAAGACTGCAACGGGACCGAATGGTATTACGTTGCTTTCACCAATGCCCACTAATCAGGGGATCTGTGTGTCGTCTTCTTGTTCCCGTCTTTGTGCGCTTAACGGTTTCATAATGTCAGTGTACCAACTAGCTCGGACCCAGCCTCTTATTCAGGGGATGGCATATACGCCTGCTGAGCTGTGGCAGGCTCTCTGTGGTCCAAACGGAAAGATGCTTAAATAAACGCCGGTTGGAGCATTCCTATGCTGCAAGTTCTGATAATGGAAAAAACTTGGGGATACATCCTGTGCTAATGTATTTATCGCATGCGTGGGGGCGTCAACAGAAAGTGAACCCTATCTTCATCCTCTTTTTCTGCTTCGCTACCACAGCGCGTGCGCCAATTGGTCCGACGTGGGATGCAATACCTCTGATGGAACCAGTACAGAGAGAAATTCTTGGCGAGGCAGTATTCGAACCCGCATAACCAAGATCCGAAGGCGAGCACCAGTCGGCTGTCGAGGCACGCCTCTCGCAACCACAGCGTTGGCCTGATTTCTTAAATATCGAAGGTCGTTGATGTAGAAGGCCCAATAATGCATAAATTGCGAGTCCCCCCTGCACCGCTCCGCGAGTCGCGTAAAGCTCTCGCCGACCATACACAATGCAAGCTTCAGGCACCGCACAGCGTAAGCAATGTGTTCACGCAAACCAAGCGCCGGTCATACAGCCGTACAGAGGTGTGTTTTTTTTGTTTTGTTTTTTCAAAACAAGGAGGCATGCCAGTCGACAGCGAAATGGCCGTCGACAGATACCCCAGTCGTAAAGGTAAGTCTAAATGCTCGTGTAGCCCACAGCCGGCACGAAGCGACGCTTCTTACACGTATCAAAGTGCTCGTTGAGCGTCTTGACTACAAAACCGACATAGAGCAGTGGCAAATCGTCGCGTATGAAAACTGCGCCACGTGATCGCCGACGCGCCGTGAGCCACGAATAAAGTGCCCAGGTGCCCGTTAATGTCGCCTGAACGGGTTTGAACGCTCACGAGCATGAATTACCAGCGCTCCCCGCGTTCTGTCACCACGGGTCCGCAAATCGTGCACGTTTCATGGCGCGCAATAGACAACAAGTCTTTGGTGCTGCTACCACGTGGGTGTGGATAGCGAGATCGCTATCCACAGACACCCGATGTGGCGTGCGATGGCTTCGGTAAATGCAAATTTGCCTGTCTAAATAAACAAATTAGTTGCTAATGGGAGTAAAACGGGAGTGGCTTGCATTCGTTCTGGCAGCTCGCGGAACACTAAGGTGTCCTTCACGGAGCCCCTGGGCTCCGCGGAAACCAGTTTGAGATACCATGCGCTAGAGCATCGCGGAGACGCGTCGCATTCAGGAAGCTAGTTGACGCCGCGTTGACGCAACACTAGCCCTCGACAAACGCGCGCGTAGGTGACAACATGCTCGGGACACCACATTTTTGCGGGTTAACGCATGTTTCCAGAGGAGATTATGGTGGCACCACATTCATTAGGAAGGTGTATAAAAAAAAACGTCTATGTGTTCTGCGAATGTAATATTTTCTTGGTATTCCTGGCCCTGCTTGGAAAATTATGTTGTCAGCTCAGCCTGTTTTCCCCACTGAAGCTGACGTGTGCATCGAAATTCTTGCTTTTCAGGCTGTTTTGGAGCTGTTCGGCGCAATTTTCGCGGTTCTTATGCTTTTGGAGCAGCTTGGCGCAGGAAAACGGAATCGTATCAAAAATGCCCAATATGCGCAGCTGTCTCACTCCTGCGTTACAGAAACACACCTTAGAGACTTGGAAGAGCCACCACATATTGGCAATTATGTTTGGGAAGGGTGCAACAGGATCATATCAGAAAGGAAAGGTCGGGGTGTAGGAATGCTAATTCACCGCGGCGCCAAATGGGTTAGACAGGGGTGCAACAGCCGAAAGAGAATTTGGAGCACTTTTTGGAGCAGCGTTGCTTTTGGAGCACAAAAATCCAAATTTGGAGCAGGTTACAAAAAAAAACAATTTTTTAGCAAGAAATCTCAAATTTGGAGTAGTATAACAAAGAAGACTTACTTTTAGAAAGGAAAACAAAAATACGTACAAACCATTCAACATCAGTTAACTCGTGCACAGTGCACGTGAACACTGCTATTTCAATAAAAGCGGTGTGTTGAGCAACCCCACAGTGCTAACAATGACTAGGTCTACATTACATTTTGAGAGCCTGTCAAATAATTCGACGGGCACTGCAAATGCTAATGTGGACCTGTGAACCTGGCAACCTCGAAATTCAGGAGATTCGTAAAGCAGGAGCAAGTGGGGGTGGGGAAAAAATAAAACTGGCGTACGCTTTTGTCTATTTGTTTCTCAAGGCCGCAGAAACGCCGTACACAGCAGCTCCAAATGATTGCCAATAATTTTTTAGACGTCAGCGATCATACTAGTACTCGTAATTACACGGCGCATGCACGAATAAGTAATTAAGGAACAAGATGTGCTGTGTCCCTGACAGTTAGTACTAATAGCTCCTTCTAAATCTCAGTACGCTTTTCCGCAGGACACCAGTGTACTGCGGCAAAAACGGCTTAAGCATTATGGACGCAATACAACAAGCATCAGGAAATTTGAGAACCACTGTGCTTTTATTGCGATAGCAATTATATGGACAGTCTCCGCTGATTTTTGCCGTCGCCGTCGTCATGCACCGTATATGTATATGTCTATATATATGTAAAAAAGCCACAAAGAAAAATAATTCAGAAAAACTTTCCGACGCGCGTAATCGAACGGGCGACCTCTCGCTTTGCAGCGCGCGGCGTTAGACGGTTAGGCCACGAACAGCACCATCTTTCAGCCTGCTAACAGCGAGCTATTTATATACACCATTTACTTCAGCATGCTTCCTAAGTCACCACATAGATGGCGCGACGTGCGCGCGTGGCACGCTTTATAGATCGTCGCCCCGCTCCTGCGAACGCCGTTGCTCTTCGCCCAACAGGGCGTGGTCGCCTTCGTGCGCTTATCTCGAGGAAAGAAGGGGGTCGCCCGGGGGGGGGGGGTGGAGCGGGGGGTTGTATGTCTTGTGCTTTCCCCGCGATGTCCGCGCTGTTGCGACGGGCCTATGGAGGCACCAGAGACTCCGGAGGAAGAGGCTGGAGGAAGGCAAACTTAACAGAGGTTTTATTTACATGGGCGAGCAGTTTGTTTCTACATGACGATTTCGTCCAACAGGACGAGGATTTCGTGTCTACATGACGACGATTGCGCGTCGAATGAGCCCGCGGGGCTCGTTTTAAAGGGTCTCTTTCCCCAGACCCCTAGATGGGGGAATTTCTGCAAATTGGGACGGTCCAATCGCGTCCCACACAACACTAATCAGGGTGCCACCCACACTCGCCCAGGTCAGCGTCGTCGACTGGGGTGTGGCCACCGCACTCTGCTGCTGTTGCACCAAAGGGTGCAACATGGTGTCCCCGCCATGTGAAGGCCGCAGGGCGATGGGTCCCACGCTCGGACAGCCGGGCGCAACAAAAGGTCTGCAGCTCCGAAGCACCTTGTCGATCAATTAGTGGGGCTGGTTGTCATCCGCGCGGACGCCGCTGTCTCGTCAAGGTAGGTTTGGTGACAGGAAACCATTATGGTCGTCTGGCCGAACCCGGATGGGCCGGACTGCAAGGCGCCTCACGTCCCATCTCGGGAGGACAATTCAAGCGCTTGGACCATTGTCAAGGCAAATAGAGCTTCGGCGCCCGGTTCGAAGAACAGGCGACGGCGCTTTCTTTTCGGCGCAGGGGCCGATCGTAACAGCGCTGAAGTCACGGAGCGTACGAAGGTCACTTCGTTCGCTGCAGCGGCCGCGTTTGCGAAAGGAGCGCGCTGCATTCAAACAGAAATAAGTAACAACTGTGACAGTTAGTTCGCGCTCGTCCTGTGTGTACCTGTTCGTTCGTTTCGTGCATCCTGCTTAATGTTAGCGCAGTGCCCTTGAAGTGTCGAGCTGTGACGCATGATAGCTCGCGCTCGTCCTCTGTGCATTCTTTTCGTGCGTCCTATGGGCTGGAGCGACGCGGTGGCCATTTCGAGATGCTTTCCCTTCGAGTTACATTCCAATTTATTGCTATCACATTCATTGCTTCGCCGTTGCGGCGAAACTGTGACTTTTTTTTTTATTGCGATAGCAATTATATGGACACTCTCGACGAGCTTTTGCCGTCATGTCCCGTATAAAGTCCAAATTGATAACATCGCCCCGCGCATGGTATGTTCTACCGCTGGTAAAAGCGCGCGAGTGCGGGCAACGAACGCGGCTGAAGCAGAGATCAAACGAGCCGGCCCATCTCCGCCGCTCGGAGGGCGCATGCGATAACACCACTCCGCTCGCGAGGCCTGCCGTCAAAGCAGAGAGGAAACGCCCCGCCCGTCTTGAACGAGCATGAAAAGATGCGAGATCGGATACAAAAGAGTTTGCTGCCAGCCTCACTTCGTATAAGATTAGAATTTGTTGCTATCACATTCATTGCTTCGTCCTTCCGGTGAAACTGTGACTTTTATCTTTTCTTTCGCTGGGTGTTTAGGGTTAGGGTACGTGCGTCTGTATTGAATGACGCCCACACTGCAGATGACCAACGCGGCCTCCATTTCTCGCTAAAATTTGCGCAGTTGTGAAAATTTTGAAGCTGGTCGGGCATTTTGGCGCAGCGTGGCGCAATTTCAACAAATTCCACGGTTTTGGCTCAGCTTGGCGCAAAAATAAGAAATTGTATCAAATGGGCGCAATTGGCGCAGCTTTTGCACCCCTGGTTAGAGTGAAACAGACGTGTTCAGAGCACCTCTGGGTTTCGGGCACAGTAGGTGGAAAGAAAACGTGGCCAGGGGTAGCCTACTTCTGGACGGCGAATAACTGCAGAGAAAAGAGTCAGTAGATAGTGGATTGCATAAGTACGGATATTAAGGAATTTGGTAATGGGGCCGAAATCATCCTGTTATGGGACATGAATAGAGGCCAGACTTTTAGGCATTAAGAAAGCTCGTTTTAGGCGCCAAAATAAGCAGGCAAAATAACGTTTTAGGAACAATGCCTTGGTTTCGGCGAATTGGTCCGTCGTCAGAGACGAAACACGCGTCCTGTTGTCCTCGTCGTTTCAAGTTTTCTTTAACGTTTTAGGCTTCCAATATCGTAAATATAGGCACAATTAACTTTCACATAAATGCAAATGATTTCAAACGAAGACGTGCGAGACGTCTATCTACGACAGCAAAACAAAAATGTTATTGCTTAAAGGGGTACTGACACAAAATTTCGCGGCCGAGATAGCCTGCTGGATCGATTTCCGTGTACGTGCGTGTACCATCTGCGAAATATCGACAGCGAATAAAGCTTGGAAGGTATTTTATATGAATATTGAAGTTCGCGTGCGCGATCCAGCATTATAGGGCGCACCTATTGCATTGACACCCTCGGAGGTGACCCGAGGGGACCCCCCTACTTCCCCTACGTAACCTTTGTAGCCGGTACAACAAGTTGTGATGACGTCGTAGCCGCCATTTTTGTTTTGACGCGCTCGCCGCTGCGCTGTTGGTGTCTCAAGGAAATCGTCGCCAACAGACGACGATGAGGAGGACGACGACAACGAGTACGGTGATGGCGACGACATCGGGCAGCACGTGCGGCAAGCGTGCGAATGCGAGGAGACGACGCGAACAGCGCGGAAGTGCGTCACACTTCTGTGTGCTGACGTGATCGAGCGCTGCAGCCGCTAGGTGGTGATAGTTGCACCCGGAGGCTTGTCGTTTTTGAAACCGAAACTGACACTGGTCGGTAATGAGGAGCCTGTAATTAATTATCTGTCGCGCGCTGCAGCAAACGATGTGCCGTGTTACGACTAACAGGCCCCCAGCAACACATTGCAGCAAAAAAAAAAAAACGCGAGGCCAAAATTTTTGTGTCAGTACCCCTTTAAGATGCATGGCACAGCGGCGCCAACAGTTGAACGCACGGTTCGCAGAACACGGTCTCTGCGCGGTGAGTCACGTGTCCACTGTCGAATCAACTCACTCCTGGGTGTCCTTTCGGGCATGATTGATAAGGGCAGAGCAGGAGCCGGCAGCCAGATCGCTAAAAGACCAGAAGGGAGGCTATTGGCCGGGTCGAATCGCATAGAGCCAGTTTCTCCACTGGCAGTGAACCACTGGCGTAGCCAGGCGGGGTGGGGGCGCTCAACCTAACCCCCCCCCCCCCGCTCGAAACTTTTCAGTTTTGCATGTTTATATATACACGCATATATACAAACGCACGCAAGAACATCCATAGTAAGCATGCTTGAAACCCTCTGCCCCCCCCCCACCCTCCAAACGAAAATTTCTGGCTGCGATACTGAAAATTAAATTTCAAACAAACCAAAAGCTGCGTGCACATCACATTTTTCCTGCATTTTTTTTTTTTTTTTTTGCTCTTCACAATCCTTTCCGCTGACGGCTCTCCGCGGGTTCGCATTCGCCAACCGCTCGCGCCATATCAGCGCGGCGGCGAATGCTCGCCGGCGTGTCCCACTTCACCGATGCTAGCGGTTGTCTCCGGGAAGCGGTTGAAATAGAGGACTAGGCTGAACTCCATTGTCCCGAACCGTCAATGTTGCACGGTAACATGAATAACGGTCTTAAACTGCACCCGGGAGCGAAACTTGAGGCTCAATAGTCTTCATATAAGTGCCAATTTTGAAAATAGGCATTTATGGGCATCTGTAAGCGTTTAGGCACGAACGTCAAGAATAGGCATTTATAGGCACTATAAAAACACTATAGAAGCCCTTCTTGACCTGTAGGTCATCATAGAGCAGTAGCGCAAAAAACACGGGGACACAAGCCAGGAACATAAACACGAGACGAGCGCGTTTGCTCGTCTCATATATCTGCTCATACATCGAAATGGTGCGATAGGAGCGCAAGGAACAAAATCGCATTTGTTTAAAATCCGGTCTAAGACATGAATGCGCACATACATGACCTCAACGGATATTCATACACCAATAAGAAGTTTAAGTGTAATGGGCAGATTACGTGGGAAGTCGGAAACAGGCAATCGAACATTGATTATTGTCTCATAGCAGGAACAATTTATCACAAACTGAGAGATGAGAATAGACGAGGAAGGGATTAACAGCTTGATTAGTGATCACAAACACATACCATTACAAATGGGATATAAAACTTGATATGAGAGCATAGAATCAAAGTGTGGCAGCTCGTATTTAAATGACAAACAAATTACAAATATAGCCGCAAGAGTCGAGGAAGAAGTAGGCAAAGTACCAGACAAGGACTGGGATAGTGAGCTGTTGCATGTAATGACTAAAGCAATAAGGAAAGAGAAAAAAGCTACTTGCTGGAAAGTAAACACGAAGCCAGAAAGTTGGTGGAACAAGGAAATCCGGAAGCGATCGAGAAGAGACGCAAAGCATCACGGGAGCATAGACCGGCAAAAAAGGAGTAGCGGCCGCAGGACGAAGTCAACAAAATATAGAAAATATATTTAGAGAAAAAAGTCCATTGTAAAGATATTGGTCGACGCAAAAACTAAAGGTGAAAGTGACAGACGCTGGGTGACAGTTATTAAAAAAAAGTCACAGTTTCGCCGCAACGGCGAAGCAATGAATGCGATAGCAATAAAAAGTAATGTAACGCGAAGAACGGAAAGCAGCTCGAAATTGCCAGCGCGTCGCTCGAGCCCAAAGGACGCACGAAAAGAACGCACACAGGACGAGCGCGAACTAATGCGTCAAAGCTCGACACTTGAAGCGCACTGCTCAAACATAAAGCAGGACGCACGAAACGAACGAACAGGTACACACAAGACGAGCGCGAACTAATTGTCATAGTTGTTACTTATTTCTGTTTGAACAGCGCGCTCCTTTCGCAAACGCGGCCGCTGCAGCGAGCGAAGCGAAGCACCCCACCGGCCGCCCCTTCTTTCCTCGAGATAAGCGCGCGAAAGCGACCACGCCCTGTAGAGCGAAGAGCAACGGCGTTCGCTGGAGCGGGGCGACGATCTTTAAAGCACGCCACACACATGCCACACACGCGCACATGGCGCCATCTATGTGGCCACTAAGAAAGCATGCTGAAGTAAATGGTGTATATAAATAGCTCGCCGTTAGCAGGCTGAAAGACGGTGCTGTCGTGGCCTAACGCCTAACGCGGCGGGCTGCAAAGCGAGAGGTCGCCCGTTCGATTCCGCGCGTCGGAACGAATTTCTGAATTATTTTTCTTTATGGCTTTTCTATATATATACATACTTATACATATACGGTGAATGACGGCGACGGGGACGGACATTTTCCAGCCGAGACTGTCCATATAATTGCTATCGCAATAAAAAATAAGGCCGCGCCTAGGGTATTTTGGAGCCACATAGATAGGAAGTCTGTCGCAATGCAACAACATATTGTAGATGAAAGAGGAAATCAATAGGAAGGGTACGAAGCGCTAGGTTACATCCGAAGGGTAACAGCCGATTCATTTAAAAAGAGCGTCCAGGGGATTTCACCGGTGAGTAAAAGTGTGGCGGAGTGAGCAACCGAGGAAGAGCTAGTACTTGAAAATTCCAACCGGAAAAAGGCCGAAGGAAAAATTCCAAAGCGCACTGCCGCGGGTTTAGATGGAGGTCCCGTTAGCCTCATTAACGAACTCGGACATAACACTAAAGAAGCACTGCTGCAAGCCGCAGAAAAGTGCTTACAGGAGAGGGAAATACCAGACAGTTGGCGAAAAAGTAGAATGAACTTAATCTATAAAGGCAAGGGAGAAAAGGATAAAGTTCGCTCGTATAGACCGCTAACCATTACATCGGTGCTACACAGGTTGGCGATGCAAGCAGTAAAAATGAAAATAGAAACGTGGACAGAGCATAACGATATTTTGAGAGAACTTCAGAATGAATTTGGAATCGGTAGGCGATTAGACGATCGATAACCTATTCTTACTCAGTGTATAGAAATATCTAAAATAGAAAGCAGGCCCTTGTGCGTGGCTTTTCTAGATATCACTGGGGCGTATGACAACGTTAATCAGGTAGCTTTGTGGGATATATTGCAAGAAGTGGGCATAGGCGACGACTGCAGCTTTTGAGGGAGATATACCGAGAAAATAGTTAGCATAGAATGGGAAGGAATATGTATCAAAAAGAACGTTGACATTAGCAAGGGGCTGAGACAGGGATGTCCTTTATCCTCGCTGCTATTCATGCTGTACCTGGTGAGTATGGAAAAAGCGCTAGAAGGTAGCAACATTGGTTTTAATCTGTCACACAAACAGGGCGGCGTGATGATTGAGCAGAAGCTTCCAGGTTTATTTTATGCCGATGATATCGTCTTATTTGCCCCTGTCGCTTTATGAGTATATAAGGGGCTAGCGTAAAGCTTGATTGGGTTTATTACTTCGTACGGTTTTTTTTGTGTGTATTACTCTGTACTGTGCTTTCTTTTTCTGCCACCATGTGGCTATGGTCTGCGCGTAGACCAACCACGTGCATGCACAGGTGCTTTGAAGTGTAGCGTATTCCCTGATTTTAGTGGTTCCTTTTGGCTTAGGGCAGTACGCCATGACTAATTCTTGTGACAGTTTTCTAACACGTGGGCATCGGTGAACCGATCTAGCCATGGTCAAAAAGACCGTAAAGTGTTCAGGGTGCGGGGTAGGTTGGAAGATGGGAAGTTTGTGCGGACGAGAAGGCAGAAGAAGCGAAGCTGACGCCAAGTGTAGACAATGCGAGCTCGAGGAGAAAATGGAAAACATGACGGCTGTCCAGAGTGGGATCATGACGAGAATCGCAGAGCTGGAGAATGTGTTGGCGACAGAGCGAGAGAAAACGGAGGCCATGGGAGAAAGGCTCATTAGGTCCAGCCGAGGAGGGGCTACCGAAGGTCGTGAAAGTGAACGACGAAGAAGCAGGTGACGGCGGAAACATTAGGGCGTCGACCCCCCGTGGGGGAGAGGCGAAAAGAGCATCAGGGGTGACGAAGGCAGATGCAGTGGCCACAGGGCCCAGCTTCCGGGAAGTAGTTTTGAAGGAGGGAGGGGACAAAGCGGCAGTCGTGACTCACGCTAGTCACCTAGCCAGCAGCCATGTGCAGGTCACTTCAGCAGGAACGTCTGAGCAGGTCATTATAGCCGGTGACTCGAATTTAGTTCGATGCACAGAGGCAATCATGAAGAGGGTGAAAGGCGATAAAAGAGTTTCGATAGGGACGTTCCCAGGACATAAGCTGGGGTCAGTCATGAGGCAAGCGAGCGAGAAACTCGCAGCTAAAGCTTACGCACGCAACCTCGTGGTAATTGCGGGAGGGCTGCGTCTTGAACAAAGAATCGGCAGGACTAGCCACGACATTGACGAAAGGGGTCGATGTCCCCCCAGGTGCAGCTTGTAATATGCACGGCACCGGTGAGCAACGGCAACTTGCAAAGAGCGGTTGTCGACGCAAACAAAGAGACATGGCGAATGAGTCGAGAGAAAGGTTTCGAGGTCGTGGAAATAAAATTCACTTCGATAAGAGGCTTGGCCATGAGGTGGGCTGGCAGGAGGCACAGTAGCTTTTTTGGGGTCACACGGGCCCTTCGGAGTCCGGGGCAGCTAGTAACAGGGAAGACAACCAGGAGGACTCTTTGACAGGTAGTACTATTGCGAAAAACCAGAAAAAGTAATATGAAAAAGGCAGAAGGCGCATGTTGCAATTAGTTACATAAACATGCAGGGTGGCAGAAAAAAGGCAAAATGGATAGAGACTGAGGAGCAGTTAAACAAAGAACAGATAGGCAGTTATGCGGTTACAGAAGCACACCTTAGAGACTTGAAGGAAAGAATATGGCTTTTAAGGGCTCGTTTCTTAGTTAGACACAATATTAATGAGAACCGACAGACAATAATGCCAAAAAAAGTATAGGGGATGCTATTCGTTGTAGTTGGGATAAAGTGTGAAGAAAGTAAAGTGGACGAAAAGATCAATATTAATGAGAACCGACAGACAATAATGCCAAAAAAAGTATAGGGGATGCTATTCGTTGTAGTTGGGATAAAGTGTGAAGAAAGTAAAGTGGACGAAAAGATAACTTGCCGCCGTAGAGCATCGGACGCGTTATTCGAAGGTCGCAGGTTCGGTCCCTGCCGGCGGCAAGTTATCTTTTCGTCCCCTTTACTTTCTTCACTTTATTCTAATCACAACGAATAGCATCCCCTATACTTTCTTTTGCATTATTGTCTGTTAATTCTCATTAATATTGTGTCTAAGAAACTAAGAAACGAGCCCTTAAAAGCCATATTCTTTCCTTCATTCACAGCGAGGGTCTCGTTCTGGCAAACTCGATGCCTTCAGGTAGTAGGCGAGGGATTATTGGTCGGGAAATCGGGAACCACGATGCGAAGGCACCTGCGATGCATTCGCAGATAAGCAGTGACACTGCAGGCCGTCTTACTTAACCGGCTTGCTTCGCTTCCACCTTTGCTTTTAATATTGAGGGTGTCGGGAAAACGGATTGCGTATGTCAGCGCCTGACATAAGAGTACAATATCAATCGCGTTAGCAAAATTTGCGCACTCTACGGCGTGCTCGAGCTCGATCGCGGACGGCAGCGGTGTCTGCGTAGCCGCCGCTCGCCGGTGTCAGTTGCGGCAGGCTGTTTTGATGTGGCTTTCGCTCGCGAAGGCATAGTTTTATTGACCGTCGTCTTCTAAATTAAGCAAAAAAAAAAAAAAAGAGCACTCGCCTGCTGTCTCCCAGGACCGTGGTAGCGCAGTACGTAAGGTGTTGCGATGCATGTTCACGCGGGTTCGATTCCCGACCACAGCGGCCGCATTTCGATGGAGGAAAAACGCAAAAGATGACCTGCGCGCTTAGATTTAGGAGCACATTAAAGAACCCCAGGTGGTCGAAATTCATCCGGAGCTTCTCACTACAGCGCGTCCCATAATCGTATCGTGGTATTGACACGTAATAAGCGAGGAATTAAGTTGTGTCCCAAAATTCAGCCGATTTGAGAAGCACGATGGAAACCATCATTTTCTCGTATGACAAGCTTCCCGATGCGCACGTGGATATCCCATTGTCTTTTCTGCCGCCGGTCCAAGGGAAAACCAGCCACGATTACGACGCCTTTCACAGTATACGATTTGAGCATTTTCGTACGCAGTACACGCGATTTCTCTTGTGCTGTTTACCCATTACTGAACCGCAAAGGTTCCACAATGTTGCACCAACAAAATCCATCGTAATTCACTGGCCACACGCACAACAAGTTGCAGGACACACCGACGACGAAGCACAGCCCGCACGTTGTCGCCAGGCAAGTTTTCGTTCTATCACCGGAACGCGGCTTTCACCGGTTGCCGCGTGGCGGCGCCACCGTAGCTGAAAGTTGCGGATACCTTAGAGACTTGGAAGAGCCACCACATATTGACAATTATGTTTGGGAAAGGTGCAACAGGATCATATCAGGAAGGAAAGCTGGGGGTGTAGTAATGGTAATTCACCGAGAAGCCAAATGGGTTAGAGTGAAACAGGCGCGTTCAGAGCTTCTCCGGTTTCTGGGCACAGTAGGTGGAAAGAAAAATTGGCTAGGGGTAGCCTACTTGTGGACGGGGAATAACTGCAGAGAAAAGAATCAAGATATAGTGGATTGCATAAGTACGGACACGACCGCTACATAAAAAAGAAGGTGCGGCCAGTTGCGTCGCGTCGCCGTCAATGGGCGAGCGCGGCTCGGCTGAGTTGGTAGTTCCGGCCGCTGTTTTGGGTGAGGGCGCCACTACTCCAGTACAAAGCAGACTCCGGTTCGTGTTACAATATGGTCGCCTCACGATTTATGCGTGTCCGTGTGCTTTCTTGTCTTTTTCTTGTGTGTGATCGCGTGTGTGGGCAGTTTGCCTCATGTTTCCTGTGCTTGAGCACGGTTCTTTAGTGCGCGCGTGTGTGGCAGACGGTTCTTTCCAGTGGTGTGATGCCGCGAAGCTGTTGTGTGCCGCTGTGCAACTCGAACGCGTGAAAAGACGCTACTGTGAAGTACCACGTATTCCTTTGCGATCTACAGTGTCGGGAAGTGTAATATTCGTAATAGAGCACTTCTTTTTGTCACAAACGAGCGCTAAAACAGGCGCGCGCCGACGCATCCTGACGACAGCATCAAGTCACCGCGCCGATAGTTTCCTCTCAATGGGCGCACGAAACGAAAAAAAAAAAAGAACAACCATCAAGAGGCGCCCAGGGCGTGCCTTTACCCTCTCCACCGAAGACGCCGTCGCGACAGCCTAACGCCCACGCAGATCGGGAGAATTCGAAAAATCAAAGTGGAAGCGACCGTTTCCACATAACGCATCAGTTGGATACATTAAGTCTTCCAAAATCCTAGGCATCTATTTTTCCGCTACAATGTCATGGGATGCACACGTTGACTTCCTGGTTAAAAAACTTTCTCGTACTAAGTGCAGACCACTTATAACGTAACCGCATATAGTGCAGGACCGGTTATAATGCGGTCTTTTTCGACTCCCGTTTACCCTCCCATAGAACCGCATGTATACGCATACCGCTTATTGTGCAGTCCCCCAAGATGAAATACCGTTTATAATGCGGTTGCGAGAAAATATTTCTGACAAACGCGGTAGCGAGTGCGGTTCTCAAAGGAGGTACGCCGCTGGGGAGGGAGCGACGCGGTCGTTACGAAGGGCGAGGGCACGCACAGTGAACGAACGAGGGGCGGAGGGAGGAAAAAGACCGCGGCAGCGCTGTGCGGGCTCGCAGAGTGGGGAAGGATGGTGGTTGCCTAGGCGACGGAGTAGCCTTTGCACCGGCGGCGGCAAGGCTCCGCGGCCGCTTGCCGGCAGCGCGTTACGCGTGGAACGTACGATCGCGTCCTCATCAAGTGCGCTTTAAAGTAAGTTTCCTGTCGGGAAAAGCGTCGTCGTTATCACACTTGCTACAGATATCGCGTCTGCTACCTCGTCCGCAAATTGAAAAGTTTTGCGGCTTCATGAGGCGAGCTTTCGCCTTTTCTGCCAGTGCGCGGACTTAAACGAGCTTGGCGGGCTTTTGTCGCCGTTGATCTCCCAGCCGCGAACATAAACCGCACAAACTTCGTATCATGCGCGCTGTTCTTGGGTTAGTGCTTGAGTGCGATCTTTTCGACGTCCGATCTTCATGTTGTCTTGGAGAAATTTCCCACGACAACATGCTGAACCGCACGCTAGGCCTAATCAGCGTTGCTTTTCGGTCGCGGGCGATGAAAGTTGCGGTTTGGTGCGGAATCAACGAAACTTTTTGCGATGGCTGCACTTGAAGGGAAGAGAATCATATCGTTAATGAAAACGAGGGCATGGTTGGCACATGCAACTCTCGAATGGTGGTTCCGGATTCGATTGCAATGTCTTGGACATCGCGTGCGCGCCCGTGATATCGAACGATCAGTACCGCTCAGCACGTGAAATTTCGGTCGCGATTCGACATGGTTTCTGTGTAATGCGCATACCTCGAGGTGGCCTGAAACGTAGTCGGCGAATTTCCGCGATGGCACTTTGTTTTGTTTGCTTTTTCCCCCCGTGTTCATTTCGTTGGCAATGCGGGTCTTTGGCGGTTAATTTTTGAACATTCGGAGATTTAAGTGGTTGTAAGCGCCCCAAATCGCATATGTCGATTATCGGACACGCGAGGCTACATGCTCAACACGTTTTGTGCAACTGCAGCCTTTGTAGAAGGTTGTTTTGGTTATAGTGCGGTACCGCTTATAGTGCGGATATTCGCAACTCCGGCGACTTACGTTATAAGCGGTCTATACTTATAGGACTTTTGCGGCGAAACAGTACAACGTTTCCGGTTACAGTAAATCTACTGCTCTACAACTCGCTTTTCTCTTCCACTCTGAACTATGGTGCTCTTGTGTGGGGCACAACCACAAATGCAAATATCATGAAATTATTTCTATTACAAAAGCGAATTATTAGACTAACTTGTGAGGTGCCCTATTTGTCACATACAGCTGAATTGTTTGTCAAATTGCGTATCGTTAGAGTTCCATCACTATACGAACACAAGATTTATTGTTATTACAAACTATGCACAAAAAACCAAGACAATGCCTTGCAAAACTTAGCCAACATTAAAACAAATGCAGTAGCATACAACACCCGTAACCCAGAGCAGTGGGAAGTGGCACGATGTCGCACAAACTATGGGAAGCAAATGGTCCGTTACCAGCTACCATCACTGTTAAACCAGCTGCAGAAAACAAATGGCGTCGACATTGAAAAGTTCACAATGAAAGAGCTCCGCGATATATATAAATAAGCCAAAATATTGTTCACATTATTAGACACGTTATTTGTATATATCCTTTCAAGGTTCGCGACGGGTATATATTTTACTTTATTTCGTTGTTGTTTTTTTTTCTCTTTTTGAATGCTGTTTTTTTCACCTAGCTAACACTATTTCACACTTGAGCTTTTTTTCTTTTCTTTTTCTTCGTTATATCCTGTTATACCAGTGTTCTACAGTTTCCGCTAATATGTATCAATAACTTTTGTGTACCTTTGCAATCTGTTCCATGTTCCATTTCTCCTGTTCACTGCCTGCTGCTGTCCTATCAAGGAGGGGCTATCACCTCGTCGAGCTACTCACTGTAGCAGCTTTTTTTGACAGCTCCTATATTTCCTTTGTTCGAAAGATGAATAAACTTGATTTGATTTGATTTGAAGCGATCGTTTCCGCAGAAGCACCGGCGAGACGCATCCCTTTCCCCTAGCTGTCGCTGTGCTACGTGCTACGCGCCGAACAATCACTTGGAATGTTCGCGAAACCGGGAAGGATTCAAACGAGAGACGACGGAGGGTAAGACAGTATGGTGAAGTTGGCGAAGGAGTTATGTTGTTCGAGTGAGTCGTGTAGTGTGGTCAGTCAATCTTGACGGCGTCGGAGCACTGTTTTGAAAGGTGTCGGCGTACGACGGTGATCAGAGCTGGAGTTCGTCTGAGTGTTGCCTGGAAGAGAAATATTCCAGAATCTTGGTGAATATTCAAGGCCTTTAAGTGTTCTTGGATAGTTTCCAATGGATGAGATTGCATTTGTAGCGCGGTAAGTTTGTTCCCGTTGTTATAAACACCATCTAAGTGATGCGAGTTGTAATTGATACCTGCCGAGTGTGCAAGTTTGCATGATGCTTGTTCTGCCTTAACTGAGAATACATTTTGTTTGTGTTCTCAATT
Source organism: Rhipicephalus sanguineus (assembly GCF_013339695.2). NCBI lineage: Eukaryota > Metazoa > Arthropoda > Arachnida > Ixodida > Ixodidae > Rhipicephalus > Rhipicephalus sanguineus. Next base: position 198,926,184 of record NC_051180.1, read on the forward strand.
CTTGGCTCTAACTCGGTCTTTGGACCACAACCGACGTTCGTTGGCGCACTCAAAGGACGTACATTTAAATTGTGCGTGATGTCGTGGTGCGCTTTGGTGGGCCGATGCGTCAGCCCCTGGAATCTGCACGCCGACTGCCTGCCCATTAACGGGATCAGTGATTGAGTGACACTTTTCATTTCAGGTGAGTCAAACGGGCAGCATTCATGGAGAGTATTGAGGCCCTCTACAAAACACTGGTACTCCTAGGGCAAACTGTTCACATATGTGGGGTAATCGGCAGTTCTAATAACGACTTCTGCGGCATGATTGAAGTGTCGCGCGTACAAACGCCAGTGTCGAAGCGCTTCTCCGTGAAGGGCTCTCCTTGCGCCAGAACGGGCGCAAGGAGAACCATGCCCGAGACGCCGTTTCGGCGCCACGCAACAGGCCGCACCTGTTTTTTATGTAGCGGCCGTGGTACGGATATCAAGGAATTTGGTAATGTGGCCGAAATCATCCTTCCAGGGGACATGTATGCCCATATACACGACCTTGACAGACATTCAGACACCAATGGGAAGTTATTGCTAGATCTCTGCGAGCAACATAGTCTGGAGATAACACGGGGCCTGAATGTGACAGCCAGATCACGTGGGAAGTCGGAAACAAGCAATCAAGTATTGGTTATTGTCTCATAACAGAAGAAATTTATCAAAAACGCCAGGCCTGCGCGGAAAGCGCAGCAACAGCGAATGCTCGAAGAGCGGCATTTCTAGAGCTCGTTGTAAACTCTCTTGTGGCTACTAATACAACTACACTAGCAACGTACCCACTACGCCACAAATGATAATTTTTGTTAGGTTGGAAGCACCCACCACGACATTACTCGTTATTCCGCGGAGAAGCGAGGTGCCATCTGTAAATCATTATGTGCAGTTTCTTGATGCGACGGCTGATGACGATGAAGAATTATGACTGAGCCTTTTGTAATGGGTTGGAAGCTTTAAATGACCCACTAGTTACGTAATTCGCATTGTGTGACGCCCGGTCGTTATTTCATTCTCCCACCACGCTTTATAACACACGCTAACTTCAGAAAGAGGTAGAGAGAGGGAATTAACTTTATTGAGACCCTCAGGAAATGGATCATGGGAGCCTTATGGGCTTCCTTGGCAACCAATAGAAGTGTACTTGCGAGGAACCCACTACGCTATAAATCATAATTTTTGTGAACGAAGGAAGCAGCCACTACGCAATTTTTCGTCATTCTGCGCAGAACCGTGGTACCTACTAAACACCTGTAAGGCATTATGTGCACTTTGTTGATGCTGTGGCTAATGACGATGAAGAATTGACAGAGCCCTTTGTAATAGGTTGGAAGCATTCAACAACTCACTCGTTGCGCAATTCGCATTGTGTGACGCCTGGTTACAGAATTCGCATTGTGTGACACTTGGTTGTTATTTTACTCTTCTACCGCGCTACATTACATATGTTAATGTGGTTCCTTCCCGACATGAAGACTGTATAGCGTCTTTTTGCATTTGCAAAACAGTTTGAAGCACCGGCATGGCTCTGAGGTAGGATACTGGGCTCCCACGCAGAAGGCCCAGGTTCGAACCTCGTCTCATTATGACATTTTTTTCTTATTTCGTTTTTTTTTTCTTATTTCGAACGATAGTGGTTACGGACACCGGCGGCGGCGGACAACTACGGCGCCAAAAACGGCCCTTGTGATCTCCTAACAGCTTTCGCTGTAAAACTGAGATAAATGAGAATAGACTAGGAAGGGATTAAAAACTTGGGTAGTGATCATAAACGAATAACATTACAAATGGGATATGAAATTGGAAATAAGAGCATGAATCAAAGTGTGGCACCTCGTATTTAAATGACAAACAAATAACAAATATAACCGCAAGAGTCGAGGAAGAAGTAGGCAAGATACCAGGCAAGGACTGGAAGTATAATGAGCTGTTAGATCAAATGACGAAAGAGGTAGGGAGAGAGAAGAAAAGTATTTGCTGGAAGAAATGACGAAACCAAAAAGATAGTGGAACAAGGAAATCCGGGAAGCGATCAAAAGCGACGCGAAGCATCACGGGAGCATAAAAGGGAAAAAAGAAATGCGGTAGATCCCACGCACTGTGGGAATCGATGTAATGCGAAGCAGCCGGCAGAGAGCTCCTACATCGCCTTGTTTGTCTTTGAGACAAGTGACGTCATTCATGCCATGGCATCTAGTTCACTATATATCGCATGTTTGACATGCATTCATTCATGTACACTCCGGTATATGCCATGCTAATGAAAACGCATATTCTGGAATATACAGTGCACGACCTATCATTTATGTTCATGACGCACTAGTGTCATGTCATACCAATATTGGTATGTATGAAGTTAACAAAACGGCCGGATGCGCACCATGACAGTGTCATGTAAATCGTCGTACATGACATGCATTTCATGATATTCATGTTGCCACCTCTCATTTATGTTGACCATACAGTCGCGTCGCGCAATACTAATATTTGTATATATCAAGCTAGCCAAACGACCGCGAGTGCACCATGAGTGTGTCATGTAAATCATGTCGTATATAACATGCGTGTCATGGTTTTCATGTTACCACCTGTCATTTACGCTCATCATACAGTCTTGTCGTGCTATACCAATTTTGGTGTACATCAAGCGGGCGAAACGGCAGCGATCGGACAATGAGCGTGGCATGTAAATCATGTCATACATGACACATGTCATGAATTTCCCGTTACCACCTCTGATTTAGGTTCATCATACAGTCTTGTCCTGCTATACCACTTTTGGCGTATATCACGCGAGCGAAACGGCAGCGATCGGACAATGAGCGTGGCATGTAAATCATGTCGTACATGACTTGCATGTCATGATTTTCCCGTTATCACCTCTGATTTACGTTCATCATACAGTCTTGTCGTGCTATACCAATTCTGGCGTATATCAAGCGGGCGAAACGGCAGCGATCGGACAATGAGCGTGGCATGTAAATCATGTCGTACATGACTTGCATGTCATGATTTTCCCGTTATCACCTCTGATTTACGTTCATCATACAGTCGTGTCGTGCTATACCGCTTTTGGTGTATATCACGCAAGCGAAACGGCAGCGATCGGACAATGAGCGTGGCATGTAAATCATGTCATACATGACACATGTCATGATTTTCCCGTTACCACCTCTGATTTAGGTTCATCATACAGTCTTGTCCTGCTATACCACTTTTGGCGTATATCACGCGAGCGAAACGGCAGCGATCGGACAATGAGCGTGGCATGTAAATCATGTCGTACATGACTTGCATGTCATGATTTTCCCGTTATCACCTCTGATTTACGTTCATCATACAGTCTTGTCGTGCTATACCAATTTTGGTGTACATCAAGCGGGCGAAACGGCAGCGATCGGACAATGAGCGTGGCATGTAAATCATGTCATACATGACACATGTCATGATTTTCCCGTTACCACCTCTGATTTAGGTTCATCATACAGTCTTGTCCTGCTATACCACTTTTGGCGTATATCACGCGAGCGAAACGGCAGCGATCGGACAATGAGCGTGGCATGTAAATCATGTCGTACATGACTTGCATGTCATGATTTTCCCGTTATCACCTCTGATTTACGTTCATCATACAGTCTTGTCGTGCTATACCAATTCTGGCGTATATCAAGCGGGCGAAACGGCAGCGACCGGACAATGAGCGTGGCATGTAAATCATGTCATCCATGACGCATGTCATGATTTTCCCGTTACCACCTCTGATTTACGTTCATCATACAGTCTTGCCGTGCTATACCAATTTTGGCGTATATCAAGCGGGCGAAACGGCAGCAATCTGACAATGAGCGTGGCATGTAAATCATGTCGTACATGACTTGCATGTCATGATTTTCCCGTTATCACCTCTGATTTACGTTCATCATACAGTCTTGTCGTGCTATACCAATTCTGGCGTATATCACGCGAGCGAAACGGCAGCGATCGGACAATGAGCGTGGCATGTAAATCATGTCATACATGACACATGTCATGATTTTCCCGTTACCACCTCTGATTTAGGTTCATCATACAGTCTTGTCCTGCTATACCACTTTTGGCGTATATCACGCGAGCGAAACGGCAGCGATCGGACAATGAGCGTGGCATGTAAATCATGTCGTACATGACTTGCATGTCATGATTTTCCCGTTATCACCTCTGATTTACGTTCATCATACAGTCTTGTCGTGCTATACCAATTCTGGCGTATATCAAGCTGGCGAAACGGCAGCGACCGGACAATGAGCGTGGCATGTAAATCATGTCATACATGACACATGTCATGATTTTCCCGTTACCACCTCTGATTTAGGTTCATCATACAGTCTTGTCCTGCTATACCACTTTTGGCGTATATCACGCGAGCGAAACGGCAGCGATCGGACAATGAGCGTGGCATGTAAATCATGTCGTACATGACTTGCAGGTCATGATTTTCCCGTTATCACCTCTGATTTACGTTCATCATACAGTCTTGTCGTGCTATACCGCTTTTGGTGTATATCACGCAAGCGAAACGGCAGCGATCGGACAATGAGCGTGGCATGTAAATCATGTCATACATGACACATGTCATGATTTTCCCGTTACCACCTCTGATTTAGGTTCATCATACAGTCTTGTCCTGCTATACCACTTTTGGCGTATATCACGCGAGCGAAACGGCAGCGATCGGACAATGAGCGTGGCATGTAAATCATGTCGTACATGACTTGCATGTCATGATTTTCCCGTTATCACCTCTGATTTACGTTCATCATACAGTCTTGTCGTGCTATACCAATTTTGGTGTACATCAAGCGGGCGAAACGGCAGCGATCGGACAATGAGCGTGGCATGTAAATCATGTCATACATGACACATGTCATGATTTTCCCGTTACCACCTCTGATTTAGGTTCATCATACAGTCATGTCCTGCTATACCACTTTTGGCGTATATCACGCGAGCGAAACGGCAGCGATCGGACAATGAGCGTGGCATGTAAATCATGTCGTACATGACTGGCATGTCATGATTTTCCCGTTATCACCTCTGATTTACGTTCATCATACAGTCTTGTCGTGCTATACCAATTCTGGCGTATATCAAGCGGGCGAAACGGCAGCGACCGGACAATGAGCGTGGCATGTAAATCATGTCATCCATGACGCATGTCATGATTTTCCCGTTACCACCTCTGATTTACGTTCATCATGCAGTCTTGCCGTGCTATACCACTTTTGGCGTATATCACGCGAGCGAAACGGCAGCGATCGGACAATGAGCGTGGCATGTAAATCATGTCGTACATGACTTGCATGTCATGATTTTCCCGTTATCACCTCTGATTTACGTTCATCATACAGTCTTGTCGTGCTATACCAATTTTGGTGTATATCACGCGAGCGAAACGGCAGCGATCGGACAATGAGCGTGGCATGTAAATCATGTCATACATGACACATGTCATGATTTTCCCGTTACCACCTCTGATTTAGGTTCATCATACAGTCTTGTCCTGCTATACCACTTTTGGCGTATATCACGCGAGCGAAACGGCAGCGATCGGACAATGAGCGTGGCATGTAAATCATGTCGTACATGACTTGCATGTCATGATTTTCCCGTTATCACCTCTGATTTACGTTCATCATACAGTCTTGTCGTGCTATACCAATTCTGGCGTATATCAAGCGGGCGAAACGGCAGCGACCGGACAATGAGCGTGGCATGTAAATCATGTCATCCATGATGCATGTCATGATTTTCCCGTTACCACCTCTGATTTACGTTCATCATACAGTCTTGCCGTGCTATACCAATTTTGGCGTATATCAAGCGGGCGAAACGGCAGCAATCTGACAATGAGCGTGGCATGTAAATCATGTCGTACATGACTTGCATGTCATGATTTTCCCGTTACCACCTCTGATTTACGTTCATCATACAGTCTTGTCGTGCTATACCACGTTTGGTGTATATCACGCTAGCGAAACGGCAGCGATCGGGCAATGAGCGTGGCATGTAAATCATGTCATACATGACGCATGTCATAATTTTCCCGTTACCACCTCTGATTTACATTCATCATACAGTCTTGTCGTGCTATACCAATTTTAGCATATATCAAGTGGGCGAAACGGCAGCAATCGGACAATGAGCGTGGCATGTATATCATGTCGTACATGACTTGCATGTCATGATTTTCCCGTTACCACCTCTGATTTAAGTCCATCATACAGTCTTGTCGTGCTATACCACTTTTGGTGTATATCACGCGAGCGAAACGGCAGCGATCGGGCAATGAGCGTGGCATGTAAATCATGTCATACATGACACATGTCATGATTTTCCCGTTACCACCTCTGATTTACGTTCATCATATAGTCTTGTCGTGCTATACCAATTTTGGAGTATATCAAGCGGGCGAAACGGCAGCAATCGGACAATGAGCGTGGCATGTAAATCATGTCGTACATGACGCAGGTCATGATTTTCCCGTTACCACCTCTGATTTACGTTCATCATACAGTCTTGTCGTGCTATACCGCTTTTGGTGTATATCACGCAAGCGAAACGGCAGCGATCGGGCAATGAGCGTGGCATGTAAATGATGTCATACATGACGCATGTCATGATTTTCCCGTTACCACCTCTGATTTACGTTCATCATACAGTCTTGTCGTGCTATACCAATTTTGGCGTATATCAAGCGGGCGAAACGGCAGCAATCGGACAATGAGCGTGGCATGTAAATCATGTCGCACATGACTTGCATGTCATGATTTTCCCGTTACCACCTCTGATTTACGTTCATCATACAGTCTTGTCGTGCTATACCACTTTTGGTGTATATCACACGAGCGAAACGGCAGCGATCGGACAATGAGCGTGGCATGTAAATCATGTCGTACATGACTTGCATGTCATGATTTTCCCGTTACCACCTCTGATTTACGTTCATCATACAGTCTTGTCGTGCTATACCACTTTTGGTGTATATCACACGAGCGAAACGGCAGCGATCGGACAATGAGCGTGGCATGTAAATCATGTCGTACATGACTTGCATGTCATGATTTTCCCGTTACCACCTCTGATTTACGTTCATCATACAGTCTTGTCGTGCTATACCACTTTTGGTGTATATCACACGAGCGAAACGGCAGCGATCGGACAATGAGCGTGGCATGTAAATCACGTCGCACATGACTTGCATGTCATGATTTTCCCGTTACCACCTCTGATTTACGTTCATCATACAGTCTTGTCCTGCTATACCACTTTTGGTGTATATCACACGAGCGAAACGGCAGCAATCGGACAATGAGCGTGGCATGTAAATCACGTCGCACATGACTTGCATGTCATGATTTTCCCGTTACCACCTCTGATTTACGTTCATCATACAGTCTTGTCCTGCTATACCACTTTTGGTGTATATCACGCGAGCGAAACGGCAGCGATCGGACAATGAGCGTGGCATGTAAATCACGTCGCACATGACTTGCATGTCATGATTTTCCCGTTACCACCTCTGATTTACGTTCATCATACAGTCTTGTCGTGCTATACCACTTTTGGTGTATATCATGCGAGCGAAACGGCAGCGATCGGACAATGAGCGTGGCATGTAAATCATGTCGTACATGACTTGCATGTCATGATTTTCCCGTTACCACCTCTGATTTACGTTCATCATACAGTATCGGTGCACAATATCAATTTTGGTGTAGATATATTGAGCGATACGGCCGCGAGGGTACCATGAGCGTGGCATGTAAATCATGTCGTACATGACTTGCATAACATGATTTTCCCGTTAACACCTCTGATTTATGTTCCTACAGTATCGGTGTGCAATACCAATTTTGGTGTACATATATCCAGCGATACGGCCGCGAGAGCACCATGAGCGGGGCATGTAAATCATGTCGTACATGACATGCATGTCACGATTTTCAGGTTACCATGTGTCAGTTATGTTCGTCATGAAGAAATGTCTCACCATACCAGTTTTGGTATGTATCCATTCATTTAAACGGCTACGAGCGACCCGAGACCATGTAATGTAAATCATGCTGTACATGGCATGAGTGTCATGATTTGCACATTAGCACTTGTCACTTGTGTTCATCATACACTGTTATCACGCCATACCAATTTTGAGATATATAAAGTTAACAAAACGGGCGCAAGAACCCCAAGACCGTGACATGTAAATCATGCTGTTCATGACATGCATGTCATGATTTTCATGTTATGACCTGTCATTTATATTCGTAATACGGCCATGTTATGTCATACCAAATTGGGTATACATCCCATTAACGAAACGGCCAGGAGAGCTCAAAGTCATAGGCGGCTAGATAGATAGCATACCTGCCAAGTTTGGAGAAACGCGGAATCCGAGAGATCTACTCAGGGGGGGGGGGGGGAGGTATAAGGTATGCCGACCGCGGGGGGTACTGCGATAGCAATTATATGGACACTGTCAGCGGGATTTTGCGGTCGCCGCTGATCTGTACAGAGTCCAAACTGATAACATCGCTGACGCATCGTCTGTTTCACGAGCGAGTAAAAGCGCGCTAGCTAGCGCTAGAGACGAACGCTGTTGAAGCAGAGATGAAACGACCCGGCCGTCACCGTCACGCATAGGGCACATGCGATAACATCGCTCCGCGTGCGAGGCCTGTCGTCGCTTGCTTACCAGTTATTTCGTCGAGCAGGATTTTGTGTGTACACAAATGCGTCTACGAAACATTAACGGCTGATATAACTTATAACACATTTGGGATGTGGCCAGACAACTTTGCTCATGTGGGACGCGCGGGGCAAAACTGGATTTCCGGGAGATTTTCCTATGACCCGTACAACCGGGAGAAACGTTCAAAATCCGGGAGTCTCCCGGGTAATCCGGGAGACTTGGCAATCCGGGAGACTTGGCAGGTATGAGATAGATAGATACTACGCTCAAAGTCGCAGAAGTTCGCTAAGAAATGCTTCGCATTTAAAAGGAGAAGGGGCTGCAGGACGACGCCAAAAAAATATGGGAAATATATTTTTAGAGAAAAAAATCCATAGTAGAGAAATTGGTCGATGCAAAAATGAAAGGTGAAAGTGAACGCTGGCACCAGCGTGGCACCGTGGTGGAAACTCGACTACCACGCAGTGGGCGCGGCTTAAAATCCCATCCGATCCTAGAAATCTGTTTCTCATTTAATTTTTTCTTATGTCACGCGATAGCGGTCACGGACACTGGCGGTGGCGGACAACTGGCGCCAAAATCAGCTGTTGTGATCTCATAATAGCTTTCGCTGTAACAAACTTAAGCGCCGACAACACCCTCTCACTTTGGCCTGCATGACAGACGCGAAAAAGCCCACTTGCGCTAATACAAACATCTCTGGTTACCACTGCTCTCGTTTTTCGTACAATTTCACCATATCTTTGCTTTGGAATTCCTGCCTGAGATACGCGCTAATACTGTACCCTGAGATATGCTCACATTGCATGAGCTCAGTTGTTCCGGATTGCGAAGTTTTCTCCTGAACCGAAAAACGATTGAAAAAATTTTGGTTTCACTCTGGAAGAAAATAACAGATAAGTTTCGGTTACGTTTTCGTTCCAACACACTGCTTCAGATATGTCGTACCAACAAGGCCAGCACTGAGCCCTTTATTAATGACCATTCTGTGCAGACTGAATGAAATTTCACTCATTCGATCTACTTCATAATGCAGCTTAAGCTGGGTATGTTTCATGGTGTTTCAAAGGACCTCAATCTGAATTTGGCCATTTTTAGAGGCATTGCTTCCAAGTATTGGAATCTTCAGTTGCCTGCATTTTTTGGCAGGTACACAAATAAGGTACGCTACACGAGAGCTAACGCATATGATCCTTCAACGATTGAATGCACATCCCACAATTACCACCATAGGGCAAGAGAGCTAAAAAGAAAATGATCTCTACTGATGCTTCAGAAGTAATTTTTTTCTAGATGGCATAGCTTTGGTTGTTATTAAAATTGACGTGTATGAACATCTGTCACATTTGCATTTAGCATGGTTCCTTGCTTTGTGTCTTTGAAAAAAGAGAATAATACACTATCGTTATAAGACTGAGTCTTGCAGACAGTTCTCAAAGTATGAATGTTCTTCTAACGACGTTTTATGTATTGTTTATGTATTGTTATGTATTGACGTTTATGTATTGTTATCAACGATTGTGTAACTGTGGCTGCTTCTTTGTTATTATTTTTTTTACATGTATACACCACTGCTACTTGTGCACTTCAATGACTAAGTACGGCACTTAGTCGGGCATTAAATTGCCTTTTTGCCAACCCTGCCCTCTTACCTTACATGTGTAATCATTGTACAGCACACTGTAACTGACTGATTGAATAAACTGAACCGTGAAAGGTCATTTAAACAATAACTACTGTGTACTCGGGGACATACTGTCGGTGGTATAAAGAAAAATTATACGGACACCTGCGCCAAGAGCTAAAATGCACAAAACCACGAGGAAGCCTATGCAACATCACCGGCTGTGGCCAACCATGGTGACCAAGCAGGCTCCCTCCTCTGTGGCCAAAATGAAGCACACTGTACCTGTCGCTGATGTCGATGGCATTAACCATCGCATTGGCAGCATACATTGCCTCGTAGGAACGAATGCCATCCTTGGGCAACTCCCTCGCCATCTCAGCCAAGAGCTGCAGATCAGTGACTAGGGCATCCACCTACGGGGGGGGAAAAAAAAGAAAAGCACAGCTGCACTTTGCACATCACGTTCCCCTTCACATGGGCTCACTTGATACTCACAGGCACACCCACCAAAGCAGCTGTACAAGGAGCACATTTTTCTATGGCAGCATCTAAGAAAATTGGGACCACTTAAAGACAGCACAAGTTGGAATTCTTTCCCGTGAAAGTAGCATCAATGAAGGCAAAACTGGTAAGCACAAATAAACAAGACAGGGACACAAGAAGAATGAACATGGACAGGCGCTACTTTCAACTAACTTTTATTTATCTTCAACCTTCAATATGTGCTCATGATACAGAAATGTGCATGAGCACATGGTCACATGGTTACAAATCTAACCGGTTACCAAAAAAAAACACGCAAAACAGCGCGTTCACTATCAAATAACGATACGGATGTGTCACTAACACAAGCATTCCTTCTTACAGATATGTGGAACGCCTCCATCAGTTCACGGGCGGTAGTATCTTTGCTCCTGCCTAATATCTTAATGTTCGCGAAGATCGGAGCACAAACGCGAGCCTGGCAATGCGCAGGTAAATGCGCGTTCCCATTATTCCTAACTGAGAGCTCATGTTCCCTTGCACGGTCGTTCACGCAGCGCCGGGTTTGGCCCACGTAAGATTTCCCACAATACAGGCCGACTCCGGGACATTCTCAGCGTGTGTGCCATCTACAACGCTCTGAGCTTTGGAGGCAAATCCAGCTTCTTCAGGATTATCTACGTGTCGTGTGCTACGCTAGAGACCCTCCGTGGAAGGCAGAAGTGGAATAGAGTTCACTAAGGAGTTTCGCTGCTCGCCTAGCTGAGTTTTGGTGGGCTTCCTACCTGAGCAGTGTGCTTAACCAGATCCGCAAGAAAGAGGACCAAGCAAGAGGGGCCTCGCGGGTTTTGATTTTAGGAGATGTGGAAATCCCGGAAGACGTCGAGCGTCTACTCAGGAAGGGTCCCAAGTTTAGCCAAGAACCGGATGCACCACCCCATGAACTGCTGGCTTCTAATAGACGTGTTGCTACTAGGGCACCTCAAGATCAATATATATTGCACGCTGTTTGCTTGAGGGCGTGGACGTTTTGTATAGGACAGTGCATAGGACAGACCGCCGCAAGTACCGGGATCCAGCAGAACAGGTGGTGAAGCATTTTAGAGACAATGACCTTATTCTTCTTCAAGCAGATAAAGAGGGTGGGTTTGTTGTTCTAGGTGCGGGGGCGTTCACTGATAAAGCCAAGAAGGCCATTTCCAAGAATTCTGTTCCGGTAAAAAGCAGTGCTGTTCGCGTTAAAACTAAATCAGTGAATATGTTTAAGGACCTACGACTGTTTCGGCTGGCCAAAGATATTGGCGCTTGTAAAGGCAATGCACTCAAAGTGCTTTTCACTGCAAAGGCACACAAGCCTGATGTCCCTTTGCGTACAATAGTAAGTGAGAAGGGTTCTTGGCAGCATGTAGTGAGCCAGTTCTTGCAAAAAGAACTAAATGCACTGTCAGTTGTAGATCCCTTCGCGACCAAGAATTCGGAGGATGTTGTGCGTTTTTTGCAGGGAGAGAATTCCACTGAGTTTATGTTTTCCATTGACGCAGAGGACTTATTTTATTCAATACCTCATGCACAGCTGTTCACCTCAGTTCGCGACTGTATTGAAAGCAGTGGCGGTATTGATTTTCAAAATTCTGCTGGGTTGTCACACAATAATTTTATGGCCTTACTGGAATTTTACCTTTGCTCCACTTTTGTTTCGTTTAGGAACGAGTTTTATCTGCAGAAGCAAGGAATCTGCATTGGTTCTTGTGTGGCGCCTGTCTTGTGCAATGTCTTCTTAGCGAACGTTGATCGTTGTTTAAACAGTAACCTTGACGATACTTGTGTTCTTAAAGTTTTTAGGTATGTTGATAATTTTTTAATTCTTCTGAAAAAGCCGCAGGTTTTATCCTTAGACAAGTCTGTTGATGCTGTTCTTAACACTTTTAGACAGTGCGGGAAGGGCTTGGCCTTCACCCACTGACAACTCGCTGCAGTTTTTAGATCTACGTCTCGTTTTAGCTGACCATTTATGTTGGAGCTATAGTCCGCGGGCGCAGAAGGCACGTCATGATTCTGCGCAGTCCAAGCTTGTAAAGAGGGGGATTGCCAAACTGTGCCTGCGATCTGCTCTCACGAAATCTTGCCCACATGCAATGCAAGCTAGCTTTATTGATCAGGTTCGGCGCTTATTAGCTGCTGGTTACCCTTGCACGGTAGTAACGGCGATCGCAGAGGTACTTCTGCGTGTTGCTAAAGCATCCCGTTCCAGTGTGAACCCTGGCCCACAACGTAGGAGGCGCCCAGAGGTGATGCCTTATATGCATCGCGTATCCCACAACCTGAAAAAGATGGCGAGCAGGCATGATGTGCCATTGGTTTTTTCCGCCCCGCGTAAGCTGGCTGGGCTTTGCCTCAGAATCTCCTCTGGTGAGATAAAACCCGGCAGTTGCGGAAAGAAGCACGCTTCGGCGTATACAAGATGTGCGACTGACGTCGTGTACGAAATACCGCTGTATTGTGGAAAATCTTACGTGGGCCAAACCGGGCGCTGCGTGAACGACCGTGCAAGGGAACATGAGCTCTCAATTAGGAATAATGGGAACGCGCATTTACCTGCGCATTGCCAGGCTTGCATGTGTGCTCCGATGTTCGCAAACATTAGGATATTAGACAGGAGCAAAGATACTACTGCCCGTGATCTGATGGAGGCGTTCCACATGTCTGTAAGAGGGAATGCTTGTGTTAGCGACACGTCCGTATCATTATTTGATCGTGAACGCGCTTTTTTGCGTGTTTTTTTTGGTAACCGGTTAGATTTGTGACCATGTGACCATGTGCTCATGCGCATTTCTGTATCATGAGTATAGATTGAAGGTTGAAGATAAATAAAAGTTAGTTGAAAGTAGCGCCTGTCCATGTTCATTCTTCTTGTGTATTTGCGCTTACCAGTTTTACCTTCAAGTATGAACCAACTCGCCCAGTTACAAGTTTTATTAGCATCAATGAACAGAAAGACAGCACTGTAGACGATGCACTTGAGGTGTTTAGTAAGCCAACCTTTTTTTTTTGTGAAAAGAAAGACAAACACAACTATGTGACAGCAGCAAAAAAATTTGAAGAGTACTTAAGCGAACTGTCCACAGCTCTTCTGATCCAAGATACAAGAATAATTTGAACATATTTTGTCCGAAAAAGAATTTACTGATCCCATCGGTATGCATTGTTAAATTTTTCCAAAATAATTTCCTTGAGAAGTACGGACTGCTGAGCGAGTTGGTAACTCATCTTAATGCTTCCTCGTGTTTCGTTCCTTTGCGCACCACAGCATTAAGATAATTTCCTTGGGCGTCGATACACTGTTGCCAACACAATTCGCACGGTGTGCAGGCTTCTTGAAAGCCAGCTGCCGTGACCTTTTTCAGAGAGTTGGAAACCTTTCAGACTTTTCTTGAGCTTTGGGGAGAGGAAAAAGTCTGCTGGACTCGCATGATTAAAGCCCTGACTTGAGCCTTGAAGACTTCATCCCGTTTCCAAAGCCTAAGAGAAGCCTGAAAGGTCGATAGTGTTCCCGCCATCCAACGGGCCGTCCAAGGCTCTCTGAAAGGGCAGCTGACTTTGAGAGAGCCATGCGAATCACATCGACAGCAGTGTATCGACGCCCAAGGAAGCTATTTTGAAAAATTTAAACAATATGTACCGATCGGATCAATAAATTCTTTTTAGCAGACCCAGCCGCATTGCTTCACAGACAAACCCTGTACGCGCTGTGACTTGGTTTTTGTGTGTGTAAATGGTTCATCAACAGCCCAAATTCATCGATTGCTCTAGTTCAGGCACTTGCAGTAATAAGTGAAGGAAATAATTTACAGACGTAAGGAGCTCAGAAACAGCTATACACATGACGAACATCAGAGGCAGACCCGGTATCCAGACCAATAAAGTGGGCAAGAGCAGCAGTGTGCCTTTTCACTTTGTCGTAGCGCACCAAAGAACGCGGACACACAGGGAAGGAGGCATCAACAAAGCTGTTCAACAAGTGCGATTTGATCGATAATTGATGATGTGTGGTCCTTCTTTTGGACAGCCCACTATTTACTTGAGTACAACACACAACCTCCAGTACTGGAAATTACACACAATGTGGGTGCCAAAAATGCCTACTGACCAACGCAGTGAGGAAAGAATGTTAAGTGGCCAACCGTCTTGTTTTCCAGGGTTCTTACAGGCCTCGAAACATAAATATACTGCAAAAACACACCAATAAAAAGACAGTCACTACATTGGCAACCTTCTTCTACACTGAACCTTGGGAATATTTCAAAACCGTCCTTGTCAACTGGTTTAATTCCCAGGCAGCAATCTTCTATGCAGATGTATTAAAGAAGCTGGTGCAGCATTACAAGAAGTGCTCAAAAGTTACCACAGCGATGAAAAAAAAAAACTAACATGGTTTGTGCAAAACCAAACCCATCAAAAAAGACTTTTACTGGCACAAATCTCTTTCTCTATGACCAATTTGGCCCTTACTTTCTGAATGTGCCTCACATGTGGCCTTTTCACATTTTGCTGAAGCATATGAAAACATTTATGAGGACACTTAATTTGATATATTGAAAAAAGCTGGCATTGGTGACGACTGTCTACAGCTTTTGAGGGAGATGTGCTGAGAAAATACAGAATGCGTGCATTGTGAATGAATAAGTAGCAAGGAGAATGTTGATATAAGTAAGAGGCTGAGATTGGAAAAAGTGCTAGCAACATTGCTTTTAAGCTGTCCCACAAGAGAAGGAACAGCAGGTTTACTTATAGGCAGCCACTGGGAAGGTGAAGCTCTAAAACAAACATTCAGTGCTAACCCCGCACCTCCACCAAATGTCACATGATTTATTGCCGTACAAACGTACGGGAACGACGAGGGACGTCAAGGGGCCAAAATCCAAGCAAGCACAAGCTCGGGTCGCGTGGCTACCACTAAAGCTGTGGCCTGCTTTCTTGGCTGCTCCAATGTCGTCTCGTATCGTTCACTACACGTGTGATACAATGTGCATTGATGGTATTCAATGATCAGGCAGCATCAATACAGGGCCAGGAAATACCAAAACCTCGGAGTATGGGTGAATGCCTCGGCAGAAAATGGAATGAGCAGTGGGGGTGCAGTAGATACTACAAGGTGCTCTGAAGTTTGTGGGCATCCAGGTTTATTTACATTTGGGAGCTCGATGGTGTGCATGAATTCAGAGATGCAGTCAGGAGTAGATGAGAAACAAAGGCATGTGAGACACCTCGCTGTGGGCACCCACGGGACAGATGAGGCTGTATGGAATGGGCCGGCTGTGACATCGGAGAAGCTAGGAGCAAAATTAGGTTCGAAGAGAGGCTAAGGAATATGACAGTAGAGAAACTGCTCCGGTATTTGTATGACTCACATTGCAGAAAAAGAACTACGAGACTCACCAGCAAGTATACGAGTGGAAGCGATACGTGGCAACAAAGAGCGCCAAGTGAAAAGTCAGAGAGGATTTACTGAATAGCGGAGACAGAAAAAAAGAGATGCCTCTGAAAAACTACCGAAAGGGCAAAAACAAAATGAGGAGGGAGAACTTTGCCGTAAATCGGAAGCAGCCAGTGTTAACATCTCCAACACCTCGGAATTCTGAAAATCACATGCTCAGTGTCCACCCCCTGCATCAGCTGAAATGTTCGTGCAGCTGCCAACCTTGTGGTGACACAGAAAAGACCGACGGGGAAGCCACTTGCAGGCATCTGTTCGAGTCGTCAGCGACCCTGCCTCAAATTTTTTCGCTGGCAGCCATCTTGGCAACTTTTACTGCTTCAATCAGACAAGAGCCCATATCTAGATTAACCCGATTTTCGGTGAATCTGGGGTGGGTGCTTTTGCAGTATTCTACAGTGTCAGAATTCAAAAGGGAGCACCTTGCCGTTTCAAGTGAGGTTGCCTAATGTGTAGTTTTGAAGCAAGATTCGGTAAAGAAGATGAATGTACTTGCTGTGGAAAAGCTAAGAAAACGAGAGAACATGTTTTAATCGGATGTGAAGATATCCACCTGGTTGCATGCTTGGGCCCTGGGATTTAGGGACAGCACGGGAAAGATTAACATGCCCAAAATGGTGCGTGATGTTTCAGGGATTGGTGGCACCACAGTACAGAGAAAAAACAAAAACAAAATAGGATGAAAACCAGCACTACTTTACTGTAAAACTATTAACTCCTAAGGTGATACTGTTTCCTCATGTTTTTAGGAAAATTAGGGTATTAGGCTGAAATAAGAATACAACTTGGTGGCTCACAGATCGCCAGCCACAGGGGATCCAGGTTGACACAGCTGCCACTCTGGCGCCTAATTTATTCTACCAAAGGTGCAAAGGGAAACTCAAAAGTGCAGTGGTTTTTCATGGCTACAGTGGGAATGTTATCATGTGCATGGGTGTCGTCAATCTGCAGGTTACTACTGCAAACAACAGAGCTTGGAACACTGAATTTTTCAATGTTCCAAACCCAATTCAAGATGCTCGTAAAGTCCAAGATAGGCTTATTTCACAGAGCTGCAAGACACGGCCTCTTGTTTGCTGCAAACATCAGTATTCAAGGTTTTCCCCAAACATGTGATTGTACACACACCATAGGAGTCGGTGGTTTCACGGTATCATGCGGCAGAAAGACATGCATGGACGTGTCCATTGTTCGAAAATCAAACACAGGCTGGCCATTGGCGACAATCCAGCAGGCACAGCCCAGACCGAAGACTCTGCTGTGCGTGGAGCAAATTCATCAATGAAAAATAGATACCAAAGCTCTCATGTTGAGCAGGAGATCCTGGAAAATGAAGCCTCAGTGAGAAGTGCAGCCTTCAAGAAAGAAACGAAAATGCTTGATAGATAGCCAACATTTCTCTTCTAAGTGTTCTGTAGCAAGCCTTAAGAAGCCCAGTGGCCTATGCCATCATGCTGCTGCAGTACTGTACCCACTGCTGTGGTCGGCGTGTCTACCATAAGGTGAGCATGCATGTCAGGCAGTGCTTGAATCGACTGTGCTGCAGTCACGTTTTGTATTCGCGAGAGAAGTGTTCGTACTCCTAGAAACAGCGGAAGGTAGGTGGTTTCTTGTAGTCATGACGCAGCAGGTTGGTAGGCGGCTGCAGAACTTGAGCACAGGATGGCGATGCAGTGATAGGGTAGACGTAAAGCACCAGCCTCGCTTGCAAGAGGTCCGTGGCTCGAATCCGCATAATTCCCCACCGGATTAAAAAAAGAAAAGGTCCGCATATTGATGGAAGTGCATAATGAGGCCCGGGGTGTGGCCTCACGCCGGTGACCACAGCTGGTAATGCACTCCCTCACCAGACAAGGATTGGCCACCCTGGTGTACTACTTGGACACTACCTCCCACATGGATGCACCAATTAACCCTCGGCCTTCATTCCTCAGCGGATGCGAAGCAAGTGACCATGGCGACGGCCAGACCAGTGACGCAGCGGAAGCAGAGGGTTCCAAGAATCTCTGGGTTCGGACTGTCTGCCATTAGAATCTGAACTTGGCAAAGGAATGTTCCTACTACAGAAAAAATTATCCCAAAAATCAACACCAAAGAACGACCTCAGCTTCTGAAGAACTATTCGATGCCTTTAAAACTTTCATCAATGCTCAGCAATCGTGAAACTAATGACAAGACGACTGCAAGGACACACGGGTATGTGGTGCAAAAGATTTTTGCAGTAGAAAAGTCGGAAGCCTTTGGCAGTTCAAAAGGCAGTCCACCAGGTACTAAGGATGAGTGAAAGCCAAAGATGACAAATTGTGGCTTTATACAGAAAGAGAAATAGAAAGAAGACCATGAGGACACAAAAGCCTGCCGCTTGTACCGCAGATTAAGCTACAGACGTCAAGGTGGAGAAGAATGTGGATTGTGCAATGTATTGTAGTGCAGATTCAGAATGCTGAGTTAGTGCACTGGCAGAAGGCTGATGCTCCCAAGGTGAACTCAAACAAGGCATGAAAAATCAAGAAAAACAACTCCTCACAAAGATAGGTACATCAAAAACTCATGATTTAGTCTTCATAACGGTTGTTTTTGCCGCCAAAAGCCATTCAACTGCACAAGTCCATCAAGGGCAACGTGCTCAAAAACATGGGTGCAGAACAGGTATCGCAGGAAGACCAAGCACAGGAGGAAACCAGGATCGACTGACACGAATGCTGACAAACAAACAGTGTCTACTTAGGACCCATGTGTGTTAGCGCTCATCATCGTCAGCATGGAGGATGTTAAAAAACTGTGTAGAAGATGGGGAGCGGTGTCATCATCATCAGGATCCGTTCAGTGTGTTCTGCTGCAGCTTTTGTCTCAAACACTATAGTACCTTTAAGCAGATAGTACCCTGAAAAAACCGTTAGGAGTCACTGGTTGGATCTACCGCTTTGCTGGAAACGCACTGACAAAGCAATCTTCAACTGGCAGACCATTAACATCAGCAGGGCTTCACAAGGCCCTACTGTTTGCAAAAAGCTCCAACAAATGTTCTCTGAAGAAGTGCACGCCCCACGCAGAGGAAAAGGACTGCCATCCACAAGCCATTCAACAAGACCGTTTCCTAGACAGAAGTGGTTTACTTCGTGTGGGCAGTCATCTGCAGCAGCTCGCACTATCTATGGACGTCAAACACCCAGTGCTGAAGGCACTGTTCGAGCAGCGCATGACTCCAAGGCAGAGTCGAGACCACACTTTGCGAGCTTTGGGAGAGGTTTTGGATTGTGAAAGGGTGGCAGACCGTCGAAAGGGTGTTAAGCATTCGTTTGTCTCGCAAATGCCATAAGCCTGTCACCGAGGCAGCACCATTTGCTCCGTCGCCACGAGATAGAATCACTGAAGCAAGTCCGTGCTACGTCGTTGGTTTGGATTACTGCAGGCCCCTCTTCACATGCGACTATTCAACGCAGAAGTTTGGGTAAGTGAACTTGTACATCTTAACAGCGCAGAGCAACAATCACACAAGGAAGAGACACATGAAGAGGACGGGCACATCAACTGAACATTTACCGATGCGAAACAATGGCCATGCACATACATGAACAGAACCTACAAAGAGGTACACATGGCGCTGCTAACACAGATAACTGCAATGTCACTTCAGATAAGCTTTTTCTTTGACATGCAAAGCAAGTGCAGGTGTGCTCACACATTTACCCAATTCTGAACTGATGCCCCATAGATTTCATGAGCTTGCCGAGTAGCGAAGCTGTGCAAGATACGAGTGCCCTCAAAGTGAGACATGCAAGAACACCTGCGGCAATGATATGCTCAATGTCCACCACCCCCTGCCAATGAACTGACTGCTGCACGATGCTCTCCTAATTTTTCATTAATGCAGCAGCCGGCTTGGCCGACATAGCACATTCCACACGCTGTACACCACACCTACTTTGCACACGTAACTTCTGCCTCTGGTAAAACTTGTCGCCCTAACTGCCTGCTGAAGGTGAGCAGCGACCTTCTGCATCACAAACAAGTTGATCTCACTTGAGTTGCTCAAGCTTTTTGCTCCATGTGTGTGCCACCGAGACACCATTCAAGAAGAATTTTCAATGGTGAAGCTCCAGCACCAGAATCGTTCCTACCAGGTGTGTCTTCGCATTCTCTCGGCTTCCCTGGTCAGCGACACCCACCAACGTGAAGCTGTGTTCCAGAGACTCTCACAAGATGTGACCGAATTCCTGTGCACGAGAACTCTGCCTTCGTTGTTTGCCTGGACCAAGAAATGTCTCGCCATCGAGGACAAGTCTGCGAAGGTGACATTCTCAAGAAGTTGCCCCTTGCCTTAAAATGTGGGAAAGGCGCGAGAAAGTCGTGCCAAGTTGAGTGAAAATCCTGCTGAACTGCTTTCAGTGGTGAGGAATGTCGCGAATAGAGTGGAGAACAAAAGTGCATACTTTCTGTAGGAGTTGATGAGGAATGTCGCGAATAGAGTGGAGAACAAAAGTGCATACTTTCTGTAGGAGTTGACTGCCTTATGTCCAGACTAACTGTCATGTTCGTGATACCATAAGCTTTTTGGGGAAAAATAACCTATCACTACTGGTGTCAGATAAAGAGGAAATATTTGCTGTGCTCCCTACGGATGAGTTCTCAGAAAAAGCTCAACAAGCAGTAACAAAGAATTTATTGTCCATCAAGTGCTCGCGGAAAGAATCAAGGAAGAAAGCTTTGGCTCTTTGTGCTGTGATGATCTTGGAGGACCTCAAGAAAACCATAGGTGGTGCGAAAAAGAACCTCTTAGATACGTTTTTCTCTGTTAAAATGCACAAATTTCCTTCAGGATGACTGTGACCTGAAAAGATTCTTGCCAAGAAGAGTAGCTAGGGCTTGTTGTTCTACATGAGTGGAATGGCGCACACTTACCCGGGGACAGAGTAAGCAACAGCGTTTGTGTCGTGCTGCTCACTGCGTCCCTGTCAAAGTGTGCGCTATTCCACCCACAATTCTTGGCAAGGCGCCTCATCCAAATTCTCAAAAAAGCATCTCAATGTGCTTGAAGTGGATGACCCTAATGTGTGCCAAATCTGAAACTGTTTCACAGCTTCTTTACAAGCACGTGTGTCCTCAGCAGCCACTATACACCTTCTCTATTGATGTACGAGATATTTTTTACTCTATTCCCCAAGGCCAACTTTTTTTGCGCTGTATGTGAGAGCGTTGACGACTTTGGTCCCGTGGCCTTGCAAAATTCTACTGTTAAGACATTGACAATTCGATGGCATCATTGAGATTTTACCTGTCGCCTACAACAGTTTCTTTTAATGATATCCCGTTCCTTCAAAAGGAGGAAATTTGTATTGGATCATGTATTGCTCTGGTTTTAAGTGATCTATTTTTATCCTTCTGTGACAAGCGTATTTCTACATGCATCGCCGAAGACTGTGCTGCTAGGATTTCAAACATTTTCATATATGTGAACGATTACTTAGTGTGGTGAAGTGTGCGCCGTGAAACCAAGATCGAAGACAACGAAAAAGGAACTTGCACGGGCCTAGAAGAGCCAAAAGAACAAAAAAATGAAACGCCAATGAGAGAGAGCCACAGCGATCGTTCCGAGGCACGCGGAGAGAGAGGGAAGCGAAGAGGAAGGAGCAGTAGCTACGAAGCAGCGAGGAAGACGGGTCACGCGTTTCGGTCATCGGGTTTCGGACCCGAGCCAAGACCTCTACCCCTCTCGACCGTTGACCTGAGGGTAATCATGGCTACCTGCTGCTGTTCTTGGCGGGGGGTCGCTCGTGCGCTGCTCCTGGTCCGACGTTCCCGTGCCTGTGAACAGGTTTGAGCAGTCGGGCTTAGGGCTCGAGCTCGAACGAGGCTGTCCGGCTGGAACCCCTTCTCGGAGCCAGCGGTTCGACATCAACGTCTCCTCATCATCAACGAGGCTGCCGATACAGCAGGCCATCGAGCGGCTCAGCTTCGACGGCAACGGCAACTGCATCAGCTCCATACTTCGCTCCGTGGCATCTTCACCACAGACCCTGGTGAGATCAGCACCGTACCTTCACCTCTCCCCGTGACTCACTGTAGGTTATACCCCTGTCACACGGGCACCCGTGAACTCCGTTTAACTCCCTCGTCTTTTCCTCGAGGGAGATGGGGTTCATGTCACACGGTCACCATTTCGCTGAGGAAGTTAAATGGAGCTTTTGGTGGAGGAAGTTCGGTTATGCCCATTTCGGCTCGATGGAGTACTCTCGTTCCCAGCCAGCTGCTGCTACACTGAAAACCGCACTAGCAAAATCGTCCCAATGAGCTCAATTATAATTTTAAAAACTATATGCTCTTTTTTGCGTAGCATTTCACGCCCCGTAGTGTAAGTTTTAGTTATATTTTTTCGGACATCAGCGCTTGTATACTCTCCACACCAACGCCTCGCCAAGCCGCCGCTGTGAATCGTCGCGCGATATTTGTTTCTGCACGTGTGAGGCGCACGTACAAGCACTGTGACAGCAATGGTGATTCCGAGCACTTCATCAACACACAAAAACACGTTTTTGTTGCTTTAAAGGCGACTGCACAGGCAAAAAATTGGACGTTTCGACGAGCACAGCAGCGCTGTTTCTGCCCCATGCGGGAACCGTCGAAAGCTTACACCGAGCCGTGTAGCACGGCCACAACTCCATTCTCGTAATGCTCCATCACGTAGTTAAATGCCGAACGGGGTAAAATGGAGTTCAATGGTGGCCGTGTGACAGAGGTATTAGGGACTGAGTGGTGTAGAACTAAGCATGTAGCTTATGCGTTCTTAATGACGTGGCCTCAGTCGTATAGACGGTTATTCCTGTAGTGTACTCTTCTGTCTTTGTCAGCGTCGTGTGTTCTGGTATTCGTGTGTATATTAAATGTTGTGTTCAAGCGGTCTCGTCCTTCAGGAAGTGTCTTGAGGCGATGCCTCAGACATTTCAAAAGTAAAAGAACCCGCACGTTGTGCGAAAAACAGAACCACAACGTAACAATGGCGTCCGCAACAGGACGAGGTCATTTGTAAACATTGTCCGCGAGTCAAAGCTATATTGAAAGATGAGTACGGCAGAGTTTACCGCCTTGGCGTTAGGCATAGGTTTAGAAGGCGCAGAGTTGAAGGCACGGGTCGAGAAACGCGAAGCGCGTGCACGTGACGAAAGGGCTGCAGAACGAGAGGCCAAGAAGGAACAAATGGAGATGCAACAACAGCTTGAGGAGCAACGTCAAAGTACAATTCAGTTGCGTCTTCAATTGGCGGCAACCGAAAACACCCGAGAATCGGCCGTGACGGACATAGGTCAACCAGCACAAGGGCAATCGAAAGTAAATCCGCATAACTTCATACTGGGATTTGACGAGAACCGGGACGACCTCGACGCCTACTTGAAAAGGTTCTAGAACGTGGCTACGGGTCAAGAATGGCCTAGGGATAAGTGGGCTACAGACTTAAGTTTGTGCTTGAGCAGCGAAGCTCTGAAGGTGTTTGGTCGTTTGTCTCCCAAACAGGCACTCGACTATGACAAAGCAAAGCTAGCCCTGCTACAACGGTTTCGGTTTACCGCAGAAGGGTACCGAGAGAAGTTCCGCCACAGTAAGCCTCAAGATGGCGAAACAGGTAAAAAGCACGCCACAAGGCTCATGAGTTTTTTTTACCGGTGGGTAGAGGTGCCTGAGACAGAGAAAGAATATTCATCCGTTCGTGACCTCATAGTGGCCGAGCAGTTCGTGAGCAAATGTCACGAACGATTGGCACTATTCCTGCGGCAAAGGAACTGCCGCAAACTTGAAGAATTTTTTAGAGGCTCAACGGCAGTCGAACTTGCTCGTTTTTCGGGAGAAAACAGCCTCGAAAAGTGGGAGCTCAGCTCCGAGGCCGACACCACAATGTTTCGTATGTCACAAAACAGGTCACAAAGCGGCGGACTGTCGGACACGGTCGAAGCAACCGTATTGCGGGTATTGTCAAAAGACGGGGCACGATATTCAAGTGTGCACGAGCCATGCAGAAGAATGTATGTGGTCTGAAGAAAACTTGGGAGACAGTGATAGGGCTGCTGGCGACAGACAAGAGGATAACCTTACGGGGGCAGTGAATACGAAACGGAAAAGCACGAAATGCCGGATGCCAGTTTTGCAAGGCCTTTTGTTTGGCAAAACTGTAGCTGCTTTACGGGACACGGAAGCAACACAACAGTAGTGCGACGTTCCCTTGTGCCAGATGAAGCACTTACGGGGTCCACTACGACGGTGTTCTTAGCTGATGGCAGCAAAATAACTGTCCCAGAAGCAAAGGTGGAAATAGTTTCGCCCTACTTTTGCGGCATGGCAACTGTGAAGTGCATGATGTCCCCCCTGTATGACGTTATCATTGGGAATGCCCCAGGAGCTCGCGATCCCCAGGACCCGGACAGTGGATGGAAGGAAAGAGGGACCATGAGGAAGGTGAAGCCGAATAAAGTAGCGAGTGGACTGGACGAAACGAAGGAAGATGTCGGCAGGAGCCTGTTACTCGGGGGAATCAAGAGCACAAGCTCATCACCGGATTCAGGCTCCACCAAGTTAAAGGCCTGGGAAGTAAACCAGCGAGATCCTAAGGATGCACAAGCGAAAGATAAGACCCTGGAGTCTTGTAAGAACAAGGTCAGCGAAATCTTTTACGGGAGAGTAATGCCAAAGGAAGCCTGGCCTGGGGAACCTAAAGGGATTGTGAAACAAGCGCTTAGCGTTTTTCAGTCGCGTGCCATAGGGCTGATTCACGTTTGAGTTACCTGAACCAGGGTGCGTTGAGTTTCTTGATATCCGTATAAGTGCGCATGAAGGTCAGGGATGCTGCAGATACCATCCAAGGTCCAAAAAAACCAGCACTCAGCTACGATTTGGCCCATTCCAAGATTGTGAAAAGGGGTACTGCCAAAAACTGCATCTGCAATGCTCTCAAAAAGTCTTGTGACATTAGGTTACGTGCAGCCTTCAGCTCCAGCTGTTCTACCTACGCAGGGCTCGCTTCCCCATTGAAATGTTGGCTTGCATTGCCGGAAGCTTGATAAAAAATTGCCCACAATTGCCCCAATCAACCGGACACCAAAATGGTATGGCTTGTGGTTGTGCTGAACGTGCATGGCCTGTCCCACCACCTCAAAAAAGTTGGCCAGGAAGCGTGGCATTTTTAGCTGTTTTTTCAATGCCTAGCAAGCTTGCATGCATGTGCAGTTGTGTGACTGGGGCTCCTAAGGCCGGCTGCAGAATACATTTCATTGAGTGCAAAGTAGGCGTGGTGTACAGGATTCCACTTAAACGTGGAATGTGCTACATTGGTTAAACCGGCTGCTGCATTAATGAAAGATTGAGAGAGAATCGCGCAGCACTCAATTCAATGGCGGGGCTCAGGTATTTGACAGATCATTGCCGCAGATTTCCTTGCATGCCCAAATTTAAAGGGCCCCTAAACCAGCCAGAGGTCAAAATTTAGTTCTGGTGTTGCAGTTTGGCACAAGTCTGCAACAAACATATAGGTGCGAGAATTTTTCGAAATAGTGCCGTAATAGCGGAGCGGCACGTGTTTTAGGATGCAAAAGCCCCTTTTGCTCATTTCGCTCTTTCCTTTGCTATGCTCCGTTCGTCGGCTTGCCTCTCCTCCTTGCCATGAGAGGAGGAAGAGCAGTGAGCATGTATGCCTGCGAGCAGACAAACAGGTTCTTCTTGTCACTGACATGACTAGATGCGCGTCAAGCCAAACGCTGGAATGACCAAAAGGCCCAAAGAGGAGCAAAGGATTGTTTCTTGGAATTCGTGGTGCGCCTGTGGCTCATAGTGCTGCCTGCTGGTCATGACAGCATTCTGAACTAACCACGCACGTTTGCTTGAGATGTTAAAAAAAATATCGGAGGTAGTTTAGGGGCACCCGTACCTTGCACAGCTTTGCTACTCAGCAAGCTCGCGAAATCTAAGAGGCTATCTGCATCAGTCCAGAATCGGGTAAATGTGTGAACACACCTTCACTGGCTTTGCATGCCAAGGAAAAAGCATATCTGAAGTGACACTGCAATTATCTGTGTTAGCAGCGGCATCTGCCCCTCGTTGCAGGTTCTGTACATGTACAGACATTGCCATCATTTTGCGTCGGTAAACGTTCAGTGGATGCCCGTCCTGTCTCTTCCTTGTTGCTTTGCGCTGTTAAGATCATGTGTGGCACAGTGGCTACTAGTAAAAGGGTTGATATACCAATCTTCTCATGTGCTGTCACTCGAGCCATTCATTTAGAACTGATGACTGACGTGACAACGACGACACTTTTGCTCTTCCACTGTTTTGTGTGACTGCAGAGAATCCCTGACACCATTTACTGAATAAGTTCACACCGTCTTGCCGCTGCTGTGCACGAGTGTTCAAGACCATTCTGTCAGTTCTCCAACAATATGCCGCTGCTACCACAATCAAATGAAAGTTCATCGCTGAGTGATCATCTCCTTGGTGTGGAGGCTGGTGGGAGCGCCTCATCAGATCAACAAAAAACGCATTGAGATTTTCAGTTGGGTGCAAGGCTCAGCACCAAGGCCCTTACTACCTTTCTCAGCGAAGTTGAAGTGGTTTTCAACAGCAGACCTTTTACTTATCTTGACAGCAGCCCAGCAGAACTCCAACCGCCAACTCCATGACACTTCTTGTGAAAATTATATGATGCGTCTTCCAAGCAAAGGAAATCACCAGATAAAGAAAATGTCGGTGACCGTGGGGATGGAAGATGACAGCTCATTCTTTTCTCTACAGTGCTTGCAACTAGCATACTGTGAAGGAGACAAAAACAGACAGGAGTCTGTGTGTAAGTTTATCCATGAACCTTCGGAACCTTTGCGCGCGTTCATTACGCCGCAAGGCATGTGGACACGATCAAACTTGCCAAATGGGATAGTAATTGAAATCTTTGGAATGTGACTGAGTTTGACAAGAATTTGGTGGTAAATGGTCATCCAAATGACCTTGCTGTAGATATTGGTTCCTGCAGGACGCGTGCCAAAGTCATGTATGTGGGGAAGGGGATACTGATCTGAGGTGCTGAGGATTTACGAAGCTCAGTCATCACCACAAGGCCGCCACTTACCATTGTCCTGCTTTGGGGCACCAGATGGAGACTTGAACAATTGCTTGAGGATGGACGAACAATACTGCACTTAAGCATGTATTCAAACTCACAGCAGGCAACTTGACACCTGCTCCTCGCAAGTTTCTTGTGGACGGGCGGCAACAGGTGAACCAGGGGGTGGTGGTGTAATGCGTATAATGCCTTGTGTTTCTTAAATCACTTCTGGAATTCTTGAGTTGTGGGTACTCAGCGAGCATGTTGCATGTCGAGACCAGCAATAAAGTAGATGCCCGATGAGGTGAGGTTGGACTGCAGGCACAGAGAAAGGTGTGACCATTTTTAGATACCAATCTCAAGCACCCCCATACAGGTTAAAATAGCTAAGGAAGTCTGCCCTCAGTATACCTAAAATTACGTTCATTATTATGAACACCAAGTTGTGCTGCCGCCCGAGCCCATACGATGCAATGACAGTGTTGTTCACTGCATGAAGAGCAGGTGTGGACTTGCCACATTGGCAATCTTTAGCTGTGGCAGGAACAATAGCCAGCTCAGCTCCAGTGTCGATGGGCAGGCAGGTGCTGGTGATGTGCTCAACCAAGAAAAAGAGCCAGCTAGATGTTGCACGCCACCTTTAGCAGGTCAGTAGGGCATTTCCCATCCAAGAACAAGGCTGAGGTGCTGTGGCTGGCTTGTTGACAAAAGTGACGGTGGTACCAGCACAACCGCTACGGTGGGTCTCTCGATACAATGCGAGACTGCATAGTCCTTTCACATGAAGGCGAATGGTCAACACTGCCACTAGTCATCAGTTTCTCAGGTGGATCAGTGAGGTGGTCTGATGTTTTTCTCCAGGTGTGAGAGTCGGGCTCTGGCTCTGAGAAACTAGCAGTAGCGACAGGTAGATGTGCCGATAACAAGTAGTAGAAGATGAACTCAGTGAGTGGAGCTAAAGACATATTGTCAGAGCCTGGCAGTATTATGCATGCCAACTGTGGGAGGTTGTCGCAGCAACGTTGCATGCGAAATAGGAAGCTGGCTTTGGTTTGGAAGATCTCGCCCATTAGTTGAAATATGCAATGCAGTGACGGTCATTGATCCACAACTTCCTCTAGTGAGGGACGCTGCTGGAGACTGCTGAAATGCATCGGAGCACTGCAGAACTACATGTTCAAAGGTCGTCATATGCCGTGGCATAAGCTGCACCTGCAAGTAAGCCATCTACAATATTGAGGATGTTGAAGAGTAGCACGGCGACAACGTACCTTGCAGGCTGAGCAAGGATCCGCCAAAGCCGAAAATGGACCTCTGCTTGGATAAACCAAATCTTGGGCCAAAATCTAAGCAGATGAAGCTCTGCAGTGAGGAGGTGTACTTATGGCATCGTCCCTGTCATCAGCGTCGGGCATTTTACTGACAAGAAAGACACAAATCTACTTAGAGGCAGCAGAGGCCTCATCCAAGGCGGCAGGAAACTAGTTTGCCAAGAAGCTGGAAAAAAGTCGCCTTAAACTGATAAGAGAAAGTAGGTTTGCCGTGGTTAGAGGAACCTCACTCTTGAGGGATCAAAAAAAAAAAAAAAGGAACAAAGGATGGTCAGTGACAATTTTCGAAAAAGAAGTGTCACTGCTAAAGCGGTTAATGAACACATGAGATACGGTACGATGACATGGATTTGAAACTACGACGGTGCGCATGGGCCGAGGGTGACTACTTTGATATATATATGTTCCTTTTCTGAATAAAACCTTCAGTTGATAGTAGTACCCATGGTGTCTACCGAGTTGACATTTCCCTGAGTGTTTTTGCTGAAATTCCCTGAGTGAAACAGAACTTTGTTTTATGTCAAGATGGGTAGAGACCATATCGCTCGGTGATGTCACTCTCTAATACGCATTTTAGAAAATGAAAACGACTTAATCCCACGAGATCCCGGGGGGGGGGGGGCGGTAGCGGCGATCGGCCCTCCCCCCCCCCCCCCGGGATCCGCCACTGCTATGGCTTCAACGGAAGTTTTGCAATTAGAGCACAACACCTACAAAGGTATGAGCCGTATGCTGATCCCCCACTAAAGATACCGCGGCGCACGCGACCACGCCCGCTGGTACAAAGTACGCACTTCCTTTCGGACTCACGCAGCCCCCCCCCCCCTTCCCAACGCACCGGCTCCTATCCATGTGCCCATCGCGCGAATGAAACGGTCGGCTCGTTTCATCTCTGCTTAAGCCCCGTTCGTCGGAAGCGCTCGCACACTTTCACTCGCACATGGAGCATGCGACGCGCGGGGTGATGTAATCGCGATTTGGACTTGATAGGGAAGATCATGGCGAAGGCAAGAAATTCGCGTCGGAGTGTCTATGTAATTGCTATCGCA
This sequence comes from Rhipicephalus sanguineus, assembly GCF_013339695.2. Lineage (NCBI taxonomy): Eukaryota > Metazoa > Arthropoda > Arachnida > Ixodida > Ixodidae > Rhipicephalus > Rhipicephalus sanguineus. The sequence goes on from NC_051180.1 coordinate 198,956,002, forward strand.
AAAGAAATCACAGCATATCCACGGAGTGAATGATGATGAGTGGGCGAAGCTGCGGAGGTTCATCGGTAAACCGTGAATCTTCCGTGAATTCTGCCCAGTACATCATCACCGACGTGAGATCGGGCGCGTTTATACTAAAGGTTCGATGAGTTATGACGACTTGCAGCTCACTTTAATTTTACATGTACGCTGTGAATTTTCATTGTTTAGAAAACCATTGCTTTAGAAAACATCTCGCGTCTTTCGTTAAGCAGCTGGCGTCTTTTCGTTTTGCTTTAGAAACATCTGGCGTTCTTTCGTTTTGCTTTTACAAAACATCTGGCGTCTTTCGTTGGTTTATTTCATCAATCAACGGCGTTTTGAACAAAATTTTTATTGTTTAATCACGCACAGGAGAAATCTCACCAGGCACTACCTTGGAGGTAAACAATGGCTGCTAATGGGAATGAGAGACAGAAGAAGTCGGCTTTTAGCTAACACTTACACTTCTACTTCTACTAACGTTTCCTACTGGAACGTGCCAATGGCTGCTAATGGGGAATGAGAGACAGAAGAATTCGGCTTTTAGTTGACGCGCACGCTGCGGATTTTTTATTGTTCAACAACGCACAGGAAAAATCTCCCACCGGCACCACCTTGGAGGTCAAGATCTGGTACTAGCGTTACGACTGGTTACGCACTACTACTACTACGACTACGAGGGACGAACGGGTGCCACCTTAAAGAGCTTCGCCCCTAAAAAAGCAATATAGCTGCGGGCTAAGATCGCATGAAAGCACGGCAACATCCTGAATTACGGCACATCCGATTATGGTGGAAACGTTACTGTTTTCCGACATCGCGCGCCGAATCGAGAATGTGGGACCCGTGCCGGTGTCGCGAATTTCGGTCGCCGCTATGCCATGGCTCTAAAAAGTTTTGTAATTCGGCTTTGTAGCAAACACCCACGTGGTGTGGCTGGTAATTGCCAGCTGCAGCCCCCCAAAATTTCAGTCGACTGCCTAAAACTTGTTTCAGCAGTGCCCTCATCGGGAAAAAAAAGAAATAAAAAATCTTTCACTTGCTGTGAATGGGCCCGTTAGTTACGCTAGCTCTCGCCTGGAAATTTATTATAGTCTTCACGGAGTCCTAAATAGCATCTTTGAAGCTCGGGATCAGAGCGAGTGAGCTCTCCGATAACAGCCAACAAGCGTCTTTTTTCTCGCCGATCGGGATGGCTTGCCAGATACGAGCCTTGTCGAAGACATCCGCTTCCTGCGCGATCGCGATCGCTTGCACGATAACTCAAGCTCGTTACATCTACTGCTACCGCTTCTACAACTAATCATGCTTGTTACTTGACACGCGGCGATAACAAAAACACCATATCGGGCGCTAACGCACAGCACACGCGAGAAAGAATACAGAACTACACCGCGCAGTCACAGAACACCCTGACAACATTGCGCGATACGATGTGTCGTGGTACATGGTTCCCGCATGCCACGCATTAGCCGGATTCTCTCCCACTTCACCGCTACGAAGGCGATGACAGCATCAAGGTGCGCCACTTCCCCGCAGCCGCAGCGGCCGTTTGATTTGAAAAATGCGTTCACAAAATATCGAGCAAGCGCTACCGCGACTTTCGTCGCCTTTCAATAAAGATACTGTGGATTTTCCCTGATGGGAGCACAATTTCCCTGAGTTTTCCCTGAGAATTTCAAGACTACCCAAAATCCCTGAGAATTCCCGGTTTTCCCGGTCGGTAGACACCCTGGTACCCTTCTTTTCTGTGTCCGTGTGTCAGTGTGCGCTAAAATAAGTTACGAAGGACATCCATGTTGCGGGAAATTGGTGGCATGCATTGGAGAGAGATCTAAGCATGAAGTCAATAAAAATAAATCTCTCCGAGAGTGCAGCTCTTGAGCAGCTGTTTCACTGGTGCATAGCAACAAGTGAAGGATAAAAGAGTGCCTCGGAAATGAATGCATAAAACAAAATAAATTTGAGAGGCAAATTGAACTTCGGTCTCCAAGTGCAGTGTCTTGCCTACACCTAAACAACTGCCTTGCAAAAGGTCTGAACGAAAAGAGTGCATTGTACCAGTGGCATGTGTACTTCCTACGAAGACTTTCTTGAAATGTTTCCTGATGGTGGAATAAAAGCCCTCCCTGGGACAATTCAAGCCGACACGGAGCATCGTGTAGATCACAAGAATTCTGACCACGAAAGTTTGATACCAAACATGCCATGTACCCTATGTCCTTTGGTGGTCGCGGGACGCACCTTTTGTTCAGATACTCAAATGTCACCTGTCAATACAGATTGCATCACGAACAACTCAAGGATGATGCAGCTTAGGTAATGAATGTAAGATGCTACTTGACATTCTAGAGAAGCTATACTCCATTTTACTCATGACGGCCAGCGCAAACGGAACACACGGCTGAGAAAAAGAAACGAAGACACAGGCACTGGCCGTCACTCCCTTTTATACATCAGGTGTAACGCTATGCACCCGGCAAAATGTGCCAGTTCGCACGTCTCGCACTTGGATTTCGTCGTCGTCAACGTGGCCTCCGCAATTGGTTCCGACTTGGCGCTAATCATGGGCGCCACAATACGAAAACAAAAAAACTCTGGAACAACCAACTGATAACTGCATAAATAATGTGGTTTATTAATTTATAAGGCAAAAAGCACCTTCATTTATTACTCAGTCTCAAAGTGAAAAAAAATCACCTTGAAGGCGGCAAAATCATTCAACTATTCCTTGGTACAAACGCACCTACTGCAAGAAGCCTCGCCAGCTTCCCTAGCATTGCAGCTGATGTATGCAAAATACAATCATCTCGCACTTAATGCTTTCCATGCACGATGAGCTACATGCTAGACATGCATTCCCATTCTGGGCAATGAGCAATGCAACCAGTGCAGGTGCTGCTACTAAATGCCTGAGCGGAGGCTTGCCAACACTAGAGCCCCACTGCAGTCTACTTCCACATTCGGGTGTATTGTAATCATTGAATTTTTCTGTCTTTTCTTTAGATTAAAGCCGCGTGCCTCGAAACTGTCAGTGGCACAAGCCATAGTGTTTAGTGTTAAAATAGCGTCAAATAGTGATACTGAAGTCTATCAAACTGAAAACGCCACGTGTATTCATACGGAACATAGAGTTTCATACAATAACCTAGAGAGGAAACTGGCGCTGCGATCGTTCAACCACCATGGGAATGATGGGAAGTACAGGCTTCGGATTGGATTTTGTTAGCTAGCGAACTGTTTACGGATCCTTTTCTACAGTTTCAGTTTCGTTCTTCGCGAGGCGTAGGCAGTGGGGTGCGTTGCAAAGCACTCAAGCAGTGCCTTTGTTATTCAAAGAGGCTGAAGACCGCTAGGTTTCTTCGTTTGCTGCCACATTGCAGCTTTACAGGTTGTATTTGACAGTTTTAGCAAAGCATCGTGAACTCACCGCTGCTCATAAATGTAGCGTCCCATCCCAGTGCAGGAAATTGCATAAAGGTCACGTTTTTTTAGAAGTGCTACTTGTCAAAACTCTTTCAAATCGACTGAAAAACGACGGCGATGCTAAGTAGACGCACTGTCGCGCTCCTCTGACTCGACTTCACAACAAAACGATGCGTTGGGGGCAGGCCACTTGGACAGACGCATCTGTCATCACAGCAGATGATACGTTAAGTCTTTCTCACTCAATACAGTACTGTTATTTCCATAAATAGATAATGCGTACTTTCGCGGGAAAGACAAGCACATTTGTTCCAAGTGTTGTAAAGAAAATAATTCATTATACTGTGATGCCAAATCTGGAACACAATTGCAGAGCAATGCATACCCTGGTGGTCGAATTGGTCCAGGTTTCAGTTCCATCCCACGGTCACGCAAACTTTTTGCAATACGTTTTACGTACAAAAGAATAAACCAAGATCGAATTGTAAACAACTTCATATTGCTTTGTTTTACACCCGGCAAACAAGCGTAACGAATCTCAAAAACCTAATCCATCCGAAGCAAATCCGAAGCCTGTACTTCCCATCATTCCCATGGTGGTTGAAGCGTCGCTCAAGGAGCCCGCGTAGACATTAGCGCCAGATTCCCCTCTAGGTATTATTGTAAGAAACTCTATGATAAGGACCATTTAGGGCTGAACAAAGGCAAAACAATAACTCGCTGTTCGGAGTCTTCGGCTGAACTCAATGAAGACCTTTAATGCATGCTGAAAAACTCCAGTGCTTGCCAGATGTATACCGATGCAACAAATCAATCCCGTGCAATGAAACCAAATACATTTGCAGTATCGAGTTGCTGTGGACAGTATGGCAACCATGGTAATCTCCAAATTGAGCATTACATCTTTGAGATACCGGTAGAAGATTGCATTGACAATGGGCCCAAGCTTTCCTCCCATGAATTTGTTCTTTTTTGCATCTGGGTATGACTTGGATCACACCACACCAAGTCCTTGATTTCCTTGGCAAGGTTAAGGATTGGGCTAGCTGGTTCAACATGATTAAGACTACAGCACAAAATCAGCATGCACAAGAACGAGTAGGCACGGACACAGCACTATGCTGTGTTTTCTGCGCAGTAGTTTTAATCATCTTGATTTCTTTGTTTCAATAAGCTCACTGAGACAACTGTTGAGGTGGTGAAAAGAATAACGAAGACACCTGGCTCAGTTTACTGGACCTCTCAAATATGGCTGGTCATCCGAACACTGCAGGGAAGAAGAATTGGCATGCTCGCTGCAACCGCATTCTCAAATGTTCAAGTGACAGTCTGCTGGCAATCAAGAACGGCCCATTTGTCCATGTAAGAGACTAGCAGCTCCTTATTCAGCTGAAGACAACTACAACAAAACATAGAGCGTCTTCATATGAGAGAACCATTCTAAAGAAACACTGCACAAGCATCTGTCCAGCCCAAACTTCATCTCTGAAACACAATTGTCCCTCTTATTAAGACTATTAGTATCTAATGCACATGGGCACATTTGATACCAATCAGGGCCAATCCAGATTAGGCTCGATCTATATCAGGTGCTACCACACGGTCTCTTTTAATCGTGATCAGGACAGATCTGGCTACGAAAATGCGACTTGGCTGACATCTGCCCCAAATTTGATCCAGACCACGCAGCAACGACTATAATTGATCGCAGTCAAGAAATCCAATACGCATCGGCCCTGATCGCAATCAAACGTGCCCATCTGAGGCTGGTGTGAGGCAATACCATATCCTTTATGTCATGCTTTCCTCTACGGCTGCAGCTAAACGCACTTTTATTGGACAGTTGACAAGAGAGAGAACGTCTCTAATTACTTCTTTGTCATAAACAGCAATGTCTGCTTTCTTCAGTGTGAACATTTTCTTGGGATCAGGTGCACTGATCATAGTGGGACTGCCAGCACCAAAAAGGTGATTGCAAGCCATCTCTATGAAGAACTCATAGTGCAGGCATGAAACACTTGCTGATGGTGTGATTGTGAAGGTGTGCCGTTCCTGATGACTCACTCCACCTGAAAGAGACAAGAGAGCATTTCTTCTGACGCAGCCAAACCTCTGCACTCACTAGCAAAACAAAATGTAGGTGTGGTTCACATATAACACATCTGGCTTGCAGGTGACTGCTCCTTTATCACACCTGCCACATTTGAAAAAGACTAGCATTAAAGCAAGGAAATACTGAAAGCAATTTCTAAAGAGGTACAAAATGAAAACTTGAGACGATTTTTTCTTACTAACGCGTCCATATTAACATTTTCAAATGGTTCTAAACAGATGCTGTGAAAAGGACATTTTCTCTTTAGTTAGGGCATAAATGAATTCACACTAATTAAGATACCAGACAAGTTCATCGATAAAATGACAAACAAGTTGCCAAAACTTGTGTTTCTATTATGTAATGGTTTTACAAAGGAGGCTCTGTAAGTGTGAATAACGGAGTGGGCATAGAAAATCTGGCTCTGAAATATTAGTCAGTAATACGTTCCGACAGGCAAGTTGGTTCATTGCGATGAACTTTCTTAAACTGTGCGAGAAGCCGAAGACACAAGTAAGAAAACATACAGAACACCACAATTGGTGTTCTGTATGTCGTGGTGTTCTGTATGTTTTCTTACTTGTGTCTTCGTCTTCTCGTGCACTTTAAGAAACTTTATCGAAATAGTCAGTAATTTGCATTTTCCTCAATATCAGTTAGCTGCAACGGTGAATGCAAATGAAATCGTGCAGTTGTGTGGGGTCGTTGTAATGAGTGTAAAGAGTCACAGCTCTGTAGCGAGGGTGAAGCAATAAATGTGATAGCAACAAAATGGAATGTTATACAAACTAAGGCTAGCCGCTAATGCCGCCGCTGCAGCGGGCGAAGCGACCTTTGTGCTCTCTATCCCTTTATCGCAAGCGCTGCAAACAGCACCTGCAAAGGTATGAGCTGTCTCCTGATGCAAGGCCAATGCTCCAACCGAACAGAATTGAAGGCATCTTTTTGAGGCAGCTTATATCGAAACACCTTTCCTGATGCTGACATTGCGACCAATGGCAGTGCAAAGCACCACTTGCGTGAGAATGGCAATGATGTGAAAGCCGTAGCATGACACTTTTACTGCCGACCTGGAAGGTGGTGCATATGTCCATGCATGCATGATCATGTTTGCTTAGGAGCATTTGCTATGAACAGTTGCTTGTTCATAGGACACAACTCGAAACAAATGTGCACTTAATGAGTTGGCAGATGATTTCTGGTTGTGTACCTACCGTTGAACTTGAAATTATAAGTGCAATGTTCAGATCTTCAGTGTCAAGTATATTATTCAAACTTCAAAATATGTAAGTGATCCTGTGCATTCCCTGTCAAAAGACTGTGTTTGAACCATCAGCTTTAATCTAATCCTCATGCTTCACGAGGTGCCATTCGCCAGTCTTGTTACTAAAGAACCCGTTAGCTAGTTGGCACGCACATTGATCGGCACGAAAACCACGGCATCGGAACCCAGTGCTGCACACAAGCTTCATAAGATTTAAGGTTACTTATGAGATTTAAATGTAATCTGAACAAACAAGGCACAAACACCCCAATACCGAAAAGGCAATGCAGCCAAAGATTCGCTCGAACGTGCCCATGCGCAACGAGTTCGGCAGATGACACTTGTCTCCTCCCACAAGTCCGTACCTTTTTTTGCTTACTTCAGACTTTATTTAACTAGAGCAGGTGTTACACAATCTGATAACAGTGCATCTGATCCAAACACCATCCTTGATTTAAGCCAGTTATCAGTTAATAGCAGTAATCTACTATATGACGAAATAGAGGAGCCACCAGCAGTTTCTGAGAGAGTGAGGATGTTTGAAGAGAGGGCACTGGAGAAACCGGTAACTTGGTGCTCTCCGCTTCGCAACTCTACGAGACGCGCACAACTGCAAAATTTCTCTGAGCTGTTCACGGCAGCGTTTGCTATTCATAAAATGTTCAATTTCACCAAACCCGAGGAGTTATTCAGGACCCTGTTCAACGTCAGCACATACACTTGATCAGCGTCAAGACTATCGGGTGATTTCTCATCATGATAAAAATAATGCAATTGCTGACTGAGTTATAGCCTAGTATGGTCAGTTATGTTGGATTTAGCATCGCAAAAGAAACTAAGGCTATGCTGCAACCATAAGAGGTTGATAAACTTTTGCTAATAGATGCAGCAAACACTGAACAATTAAAAATAATTTTAAAAATCTGTTTCACCTAAGAAACTGATTACTTGAGTCAGAGGCACCAGTGCATTATCTCCTCACAAATTTTTCCCAGCGCAAGGGCCATGACTGTGAATATTTAGCAAACGATGACAAATTGGGCGAGGCAGCAGCACCGTACACACGATGCTGAACCGCTTTGCATGCAGCTTCTTGTCTGCTTCGGTCATCCGGTCCGAGCATCTCATGTGCAATCCGTTTCCTTCGCTGGTCGCCGCCATCTCGACTGGCACAGTGCTCGCAGACATTTCAGACCCGTTGTGGAACAGAACGCCCATTTCAGCGGTGATCTCAGCCCGCCCGTCAACCTGTTCAGTGAGGCCCTGTTGACCGATGCTGGCAATGGTACTCACGCTGGTGACGTCACCTAAAATCTTCAAAGTTTTGGACTGCGCAGCCATGTGACGTCGGTACCACTGGGTGTAAAAACGCCGACGAAGCAGTGTTTCTTCAGTGGGCGAAGCAGCAGCACCGTACACACGATGCTGAACCGTATTCTTCTTTGCACGCAGGTATGTTACCTTAAAAATGCTTATTCTTTTCGCTCCGATAACAGCTGCCAGTTGCTGCTTCCTCACCCGCAAAGCTATGGTCTTCATTATTTTTCACTATGTTCTCTTGTACTAAATTGCTTCAGCGGTCTTCTTTTAAGTGGGGATATTGAGTGAAACCCTCGCAATAGCACTAATGGTTCGCGACCTGGTAGTAACTTGAACCCAGACCAACCGCACACCACTGGGGCAAGTAATTCGAATGTTGTTTACACTGCCGATATGTTTGTGAGACTGCTTGCTGGCCAGGAACAAATGTCTTCTGATATTAGGCTACTCCGACAGTCTGTTGACCCGCGTTTCGAGGCGCTGGAATCTCGTGTGAGTGCCCTCGAGGCGACGCTATCAACAGACAACTCCGCGCATTTACGAAATGAAATGCGTTCTTTGGCCGAAAAAGTTAACACTGTTGTCTCAAGTGCAAATGTAAAGGATCAGAATAACGTTACTGATTCAACTAATAAGCTTGCCCTGAGAGATGACAACATGGAAAATAGATCACGAAGGAATAACATTATCCAGCAGGGATTACCTGAAGTACCCGATGAAACCAATGATGCCTTGCTATCAAAGGTTTTTCTGTGGTTTTCGGATACACTTAAAATGCAATGCCCTCGCATTGAAAGGTTGCACAGAATTAGAGTAACTTGAGGAAATAATGCACACCCTGTGGTCATTTAAGTTACTGGATTTCAATGAGAAAGTACAAGTACTAAGGAATTTACCCAAGCTCAACGACACTTGCTACACTATCAAAGAAGATTTTTCAGATCGTGTCCGCACAATACGTAAAAAGCTATGGGATGCAACCACATCGTTTCGTAATCTTCTGTGGGCATACACTATGACCATGCGTTTGTTGACAATGTATGTTATAACTGGTATGAATATGCCCACAAGCTTTTAGAAGCATCCGGCTGTACACCACGTACTGCTTTACATGGTAACACCCGCAACGGTAGATGAAATCATCTAACTTCACACAGTAACTTACAAATTCTTAATGTTAATGCTAGAAGCTTGCTTAACAAAATTACTGACTTTTTCGCGCTCGTAGGAACCCACTGTCCACATATTATAGGCATCTCAGAGACGTGGCTGCACAGTGGCATACACGATGGAGAAATACTAGCACCATCTGGTTGTAATGTCAGAGCTGACAGGAAGCACAGCCGAGGTGGGGTGTGGCCCTTTTTCTAAAATATGGTCTACAATACTCTGTAATTGAATCTACGATCAAACTAGAGTCTTTCTGGTGTAAGGTGTACCTTGAAAAGAGATCAGTGATGGCTGACGTGCTATATCGACCTCCAGGTTCAGATCCCGACCTTTTATCGGGCCTGAATGCGTTTTTACATGAGCAGAACATCTTTTCTTCAGGCCTATTGCTCACAGGTGATTTCAATGCACCTGATATATCATGGCCGTCACCAACTCTGACTGGCCATGAGGCTCGCTCATCGAGGATGCTTCTAGAGCTGGTGCAGTGGACTGGCCTTAAACCAAACAACCTACTAGAGGTGAAGCTCCACTGGACTTAGTGTTTTTGAGTCAACACCTTGCGGATCACTGAAGGGATCACAAAGCAGTTTTGGGCCAGGTTTCTCTTCCGATAAAAAAGCTACACATATTGCACATCTGTGATGGTGAGGTTAAGTCACGTCGCAAGGCGTGTGACGCGAGGAGGATGAAGACAGTGCCGAACACAAAAAGAAGTTATATTCATCGAGAGACACACATTACAAACACAGTAACTAGACGTCGTGCACGCGGTTCGCAAACATAACAAAAAGGAGTAGGCAGTCTCACAAGTCTGTGCCGCTGCCCGGTGCCTTGAAGTGGAACTCGTTGCGTGCTCGTGGTGCAGTCGTCGCTTGGGTACACGAGTCAGCGTCCCGCTGCAGAAGGCATCACCAGGTCTAGGCGTGGCCGCACACCGTCATCGACGTCGGCTCGCTGGACATGGTCAGCAGCTCCGGGGTCTCGAGGACGCTCGCCATGCCTGAGATGTCCGCAGGAGGCCTCACCCAGAACTCGTGCCGGGTCACGCCGACACGCCGTGCCCCGAGGACGTCAGCGGCTCGAAGACAGGAACCCGGCCTTCTGAACCTCGCGCGTAGTTGCGGGTTCGCCCTGGGCTCTCTCGCTTCGTCTTGTCGGCTCGCCGTTGTTGTTGTTGTTGTTGTTGTTCCTCAGACACTTGGCGCAACCCACTTAGGGGGATAGGCCATGAATCGGACGGTGCCTTTCTCAAAGGTTGGATTCGCTTCTTGAAAGAAACGGTTTTAAAGATTAACATTTTATGCGTTACACATCACCAGTACAACTTCATAAAGCTTAAAGGGGAAAAACGAAACGAACGGAGCCGTTCCAACGGCTCCGTTCTGCGCGAGCGACTTCTCTTTCTTTTTCCGATGCGCGAGCTTCCATGTCCCTTCATTTTCTTCATCTTCTAGGGGATTCAGCGCTGTCGTCTGCTACACTCGCACTTTTTTAAAGTTGCTTCATCACATCACCCCCCACTTAAGAAAGTTCTTCCGGTAGAAGAACTTGAAGGCACTGGGGACACGTTGGTTCGCAGACGGAAACACGCACGTACGCACCACTGCACAGCACAGCAGTTCCGAGCCCCGCACACTCGGCACATTTGTTCACAAAAGTACACAACAGAAGAAAAAAAAATAGAAACAAGTCACAAAACAAAAGCGTCATGATACCTGTATAGTATCGCACTGTAAGGTTGACTCCACATGACATTAATACCACTAAGCACCGAGTCTTTATGTAGACGTTGCTCACGGAGTTGGTAAACGGCTCATATAGTCTGCGCCTACATTTTCGCTGCCTTTTATGTACTCGACCGAAAAGTCGTACTCCATAAGTATGAGGCTCCACCGTAACACGCGGCTGTTTACATGCTTGGCCGACTTGATGTACACAAGCGGTTTGTGGTCACTCTGTAGAATGAACGTGCGGCCGAATAAGTAGATATGAAATTTTCGGACCGCCCACGTAAGAGCCAGAGCCTCTCGCTCCACTGTAGAGTAAGCAGCTTCGCGTGGTTGCAGTCTGCGGCTTGCGTATGACACTGGGTGCAGTATTCCTTCATGACGCTGCACGAGTATGGCACCTACACTTCTCGATGATGCATCGGTGCGGAGTACAAAAGGTTTTGAAAAATCAGGTGCTTTCAGAATAGGCGGCGTAGATAGCAAAATCTTGAGTCCATCAAATGATTTCTGTTCTTGTTCTCCCCAAAGAACTTTGTTAGGGGCCCTCTTCTTTGTCAATTCGGTCAGTGGGTAGGAGACTTCAGAGTAGTTGTGCACGAAATCTCTGTAATAACCTGTAAGACCCAAGAACGAGCGTACTTCTTTTTTAGTTTGTGGGCGCTTCGCAGCCTGTATTTTGTCGAGTGTTTCGACCTGTGGTCGAATGACGCCTTGCCCAACGAGATGACCGAGAAATTTGACTGACTCCTGGCCAATCTCACTCTTTGTTGGCCGAATGGTCAAACCAGCCTCCCTAACTCGCTTGAGAAACGACTCAAGTATAGCCACATGTTCAGCCCAGGATCCAGTAGCAATGAGCACATCGTCAAAGTAGTAATAAACGTGTGGTATGTCTGCTACCACTTTCCTCATAAGGCGGTTAAACACAGCCGGGGCGGTTTTGATACCAAACGGCATGAATCTAAACTGATACAGCCCTGATGCTGTAGCGAAAGCTGTCATTGGTTTGGAGTCTTGATCCATGGGAACCTGCCAGTAGCCCTTAGCGAAGTCAAACTTTGAGAAGTATTTCGCCTGTCCAAGTTGACCAAAGATGATGTCCACACGGGGTATAGGCTCGTTATCATTGACTACAATCTTGTTCAGTTGCCTGAAATCGATGCACAAGCGCATCGTTCCGTCCTTTTTCTTCACAACTACTACAGGTGACTGGTAAGCGGACTCTGATGGTTCTATGATGCCTTGTCGTAGCATGTCTCCTATTTCTTTCTGTACCGCTTCTTGGGTAGCAAATGGCATTGGGTACGGTCGCATGCTTACGGGTGTATCCGTGGTCACTCTTAGCTTACACTGTACGAGGTGCGTTTTGCCAGGAACATCCGTAAATACGTTGTCGTACCTGTTCAGTAGATCGGTGATTTGCACGTGCTGGGTAGGAGAAAGTGACTCCGATATGCTTACGTCGGCAGACGATTCCTTTCGTTGGAATGGTACGCATGGTAGCTCGTCGCTTTCGGTGTCATCCGCCTGGCAAACAGCTGATGCTTCATGTGGTGGTGCAGGCGGCCGTTCCTCGTACTTTTTCAGTAAGTTTATGTGGAATAGGGTACTTCTGGAACCAAGGTCAATGACATAATCGACATCATTTCTCCTCTCAAGGACAGTAAAGGGCCCTTTCCACGTCAGAATCAATTTGTTGGTTTCCGATGGGAGAAGTAGTAAAACCTTGTCTCCAGGGGATAATTGACGTGGTCTGGCCTTTCGGTCATAATGCTTCTTCTGTACCATCTTCGCTTTCTGAAGCTCCTCCTTGGCTAAACGGCAGGTGTCTTCAAGACGATTCCGCAGTTCAACTACGTACCCGTAGGATGTTTTTATATCATCATCAAGATGATCAGCGGCCCATAGTTCCTTTAATATCGCCAGGGGACCTCTGACGTAACGGCCGTAGAGCAAGTCGAACGGGGAGAAGCCTAAGCTGGACTGGGGAACTTCGCGATAAGCGAAGAGTAAGGGCGCCAAGTACCGGTCCCATTTCTTCGGACTCTCCTGACACATTCTTCGTATCATCTGCTTCAGTGTACCGTTGAACCTCTCTACAAGGCCATTAGCCATGGGATGATATGGGGTTGTTGGCAGTTGTGTGAAAGAGAGAAGTCGGCTTAGCTCCTTCATTAGACGTGACGAGAATGATGTGCCTCTGTCACTGATTATCTCCCGTGGGACTCCTACACGAGAAAACATCTCCAGGAGCGCCTCAGCAACTCTCTCCGTCTCGATGCTCGGCAGTGCTACGGCATCGGGATAACGCGTTGCCATATCCACCATTGTGAGCACGTACTTGTTTCCGCTCTCTGACATCGGTGATAATGGTCCCACGATATCAATGGCTACTCTCTTAAATGGAGTGTCAATTATAGGAGTGTTTCCGAGTGGTACACGACCCACCAAGTGCTTGGGTATGGTTCTTTGACATATGTCACACGATTTAACAAATCGTGTGATGTCTGATTGAACGCCTGGCCAGTAGAACTCTTCGAGTACTCGGTCTGTGGTTCTTTTAATTCCCTGATGGCCCGAGAGGATGCCTTCGTGGGCCATTTTCATTACAAAATGTCGGAGGCACCTTGGTATCACAAGCTGATCTACCTGCCTCTTAGAGCGAAGCGTGTACTTGCGATGAAGGATTCCCTCCTTCATGAAGAACAGTATCTCAGCAAACCTTGTCTGGACCTCTTGGTTAACTGCTTCAAAGCATTTCCGCAGGCTGCTGTCTTCCTTTTGTTTGGTTCTCAAGTCCTGTGGGCTGATGTCCAAGGGGTTAATAACAGGTGTCGGTAGTAGAGGTGGCTTTCCTGTCTGTCGGTTTACCGCTGCAACTTTTGTCGTGACACCTGGTTTCCTTGCAGCCGATGTCGAAGTCTTCGCGTAGAAGGGCCCATGTGCAGAACTGGAATTTTCTGCGCCAGAATACTGTTCTGCAGAATTCCGGATGTAAAGATGGCTCTTCCAGTCGTTATCAGGATTGTGGGCATCTCGAACGCCTTCCACATTTCCCAGGACAACATCGTATAAAGGACTATCCATACAGATGGCTCGAGTCTGGCCTGTGAAAAAAGGTGAAATAATCTCCACATGTGCTTCAGGCAGCTTCATCAACCGTCCGTCCAAGAGGTAGATCGAAGAAATCTTTCCTGTCAGCTTGCTATCTGCCACAAGAGATCTTTTGACAATGATTGAGTCGCATCCCGTGTCTCGCAGTACCGTAGCGGGATGTCCTTCGAGTACACCTTCGGCTGTGGGCATAGATTTTTCGTTCAGCTTGGCCGGTTGCGTTCTCTTGCACTCCGAACTATCGGGAACACAAAGGGAAGCCCGTGACTCTGAATTAATGGCCTTGGTCCCATCTATTTGTTGTAAAGAGCACGAGGCCTTCTCAACGCTGTTGGCCTTTTTGGGACAGTCACCTGTCTTATGCCCGGTGCGGCGACACTTTCCACAGAAGGGTGGCTTTGCGCCGGGACCCTTTGTATTGGTCCAGCAATCGGCAGCTCTGTGACCCTTTTTGTTACAAAGAAAGCACTGCGGTCTCTCTTTTTCGTCTTGCCGCTCAGACGTTCGCGTTTGACCTGGGGGCTTGCTCAGGTTATCGCCTTGACCTTTGCCAAGGTTAATCAACCCCTGTGCCTCCAGGTAGTGGTCTGTAGCCTCCGCAAGTTTATCAAGACCTTCACAGTTCCTTTCTTTAAGAAACACAGTGAGTTTCTCATGGCATTGTGCGAGAAACTGTTCGGAGACGATTTTGTCTCGTAGAGCGTCGTAGGTCCGTTCTGTTTTGGCCATTTCTTGCCAATGGTCAAAATAACCTAATAAACGCCCGGCAAACTGCGTGCCCGTTTCAGAATTATCCGGTTTCGCTGATCGAAATTTTGTTCGATAGCCTTCTTCCGTGAACCTAAAGCGTTGCAGTAGCGTTTTCCTCAACGTCGCGTAGTCCATGGCATGCTCAGGTGCCATCCTACCTACAACACTTAAGGCCTCTCCAGTCAAGCAAAGGCTCAGTGATAGGGCCCATTTGTCTTGTGGCCAGTCTTGGCTCGTAGCGACGCGCTCAAACCGTTGTATATATGCGTCCAGCTCATCGCGTTCAGCGTTAAAGGCGGGGATGAGCTTATGTGGACTTTGGTAGCTCTGCGTGGTGCCTACGGGCACACCCTCGGGAAGCTGCCCAGTAGTTGTGCTACCTGCTGTCGCACCTAACTCATGCAACCTTAACTTCAGCTCTAGAACTTCCTTCTCTGCCTTTAATCTAGCGACTGCCTCCGCCTCGGCTTCTTTCGCGGCATTGCGTTCAGCCAGACGAGCGTCACGTGCCTCTTTTTCGCGTGCGCGTTCTTGGTCCATCCATTCTTTTAGTGCTGAGCCGCTCAACCCTAACTCCTTTCCGATTGCCGTCAGCTTATCTGCCTCCATCATCGACGGTCACACACACATGTGCGATGTGATGCTCTTCTTAGATGGAACAAGAGCAGTCCTGTCTCGCGGACGCCAGATATGTGATGGTGAGGTTAAGTCACGTCGCAAGGCGTGTGACGCGAGGAGGATGAAGACAGTGCCGAACACAAAAAGAAGTTATATTCATCGAGAGACACACATTACAAACACAGTAACTAGACGTCGTGCACGCGGTTCGCAAACATAACAAAAAGGAGTAGGCAGTCTCACAAGTCTGTGCCGCTGCCCGGTGCCTTGAAGTGGAACTCGTTGCGTGCTCGTGGTGCAGTCATCGCTTGGGTACACGAGTCAGCGTCCCGCTGCAGAAGGCATCACCAGGTCTAGGCGTGGCCGCACACCGTCATCGACGTCGGCTCGCTGGACATGGTCAGCAGCTCCGGGGTCTCGAGGACGCTCGCCATGCCTGAGATGTCCGCAGGAGGCCTCACCCAGAACTCGTGCCGGGTCACGCCGACACGCCGTGCCCCGAGGACGTCAGCGGCTCGAAGACAGGAACCCGGCCTTCTGAACCTCGCGCGTAGTTGCGGGTTCGCCCTGGGCTCTCTCGCTTCGTCTTGTCGGCTCGCCGTTCCAACGGCTCCGTTCTGCGCGAGCGACCTCTCTTTCTTTTTCCGATGCGCGAGCTTCCA
Source organism: Rhipicephalus sanguineus (assembly GCF_013339695.2). NCBI lineage: Eukaryota > Metazoa > Arthropoda > Arachnida > Ixodida > Ixodidae > Rhipicephalus > Rhipicephalus sanguineus. Next base: position 198,972,172 of record NC_051180.1, read on the forward strand.
TGTCCCTTCATTTTCTTCATCTTCTAGGGGATTCAACGCTGTCGTCTGCTACACTCGCACTTTTTTAAAGTTGCTTCATCACAACATCTCATTTCCAAACTTTGATTGTGCAGATGATGCTTCTGTTATTGATACCCTGAGCGAAAATTTTGATCACTTTGTGTAGTTGAGGGCTTGTAATAATGTCAATGTTTGGTCCCTTTTTTCGAATGCACTCTCATGCATTCATCGTTTTGTGCCTGAGAAGAAAAAAACCTGTCTAAACCATGAATGACGAGAGATATTTTGGACTTATTGCGACGTTTGTGTAGAATACGACACTCAAAACAGAGTGGGGATCCAACTAAAACTGCTCTGTTTAACCAAGTCAAGGAGGAACTTTGAGTTAAATCAGCCAAAGGCTTTTATTTCAGAGTATCATTACCTAAGCTTCAACAAAGCAATCCTAAAAAATTTTGGCAATCTATCTAACTATGTGCTACAAATAATAGTACGTTTTTTGTAATTAATGAGACATCTACAAATAGCCCCGACAAAACTGCATCTGCATTTAACTCGTACTTTCAATCTGCTCAGGATAACCTCAAAATCAATCCTTTTGTGTGTAGCACAGCAACAGCAATTAGTGACCTCAGTGTATCTTTTGACGGCATTCTCAATTTAGTGATAAAACTGGATAGCCTGTGGTCCTGACAGTATTTGCAATGCTTTCCTTATTCGTTACTCCCTCTGGAGTAGTCGTTATCTTACAACCATTTTGAACAAATCTTTAGAAACTGCGTGGCAACGTGCTAAAGTTTTACCTTTGCACAAATCAGGTAAAAAACAAATGTGAACTAACCAGGCACGTAGGCAAGGGGGGGGCCCGGGGGGCCCAGGCCCCCCCCCCCGAAATTCGTCCAGCCTTTTATATTCCCGGGCAACTTTTTTTTCTTTTTACCATGAAAAGGCTTTCTTTCGAATAATTAGGCCTTGGGCCCCCCCCGAAAAAAAATTCTGGCTACGTGCCTGGAACTAACTACTGGCCGATTTCTCAGACTTCTCATTCCTGTAAGCTACTCGAACACGTAATATACAAACATATCATGGATTACTTAGAAACCGATAGTATACTAAGTGACTGCCAGCATGGTTTCCGACATGGTGTGAGCACCGACTCAGTTAGTGGAATTCGCGTATGACATCGCTAAAGCACTAGATCTTGGTAAACAAGTTGACGCAATTTTTATAGATCTGTCCAAAGCTTTCGACACTGTCATACACCATAAGCTACTATTTAAGCTCAGCATCATTCTAAATAATCCTTAACTCGTAGACTGGATAGCCAGTTTTCTGTCAGATCACTCCCAATATTAAGACTTTCAAAACGCTCCAACCAAAAAATGGGTTTAATTCCCGACGTTTCGGAGTCTCAATCAATTAACACAACCAGGCAGGCAAATCTGTCAAAATGTTCAGCTACAATGCTTATGACTCCGCTTTTGCTAATGTTTCCTCTGGCGTGATGCAGCCCTCTTCTCTTCCTACTTTACATTAAAGGGACACTAAAGAGCAAACCGATTTTTCTCCTATTAGTAATGTGCTCTTTCACGATACCAAAAACACCACACTTGCTGCGAGAAGACGCTTAGTAAGCGAGGAAAGGCGCAAAAACAAAATGTGCGTGGCGATGCCACCTTGAAGTTTCTGCACCACTCACCGTGACGTCAGGTTTTCACAGCGCCTACTAGGGACTACGCAGTTCCCAATTGATAAAAATGAAGTACATTGTCCTCTGAGGGGGCCATACACTTAACATACCAAGTTTAGGGTAATTTAGTTGAGCCAATGGCACCAAAATACGATAAATACACTTTGAAATCAGTGACGTCATGTGGGGAGATTTCAGCGCGAAATTTAAAAATGAAAGCTTGAACTTGATTTTCCCCTCTATATTAATAGACCTATGATGGCGAAACTAACGACATCAGAGTTCTCAGAGCACAATTTATCGATCTAGGCCGATTCACTGTTTCTCTTTAGTGTCCCTTTAATGACTTGCCACAAAGCATAACCACTAAGATGCGTCTATATGCCAGTGATTGCATTGTTTACCACACTATTAACTCTGCTGAAGATTACACAGTTCTTAATGGCACATTCTCACACTTTTGCTCATGGTGCAATGACTGGCAAATGAGTGTAAACTTCACCAAAACTGTTCCAACGACATTCACTAGGCGTTTAGCTCCCTCAGTTTTCTCGTACTCTTTCAATAATTCTTCTTTACTTAAATACCCGAGTACAAGTATCTAGGGCTTCTATTTACTGGCAATCTATCCTGGAGCAAGCAGATTGAAATTATGTGTAATAAATCATTAAAAAAACTGGGTTATCTTCAGCACACCCTTTGAGTAGCCCCTCAAGAAACCAAACTGCTCACGTACAACACTCATACGTCCAGTCCTTGAATATGCATCTATAGTTTGGAATCCATTTCATAAAAACGATACTATTAACAAGATTGAGTCCGTTCAAAAGAAAGCTATTCGTTTTATCTAAGGTCGTTGCGACAGGAACTTTTCACCATCTTCAAATATCTCTAATCTCAATCTGGCCACTCTGGCAACACGTCACCACAACAAAAGCTTAAAGTTCATGCATGCCTTGATTAACTCCCCACGCTGTGCCCGCTTAAATCAGCACTTTCAGTTTGCTCAACCTTCCTGTACTCGTAGATCGCATAATCTTAATCTCTCTCCACTTAAATCTAGAACTGATTTGTACAAATATAGCTACTTTCCAGCAACAGTTGAACGTTGGAATGCCTTGCCTGGGTTTATTCACGCTTTTCCAATGAGCGATATTTTATCTGCACTTGACGTGTGATATTATCACCACTCCTGCCATAGCCCATGATGGGCTGCAGTATGTATAAATAAATAAATAAAATAAATAAATAAAGTGAAGAAAAAAAATGGCTGTAGAGAGGCCACAGAACAATCGCTGTATAAACGCATATTATATGCATGCATTAAATTTATGAGAATGAAACTATGGCAGGTCCTTCACGGTCGTAAGCGACCACTACACCTGGTGCTGGATAGCAAATTCGAAGGACCCTCCAGGTCGCCTTCAGGAACTTGACATCAGCATGGTTTAAAAGTCTGGACGAAAGCACTCCAATGCCGACCGCTTGTCTCGCGTATCTGTTGACCCACCACTGCATGACAATCTTGATAAAGACAGCTTCTTGGGTCCCATTAGTGCATGGGGGGCGTGAAACCGGCATGGCTGCTGCAGCAGTACCCTTCACGCTGTCTCTACTGCTTATGCAGGTTAACGGCACTTCTGCACGACAATGTCCCAGGAAAGCCGCAGCGTTTCTTCCACCTGAAGAAGCCACAACACAAGGACTACGAGCGACAACCCCTAAAACCAACGTAGCACCTGATGACGACAGCGAGATGACGTCACCACACGTTCCGGTCTCCGGCGCATGTGCGATTCCTGCCAGTGAAATCTGAGTGATTACCGACTGGACGATATCGGTGAGCTTCATAAAGCGGGACTCTTCAGTGCGTCAGTGTGGTGTGAAACCGGCATGGCTGCAGCAGTACCCTTCACGCTGTTTCTACTGCTTATGCAGGTTAGTCATACGGAACCCCCTTTTTTTGCTCCCCTTTTTCTTGCCGGTTTCCCCACAACAGTTGTTTGACTGCATTCTGTCACATTCATGCACGCAATACCGTTCGCGGAAACAGTTTCGCTTGCTCCGTCACTTCTCCTTTTATCTTTTACTTCTGCTATTATGTGGCGACGTAGAGGTGAATCCGGGACCGTCCACTGAGGCGACACTGCAGCAGCTCTTAGCAGGTCAAAGCATAATTAAGGATAAACTGAATGCTACTGAAACCGTTCAAGCCGCAAACAAGCTCGCTATAAACGATCTGGGTGATCGTATCGAATCCCTTGAAACTAGGTTGACAAACCTTGATGAAATAAAATCATCTGTTGCAGAGTGCGTTGTTCAATGTCAGACTCAAGGACGAGCGTTGAAGTCTCTAACGTCAAAGGTTGACGACCTTGAAAACCGCACCAGATGGTGCAACCTCATCTTTCACGGTATACCTGACAAAGGTGCTAACGAGACGAATGCGGAGTGTGAGAAACAGATCTTGGATATCTGTTCTACGACGTTGGGAATTCCCACTGTAGGAGTAGAAAGGGCTCACTGGTTAGGACGTTTTCGCGCTGGGAGGAGCAGACCCATCATCGCAAAATTTTCATTTTTTAAAGAAAAACAGCGTATCCTAAGAAACGCAAAAAAGTTAAAGGGCACTGCGACTAGCATTTCTGAAGATTTCTCCGAAGCAGTACGAAAGAAAAGAAAAATTTTGTGGGAATATGCAAAAGCACAAAAAACAGGTTGGCGCGAAAGCTACGCTTAGGTACGATTACCTTCTTTTGAACGGGCAGAAGTTTTTATGTGATGATGCAACAATGCAAGTGATCCCACAGAAGTGCCCATTCCAGTCTAGCTCTGTGAACATTAGTATTCTTCTGCTGAATTGCCGGAGCATAAAAAATAAGAGATGAATTTTCCGCCTTAGCAGAAACTGTTAAGCCTTCCGTGATTCTCTGTACGGAATCCTGGCTAGATCCTGACATTGGTGATCACGAGGTATTTCCAACAGGGTACACCTGCTACAGAAAAGACAGGAATGGTCATGGAGGGGGGGGGGGTGTTCATTCTCATTGATAGCAGCATTAGGTCCTCCCAGATTCACGTTGATGCTGGTGTGAGTGAAGTAGTGTTGTGTAAACTAGAACTTCCGAACCGCATCGCCTTAACAGTATGTCCCCCTAATGCATCGCCGGATGTTCTCACTCAATTTCAAAGTGTAATTGATGAAGTGCACTTAGATACCATGGTCAATGGGGGAGACTTCAATTTACCGGATTTGAAATGGGCTGCATCGAACACCGTCACAGTTACTGGAATATGCAATACAGAAATGATGAACATAGTCAACCTGCATGCTCTGCATCAGCTAGTCCTCACCCCAATGCGGGGAAACAACATTTTAGACCTTCTGCTTACCACTCGACCAGAACTTGTTCAGTCAACACTTGTGATTCCTGGCATAAGCGACCATCACACTGTTGTGTTAACGATGTCGCTGGCCTATGTTAAAACCAAAAACCATGTTTTAAAACCAAAAACCGGTGTGCGCCCCTCCTGGCTACACCACTGCTTCGTGCCTTTTTCTACGACTATATAGCCTTTAATCTGCCGCTGCGTTAGCCGGTAGATTCAGAGCTCGTAGTCGCTATCGATGATCGCGTTGACAGCGACCGGGGTTTCGTGCGCGGCGGTTGCGGCAAACGGTAGTTCCGTTATCAATCCGCCTGCGCTCGCTGCGCACGTGCCTTCAAAACTACGTTCTGCGTCGCCTGTATTGCTATCTATAATCACATCTGCCGCTGTTTTGTCCGCGGCGTTTGCGGGAAGCAGCGCCACTTGGACTGGGTGAGCGTTGGACGCACGTGCACTTTCGGAGTCCCGTCAGTTTCGTCGTCGCCACACATGATAGTGTCAAGAGCGACTGCGGTTTCGCCCACAACTGTTATGGCAAACGATAACCACAGTTCTGACAGTGTGCGCACTGGCCGCGCGCGTCTTCCGAAGCTAACAGCATTCTGCTCTCGGCCGTCGCTCGACGGATTCGGTACCACAGTTCGTATCACCCGCCGCGACGCGGAAAAGAGTTCGGAACATCCAAATTTCGGCCAATTCGACACAGTGGAATTCAGCTGGGAAATTTCACGAATTCGTATCAGCCGGTTACGTTTACATCAACGCCTCCTAAATTGGTTTACTTGGGTTCTCAAAGAGCCTGGATCGGATTGGGTTGCAATTTTTGTCATGTCCAAATACGTCTGATATGCAAGTCTTTGGAGTTTTCAGTACACCTGCTGAATTCCGATGCGTCTTCGTGGCCTCAATGTGCCTCTTGTGTAGCATGTCGCTTTATCGCTGCAAAACCATGCTGTTATTTCTGCTGTGTAGCTACCACTAACAGTGGTCAGCCGTAACCGTAGTCAGCTTAACCACGGTTAATGTTGTCCGTGTGACAGGGGTATAACACTCGTTCGAGTAGCGGAACTTAAAAAAGGGTGCAAAAATAAGACAGGCGTGGACGTCGCTGTACTAACAACTGAAATTTTACTTCTATGTTGCTGCGGCGGTGCGGTCACACCCGCTCGCGGCGAGCCGCTCCTTCCAAGGTGCATTTTTGGGGGGTCACGCCAATTTGCAGCAGTCTGGAGAGGGTTATGTCGGTTATGGTTATGTCCCCAAAAAGCGCCGGGCAGCGTGCCGAGAAAAATGATGCACGAACACATTCCTCTCACGGCACGAAAATTTTGCCGCGCGGCAGCTTTGGAGTGTCGCGTTTTGCCGCCAGCGGCGCGCTGCGCACGTTTTTCCTAAGGTCCCTTTAGTTTTTCCTAGAGTTACTGTATATGCTACCTAAAGGTAGCATATACAGTAACTCTAGTTTTTCCTAAAGTCCCTAAAGAACAGGGAAAAATCTAGGGACTTTAGTTTTTCCGCTAGTGTGCTTATAGTTTGGCGCAGTTTTGGCGCAAAACAGCGGAGATGTAGCAGGATGTAGCAGCTTTCACGTCTTGGCGCAGTTTGGCGCAGCTATCACATCACTGAGTAGTGTTCGAAACGGAAGCAGAGTGCAGGAGTGTGGCTGTGGCGGTTTTTTAAGCAGAAAATACTCGAATTACGTGAGCGTCCCAACTTGGGTGTTGACGGCGAGACAGGGCAGAAGCAAACCTTGGTTTACAAAAACCTTGCGCCAGCTCACACAAAAAAGACAACAAACTTATCGCGCTTATTGCAGAAAACCTTCAAAAGAGACAGAGAAAAAACTCAAAGAAATAACTCGTGAAGTTAAAGAAGCAACATGCATTGCCAAAGACAGTTATTCGGGAACTATTCAATCAAGGCTAAAAGATAAACTAAAAGTGTTCTGGAAGCACGTGAAACAGAACGGCAAAGACGTTGTGACTATCCCCCCACTCGTGTCTTGTGACGTCATTGTTCGCGAAGACGCTGACAAAGCAGAATGCTTTAACGCCTACTTCTGCTCCATCTTCACTCCTGCAGTATAATGCCTTCTGAAGACGACCCAACGGTACTCGAAACGATAAGCGACATGGATGATGTTGCCATATGTACAAACGGCATTGAATCGTTGCTTCGAAGGCTCGACTCTTTTAAAGCGTGCGGTCCTGATGACTTACCCAATTTCCTGCTTAAATCATGCACTGAATCGATAGCAAAGTACTTGAAAATTATATTTGATAAGTCACTGCTCGAAGCTTCTCTTCCTGATGATTGGAAAGCAGGTACAGTGAAACCTCGGTGATACAAATCTCACGGGACCACCAAAAATATTCGTATCATCCGAAATTCGTATCGCCAGAAAGCATGGAAAATTAGCATGCGACAAAAGAAAGCTGCAGTACATTTTCATTTATTGTTTTCCAGGGCCGCAGCAACGTCAGGAAGAACCCTGAATGATTGTCAGTTAAGTTTTTAGATGTCGGCAATCATACCAGCACTCATAAATATACGGTCCGTATACGCTTATTTAATTAATGAACCAGGTGCGTTGTGACCTGCGACCCCAGTAGCCCCTTCCAAATTTTAGTATGCTTTTTTGCATGACACCGGAGCACTGCAGCAAAAGTAACAAAAAAAAATACGCTATGATGCGATGGATCAAAGCCACAAAACTGCAGAACCACGGTCCTGTGTTCTGGTTTTGTTATCGCGTAGGTGTTGGGGATGTTTTTTGGGAGATTTACGACCATGCCCGCACAAGTGTGACCTCAACGGTCACGTATGTTGACGTTGTGAGGCCTGACTCCTTCGCCAAGACCACCCTTGCCTTCTTTCGGTCCTTGTCCACCTTTAGACAAATGTTTTTCTTACTACGTGATTCTGACGATTTGACGGTGCGGCGCGTATGCCCACGCTTGCGCTCCCGCGCTCGCACATGCTTGGCACGTCTTCCGCGACAACGCGGAAAGCACCTCTTCGTACCTGGGCTGTAGCGCACGTTCATATCAAATGTCGCTGGGTGAAAATCGGTTCGCAACAACCGTACTCCATTACGCTGCAGGCCAATGGGCCTTGGCCGGGACCAACGAAAAATTCGTATCACCCCGAAATTCGCATGAGCTGTGATCGTATCACCGAGGTTTCACTGTATTGTGGTCCCTATTCATAAGTCCGGCCCTAGAAGCGACGTTTCAAACTACCGCCGATATTGCTGACAACCGTTGCATGTAAAATAATGGAGCACATTCTATTCACGAGTATTGTAGCTCACTTGATACTTATTCTGCGATTACGTCATCCCAACATAGATTTCGTAAAGGTTTTTCCTGTGTTACCCAATTATAGGAATTCACAAATGATATTGCTTCTGCGTTAGATAAACGGCTTGCGGTTGAATGTATTTTCCTCGATTTCAGGAAAGCTTTCGACACAGTACCCCATTCATTACTAATAGAAAAGATGCTCACATATAAAATTAATCCGGCGGTTGTTTCATGGATTAAAGAATATCTCACGTTACGCCGGCAATTCGTGGTTGTAAATGGGGCTCGGTCGAGCGCACAGAAAGTTTCATCTGGTGTACCCCAGGGATCCGTCCTGGGGCCTTTGCTGTTCTTATTGTACATCAATGATATTGGTGACAGTTTGACATCGCAGTTGAGGCTGTTTGCAGATGACTGTGGTTTATAAAATCACTAACGGTACGGAAGACCTCAACCTGATTCGACAAGACCTCGATCGAATCAGCACATGGTGCACTAGGTGGCACATGCAGCTAAACCTCACGAAAACTGTCAATATGACATTCACTCGGAAGAAGAACCCTTTTAATTGCTGCTACACCCTGAATAACATTGTAATCGGCAAAGTAACCGAATTTAAATACTTAGGTGTTTGGTATACCCCACAATTATCATGGCAGAAGCAGGTTAACTACGTAACCGGAAAGGCGGGAAAAATGCTGGGCTTCATTCGCAGGAGCTCTGGTGCATTCAGTCAGTCCACGCGTGAGCTACTCTTCCATTACGAGATTTATAGCGCGGAACTTCTACACAAGGGAACACGACGAGCACAAGCGCTTACTTCCAACTAACGTTTAATATCTGCGTTTAACGCAATTAGTAAAGTAATATCAAACGTTTAATATCTATAAATCTCGTAATTATGGATTACCAACTAGCCCGAAGCAACGCCTTGCTGAGCTACTCTTCAAGACGTACGTGAGGTCCATCCTCGAGTACGCTTGTGTAGTGTGGGACCCTCCGACGACGCGCGACGTTAATAAACCTGAAAGGGTTCAGAATCTCGGTGCGAGGTACGTGTCCCGTCAATACGCAATTAATTTCAGTGCAACAAGAACCAAGGAAGAACTTAAATGGGATACCCTGGTAGAGTGACGCAGAAAGCTGCGCCTGCAGCTTTTTCATTCCATCTACCATGGTACAATTAACACAGAGAGAGGCATGTATATAAGGCCGCCTCACTATAGGTCACAACGGCTGGACCATGAGCGAAAAGTGCGAGAGGTTCTATGCCGGACGGAACTTTTTAACAAATCTTTCTTTCCAAAAACTATCCAAGACTGGAACAGGTTACCTGCTGACGTCGTCAACGTAGTTTCAAATGAAATGATTTTTGCCCTGCTGAAATGATTGCTTCTTTTTTCTTTTTTTAGACTTACTGTATCTATTATCATTCTTATCTTTTGTTCTTTTTTTCCTCACACGGTATGCAGAAGAAAACTGTGGCAATACCCCGGTATCGTCACTTATTTTAATTCCTGTTGAAGTGACTCAACCTTGTAGTGTGTGTTATTTTTTTTTTTTGCAGATTTATTATATACTGCTTTGAATAACTTATGTTGTCAATCTGCTGTAGCTATTGTTTTGTTTGTAGTGTTATCGGTTCACTCGAGAATACGACGCAGTCATGGCATGAGCGCCTGTCAAGCCCGCGGTAAGACAACCGGTCGCCTGAACCCAAACAACAACTTTATTCTACTCCGTACATCACGTACATCAAGGAGGGGGGCGCCACCTATTAGCACAATAGTAGCGACCTCTACATCTCCCCCCTTTCCGCATGTTCGGCAGTCATAAGTTCAGACGGTCCGGAGGGACCACGCGTCGGCCACTACGCGTGCACACAACACCATCGCGGCCACCAACACCACCATCACTATCACCACCATCACCACCAACAAGATCACCACCAACACGATCACCAGCCCGTCCCGAGTCGCTCGTCGTTACCGTGGTACTTGGAGGACCTTGAGATGGTTGAGCTACTTGCGGCTGTGGCTCGGTTGCTTCTGATGAAGCTTGTGGTGGCAACGATGATGCTGGAACAAAGAGGACGAGGTGACACCTGTTACGCTGGAAGATACCGCCTTGTCCTGTTTCTATTATGTAGCTCCTAGGTCTCTGTGCTGGGCTTAACACAGTGCCCTTTACATTTTCTGGCCGCACCCAGACTTGTTGTCCTACGGGAAGCTGCCTTTGGTGCCTGGCCCGATGACGCCGATTGTAGTTCCTTTCCTGCTTTCTTTGGTAGGATGCGTTCCTCGACGCAACTGCGTCTTTTGGTGGCACGCTTGGATGTAGCAATTCTTCCTTCTTAGGGACTTTGGTCCTTAGCCGATGACCCATCAAGAGCTGAGCTGGGCTAAAACCGTTGACGCCTGGGGTATCCCTGTAACACAGGAGAGCCATGTGAGGGTCTTTTGCCTTGGTGAAGAGTTTTTTGACCGTCCTGACCATTCTCTCCACTTCCCCCATTTGATTGGGCGTAGTGGGGACTGCTTGTCGTATGGACAAAGCCATACAAGTCTCGTGACGAGAATGGCGGGCCATTGTCAGACCGAATTTCCTCCGGTATCCCATGGCGGGCGAACATGCTCTTTAGCACATCCACGACAACTTGCGCAGCTGTGCTCCTCAAGGTTATCACCTCTGGGTACATGGAGTAGTAATCAACTACCAGGAGGAAAGTTTGCCCACAGAAGTGAAATAGGTCCATGCCGAGAAGTTGCCACGCGCGATCTGGGAGAGGTGTCGGTACAAGTGGCTCAGCGAAGTTAACTCGTGTGAGAGCGCATGTCTCACAGTTGGCGACCAGAGAGGTAATGTCCTTGGAGATGCCAGGCCACCATACCGAATCTCGCGCCAAGGCTTTACTTCTGTTACCGCCTTGGTGTCCCTCGTGTAGTAGTGCCAAGACTGTAGATCGAAGGACGATGGGATCACCAAACAGGTACCTTTGAGCAGTACGCCGTCGCAAACAGAAAGTTGATCAACCACCGATGAATACTTGGAGATGTGTAATGGCAGTTTGTTTTTCCGAGGCCACCCCCGCTGACAGAAGGAGATTAATGTAGTGCATTCACCATCCGAAGTTTGTGCTCGACGAACTTCCTGCACATTTAGGGGCAAAACTTCAAACGTGGCAGCCACTGTTTCTGCAACATAGAGCTCCATCACATCAAGGGTTGTGCGAGCCACAGTTTCTGTGTTAAGGATTTGCACAGCATCCGCAGAAGATTCATTCGGGTTGTTGATGCGAGAGAGAGTATCCGCTGTAGCTAAAAGCTTACCAGGCACATGAAGTACCTTAAATTGATAAGGCATTGCTTTAATCCGCAGCCTTTGTATTCTATGAGGCAACATGTCGAGCTCCATCTTACCAAAGAGAGAGACGAGGGGTAGGTGATCTGTCTCAACATCCAGTGGGATGCCACGCACAAATTCGTCGAACCTCCAGAGAGCCCAGGTTATAGCCAATGCTTCCTTTTCAGTTTGGCTATATCTCTGCTCCGTCTTCGTCATTGCTCTGGAAGCAAAAGCGACAGGACGGCGCTCGCCTGATGGCAGCGTCTGCAGCAGGACTGCCCCAAGTCCAAACGAACTAGCATCAGCTGAGACAGTGGTGGCATACGACGGATTGTACTTGGCCATACACCTATCGGATGACAGTATCTCCTTCACCCTGACAAATGCGGCCTCTTGTTCGTGCTCCCAAGTCCAACTTGAAGACTTGTTGAGGAGGGCTCCGATTGCAGCGGTTATTTCAGAGATGTGTGGCAAGAACCTAGCAAGAGGATTGATCATCCCGAGAAGACGCCTGACGCCTGCAACGTCTTTTGGAGCTTCCATGGTCTTGATGGCTGCTACCTTGGCTGGGTCCGGCTTGATGCCTTGAGCGGACACGATTACTCCAAGGAACGGCACTTCCAAAACACCGAATAAGCATTTCTTCTTGTTCAGCATGACTCCAGCCTCAGCAAGACGGGACAGAGCCTGGTTCAGTCGGACCTCATGTTCCTCTCTAGTGCATCCCAAAACGAGTATATCATCGATCATATTAGCTACCCCTTCCTGTCCTTCAAGAATTCTGGCCATCTGCTTCTGAAAATACTCGGGCGCTGAGGTTATACCGAATGGAAGGCGGCAGAAGCAGTACCGGCCAAAAGGGGTTATAAAGGTCGTGAACTCTTGAGAGTCCGTAGTAAGTTTCACTTGGTGGAAACTCGCTGTGGCGTCCAGCTTGGAGAACACCGTTGCGTCTCCGATAAGCCCGAGGACTTGTTCGACCGTTGGGAGGATGTGGCGTTCTCGAAGTACGACTTCATTCAGCCAGGTTAAGTCAACACAAAGACGGTAATCTCCTGACGCTTTAGGAACCACTACCAGTCCAGAACACCACGGCGTGGGATTGTCGACGCGGCGAATCACTCCGTCACTTTCGAGCTTGTTGAGCTCACGCCTCACGGTTTCGTGTAGCGGAATGGGAATGCGACGAGGCACGCTGAGGGAGAATGGTGTAGTACCAGGCTTCAAGCGGATTCGATATTCCTCCTTGAGAGTGCCAAGTCCGCGGAACAGGTCAGCTTCAAGTGATGCCTCAGGGGCCGGGAGCGACTAAAAAGCCACCAAAACATGCCCGCGTTGCCAGACCACTTTTTGGTGCTGTCCCTAGGAAATTCCAAGCGAGATGTACCTAGCCTAGTCCCGTGGCTCTACGTGCGTGCGAGACGTTGATCATGCGATTTAACCATGGAAATGCAGCTGGCTTGATTTAATGGACGCACGGATAAGGTGCATACTTGCTGCTTTCTTTGAGAAGGGCCACTGTTTGACTGAGGGGCACGCAGTTCGCAAGGCGGGGGAATGGGGGAATCAGTTTTGTTTCGGCTCAATGAGACAGTGCATTACGTTTCATTTTTGCGTTAACCTTGCTGGCGTATCAAGCGCATTAGTTTACGAAGCTGGTTCTTTTTGGACGACGAAATTTGAGACATGATTGGAACTTGTTTTGTGGTTTCAGAAAAGCCAGCTTTTCCCATAAGGTGCCTTAGAAAAACGATTAGCTCCAATATATTCCGTGATATAGTCACCGAATAATCAATATTATTGCTTGTTTTAAACAAATGCTTGCGGCGATCGAGCAACCACGCGAACGAGCGTCACGCCGAAGCCGGCCTCCCTACTTGGAGCACAGTATGTGTGTACTAGGCGCAGCGATGCAGGTTGCTTATTTTCTCATCAGATCAGTGGAGTTCCCGGTGCCTACCGAACACATCGTGGTGATGGATCTAGGCCATTCTCAACCGATATATGTCGCATATGCATGCATGGCTCCCATCGCATGCGTGCGGTATCAAGCCGATACATATATGAAACACCATTGTGAATAACTTTTTTTGCCTAGCTGTTCTTTATGAAATACTTTTTTCATTGCTGTGCTTTTCACATATCCTATCATCAGTGAAAAGGACTAGCCGGTGCTATACAGAAGCACCAACATCTCCTAAATATTGTATAATAAAAAAAGTATTTGTTTACGCCAGGAAAATCAATGCTCCTCACCACATAATGCTTCGCTGAACCGACCAATGTGTTACGAATGCACACTGTCGGCTAAGTGTATATACAGTAAAGCTCGCATGCATCGGAATCAAAGAACATCGCTAAATAGTTCGATATACTTGTAATTAAAAATGCATAAAATGCCTGCCTGAAGCTTAAATATAGTTGGTACATGTCTTGATATATGCTGAGTATGTGCAGCTCAATGAAACGAAGACAAGAGAAGACACATAAACGACATAGCCAGTCTATGTCGCCGTTTATGTGTCTTCTCCTATATATATATATATATATATATATATATATATATATATATATATATATATATATATATATATATATATATATATATATATCAATAACTATTCATGCGTCTCGGATACTCTTTCCGGCAACTAATTGCAGCTACAGGTAGCAAGCTTCACAGCGTGGCATTTAGTTTTCGTCGCATTACACACCTGTGTAGCGGTAAAACTTACAAAGCAATTCCTTCATTGTGGAGCGCAAAGAAATCTGTGCTGCGCACGCCGCCCATATTTTGACTCGTACCCTGCTTGTTTACGCCATGCTTGCACTGCCCCTTGGATTCAATGCACTATATATTTACATTATATATACGTGCTACAAGATGACAGATTCACTATAGTCAGCTTTATGGCATTGCAGCTGTGTTATGCCAGAAAGCATGTACTGTGCATCGATGATTCGTTGTGCAGCGAAGCCCACCAGCAGGGAAATCGTAACTGCCACATACGTTACCTGATGCTTTGTCTTCTTTAATTACAAAAAAAGGCGCCGACGCAGTCTCCAGTCACCGTACGAGCACCCAAACGTCTAATAAATGCGCAAGTGCATAGCAAAGGTTTCTTCAATTCTTCTACCCGCCAGGCAAACGAATTAGCAGCAACCCTCTACATTAGAGAACAGACCAAGCCACTTCTTGGAATAGCTTGGAATAGTGTCATGGAGAAACTTAATCATGCCAACAGAAATTATTACAAGATGTGAAGAAGAAGATGCGCCTCCATCCAGCAGCATCGCCAACGCTCGGCTCGCTCGGCTCGTGTTTCGGATCGCCGCTGTGCCTCTGGACGCTTCTTCTCGCTTGCTTGCCGCTGACGACCATTACGTCTTTCAACGACCAATAAACCTCTTCACATTTGGTGGAGGGTGCTGTTCATCCCCGTCGCTACACCCTGGAGCTGCGTAGCCGGACGCTACCGCCGATCGTGACTGACCACGCAAACCCACCGGCGCCTTCGTCCCTGTCCGTCACCTGCACCGGGCTTCCTCGGCTCCGGGACCCAAAGGTCTTCAGCGGTGCAGATGAGACCGACGTGGAAGACTGGCTTGACCACTACGAACTGGTGAGCGCGCATAATAAGTGGGATGACCCCGACAAGCTAGGCTACGTCATATTTTATCTGACTGGCGTCGCCGAATTGTGGTACAACAACCACAAACAGAACATCCCCACATGGACCGTCTTCAAGACGTCCTGCTCTGAAGTATTCGGTCGACCAGCTGTCCGCAAGCAGCGCGCAGAGCAACGCTTGCGCGTCCGCTCACAGCAGACTGGAGAAAGCTTCACAAGCTATATTGAGGACGTCGTCGACCTTTGTCGACGTGTCAACGACACCATGCCCGAAGCTGACAGGATCAAACAAATCCTGAAGGGCATTGACCATGGCGCATTCCAAATGCTCTTGGCTAGGAATCCGGGCACAGTTTCAGAAGTCGTCAGCTTGTGTCAGAGCTACGACGAGTTGAAGAAGCAGCGCGCTCTGACTCGGCAGCCTCCACGGGGTGGCGAGTCGCTGTGCAGTCTCGACACCATGCCTGACCATTCGACGTTGCTTCAGCAGGTTCGAGACTTCGTCCGGGAGGAAGTTGCCCGCCAACTTTCCTTACTGACTTTTACTCACGAGCCTACCACCCGTCTGCCCACCCCGCTCCGCACTGTTATTTCGGAGGAGGTTGCTCACGCTGTTCCCCTTGCGCGCCGCGAGCCGCCTCCATCCAGCCCTGTTCACTACGCGCGTGCATCGGAGCCTGTGGCCGCTCCTGTCACCTATGCGCAAGCCGTGCAGCCTGTAGCCGCGCCCCTCACGTATGCTGACGTTCTGCGTAGGCTTCCGCAACCACCTTACACTACGCACTCGCAGCCCACCCAACCGCCTGTCTATCCTTCCACTTGGGCAGCACCGACAATCGCCAATCCATAGAGGACGCCTGATAATCGACCGATTTGCTACGCCTGCTACACTCCTGGACACGTCGCCCGCTATTGCCGCCGTCGCCCCCAAACTTTTGGCGACCGTGCCCGGTCGTCGCAAGCCGGAAGCCAGCCCTTCCTCCAATACGTTCCTGGCCCATCACCGCACGATGCCCCTACTCACCGCCCTGACTTCCAGCCGCAGCGCTCACCATCTCCTCGGCGGCGATCGCCGTCCCCCATGCGTCGCCGGCCCGGACCCTCCGACCAGGAAAACTAAACGCCGCAGTTCAAGAGGCAAGAACTGCGCCATCTCCGAACTGTCCAAGCCCTCACTCCTCCCCAACTAACGTGGTCGCCATAACTGTTGAAGGTGTTCGTACTTGTGCCCTTGTGGACACCGGCGCCTCCGTTTCTGTCATAGCCGCTAATCTCTGCCGTGTATTACGAAAGGTAACGACGCCGCTTTCGGGACTGTCGCTCCACACCGCAAGCGCGCAGCAAGTGACGCCTCTCGCAGCCTGCACTGCAAGAGTGGTCATTGAAGGCAATCTGTATATCGTTGAGTTCATTGTCCTTTCTGCCTGTTCGCATGACGTCATCCTCGGGTGGGACTTCCTATCCCGCCATAATGCCGTCATCGACTGCGCACGCGCCGAAGTTGAGTTTTCCCCATTGTGTGACGCCCCATTACTTGACGCTCTTCATCAGCCGCCCAAGCTGCTCGTTCGTGAGGATACCGACATTCCGCCTGGCACTTTCGCACTGGTACCTGTTTCCTGCAATGCCCACACCGACGCTACAGTCTTTTTCACGCCGTCCGATGTCTTCACGAGTCGTAGAGCTCTGCCGCTACCTTTCGCAACGATTGACATCGCCGCCGGCAGCAGCAATATATTCGTCTTGAATCCGCTCTCTGCACCTGTCACGCTGCTTGCAGGCGAATGTCTCGGCCGCGTGGAAGATCTCGACTCTTCGTCTTTGGTTGACGTCCCGGATGACTGCTGCGACCCACCAAACGCCCTGTCGGCACTCGGGAAGTCATCCAGTGATATATTTTCCAGTGCCATCGCCGATACCCTCACCCCTGCCGAACACGCTGACCTACTTGCTCTTCTGCATGAGTTCCGGAATTCTTTCGATGTGTCGCAACCTCAACTGGGCCGCACGTCGCAAGTACAACATTACGTCGACACCGGTTTACACCAGCCGCTGCGTCAAAGACCATACCGCGTCTCCGCTGAAGAGCGCCGCGTCATTAACAACCAAGTCGAAGACATGCTTCGTAGAGACGTTATTCGACCATCGCACAGTCCCTGGGCGTCTCCTGTCGTACTGGTGCGTAAGAAAGATGGATCTATCCGGTTTTGCGTGGACTACCGTCGTTTGAATAAGATAACCCGCAAGGACGTCTATCCTTTGCCGCGCATTGACGACGCCATTGACACCCTTCACGGAGCAGAATTCTTCTCGTCACTGGACTTGCGGTCTGGCTATTGGCAAGTTCCTATGGCTGAAGCCGATCGCCAGAAGACTGCGTTTATTACACCTGATGGCCTATACGAGTTTAACGTCATGCCCTTTGGACTTTGTAACGCGCCTGCTACGTTTGAACGACTTATGGATAATACACTACATGGTCTAAAGTGGTCTATGTGCCTGTGTTACCTCGACGATGTCGTGGTTTTCTCCCATGATTTCCCTACACACCTCCGTCGCCTCAGGCACGTTTTGAGTTGTCTGACCAACGCTGGCCTTCAGCTTAACCTCAAGAAATGCCGCTTCGCTGCCCGGGAGCTCGTCATCTTAGGCCACATCGTGTCCAAACAGGGCGTATTACCTGACCCTGCAAAACTTCGTGCAGTCGCGGAATTCCCTAAGCCCACGACCATGAAGGAACTTCGAAGTTTTGTAGGTCTATGCTCCTATTTCCGGCGCTTTGTTCGCAATTTTGCATCCATCATGTCACCGTTAACCCAGCTTCTTCGCGGCGACGTGAACCTCTCCTCCTGGTCCTCTGCATGTGACGTAGCCTTCGCTACACTGCGCCGCCTGCTCACTTCCCCACCTATTCTTCGTCACTTCGATCCGACGGCTCCTACCGAAGTACACACAGACGCCAGCGGGGTCGGGCTTGGCGCTGTCCTCGCTCAACGAAAGCCCGGCTATTCCGAATACGTCGTCGCCTACGCTAGTCGCACGCTGACGAAAGCCGAAACGAATTACAGCGTGACTGAAAAAGAGTGTTTGGCTCTGGTGTGGGCGCTTGGAAAGTTCCGGCCGTACTTATACGGCCGCCCGTTCGATCTAGTAACCGATCACCACGCGCTTTGCTGGCTCGCCACGTTGAAGGACCCTTCTGGCCGCCTAGCGCGATGGGCACTTCGCATCCAGGAGTACGACATTCGCGTCGTATACCGCTGCGGACGCAAACACTCTGACGCTGACGCCCTCTCCCGCTCACCTTTACCGCCAGATCCAGCGTGCGCAACCACATGCGTCCACCCCTTGTCATCTCTCGATCTCGACTCCATTGCCACCGAACAACGTCGTGACCCATGGATCGCTTCTCTTCTTGATTATCTATGTGGAACATCCACCATTCCTGTATCTCGATCCCTCCGTCGTCAAGCTTCCCATTTCACCATCCGCGATCAACTGCTTCATCGCCGCAACTACGCTGCCGATGGCTACTGGTCATTCCACGCAGCTTGCGATCACAAGTATGCGCCTCTCTTCACGACGATCCGCAATGTGGCCATGCCGGGGTGTTCAAGACATACGAGCGCCTTCGCCATCGCTATTACTGGCGCGGCTTGTACAATTTTGTGCGGAAATTCGTGCAGTGCTGTCCTGACTGCCAACGACGCAAATCGACACCTTTACGTGCGACCGGCGCATTGCAGCCGCTTCCATGCCCTGCCAAGCCATTTGATCGCGTCGGCGTTGACCTCTACGGTCCTCTTCCAATGAACGCAGATGGCAACCGGTGGATTATCGTGGCTGTCGACCACCTGACACGCTACGCCGAAACTGCCGCTTTGCCTAGCGCTACCGCTCGGGATGTCGCCTCTTTCATTTTACGTCACTTTATCCTTCGACATGGTGCCCCTCGAGAGCTCCTTAGTGACAGAGGCCGCGCTTTTCTCTCCGAGGTCGTCGAAGCTCTGCTCTCGGAATGCCACGTCATTCATCGGACAACCACAGCATACCACCCGCAGACTAACGGGCTCACGGAACGGTTTAACCGCACCCTGGGTGATATGCTCTCGATGTACGTCGCATCTGACCATACCAACTGGGACCGTGTTCTCCCTTATGTAACATTCGCATACAACACCGCGATACAAACAACTACCGGATTTTCGCCTTTCTTTCTCCTTTACGGACGCGAGCCTTCACATACTATTGGCACCCTACTTCCCTACCGTCCTGATGCTTCGGAGTGTCCACCTGTCTCCGAAGCTGCTCGACAAGCCGAAGAGTGCCGCCAGCTCGCCCGCACGTTTACCTCGCAAGAGCAGCAGCGACAGAAAGAAAACCGCAGCACTTCACTTCCAGACCCTAGCTATGCCCCAGGGTCTCTCGTATGGCTCTCTGTCCCATACCAGACTCCGGGACTCTCCTCGAAGCTCGTTCCAAGGTACGAGGGCCCTTACACCATCTTGGAGAAAACCTCTCCAGTTAATTTTCTTATCGAGCCAGTTTCTCGATCGGATGACATGCGCCGGCGTGGACGTGACATCGTCCATGTTTCCCGCCTCAAGCCGTACCATGAGCCTCTACCTGAAACTTCTTAGGTCGCCAGGATGGCTCCTTTTTCAGCGGGGGCGATTGTGAAGAAGAAGATGCGCCTCCATCCAGCAGCATCGCCAACGCTCGGCTCGCTCGGCTCGTGTTTCGGATCGCCGCTGTGCCTCTGGACGCTTCTTCTCGCTTGCTTGCCGCTGACGACCATTACGTCTTTCAACGACCAATAAACCTCTTCACAAAGATACCAATGAATCACGTGGCCTGAACTCGGCGTGATCGCATAGTGTCAACTTGCTGCACAATTGCGACGAGGCGCCGCTACGGATGTCTACTTCAAACGCCAGCTGCTACATTTCAGGTCAAATAATAAATGGGCTGATGATGGATTTCTTAGCGCTGCTGGTTGTCTTAAGAATCTGTATAAATTCAAGCGAATACTCGCGAGGTAACATAAAGCAGGGCATACACAGACATTTTAACGCAACGTACGCTCTCGAGTGCCTCAAGTTTCACCTCACTTGACGACCGTCGGGCACATCGGATTCGAAGGGGATCGCGAAATAATTCGATATATCCATTATTACAAATGGAAAATACGCCTGTAAGCTTTAATATTCACACGTCTCGGGCAGTCTCATGAGATGACTGATTCCTTTAAGTTGCTTCGAAGCCGTAAATGTTTTATCAACCACTTTGCGGCAGCGAATCCTTCTCGGCCACGAAGGGCTAGAGCTTCACAGCGTGACGTTTAGTTTTCTTCGCATAACGCCACTGTGCAGCGGTGAAGCTTAACAAGGCAAATCACTCATTCTGGAGCGCACCGAGTTATACCAGGCGCTTACATCGGAACACCACTGATACCTTGAAGCGTGAACTTGTTGGCTAGATGGTTCAACCTAACTTAAGGGAGCAGCGCGAAAGACAGGGACAGAAAAGGCACACATACACCCACACGTAGCGCAGTATGTGTGGTTGTATGTGTGCCTTTTCTGTCCCTGTCTTTCGCGCTTCATCCAAATTGACAGCAGAGTCAATGTCTCAGCAATCTCAGTCACTTCTAAGCGAACACTCACGAGGTAACACAACAAAGCATGACACAGATACACAAAATCTTTAAAGAAGACACGCCATCAAGTGCCTCTAACAGTTTCAACTCGGCCTCTCGTTGCTCTCGTCTGCTCTCGCCAACTTGACTAGGGAATTTCTGGGTACACCACGGCGCTAGTTTTGCTCGGCAGCACAAGGTAGCCAACATGAAACATGCTTACACCGCTAACATTGGGCGATGTTTAGGTGGCTTTTTAGTCTCGTGCTCAGGGGCCTGCACGCCGCCAAGGAATTTCACAACATCGAGGGCTTGTATAGCCGGAAGTCCCAGAAGAGGGACAGAGAGCAGCGATTCAATGACAAAGAGTCGCTGCAAGGACGTCTTCCCGCGCCAACGAAGTGGGGCTGTATATGAACCGAGTACCCGCAATGGTTGACCTCCAGGACCAGTAAGTACCGTGTCAACCTTGTCCAGCTTGGCTGGAAGCTTGGGGAAGTCTTCGGGTATAGCAGAGACTTCGGCGCCAGAGTCAACTTTAAATTGCATCGTGTACTCGTCCACGGTGACGTCCACTAATAAAGACTTGGCCCCCGCCCCGACGGTGCTCAGGTGAATAGAGCCGACTTTTTGTTTCGATTTCCGCGAGCGACAAACTTCCGCGAAGTGCCCCTTCTTTTTGCAAAAGTTGCAGAGCGAGCTGCGTGCCGGGCATTGCGTTCGAGGATGAGCCGCGCAGCCACAGAATCCGCAGGTGGGCGTGTCTGCGTTCTGATGCTCGAAAGAAGGCTTCGCGTTCCGGTGATGTCGAGCGGACTTCTGCATCTTTGTAGCGTCCAGTTGCAAAGCGTTGGGACTATTATAACTTGCTCCAGCTTGCGACTGCCGCTTTTCTTTTTCCGCGTCTTCCGCCTGGCGTGCTTGCGTCCAAGCCTCTTTGAGAGTGAGTTTAGCGTTTCGGCAGAGGTGGTCTGAAAGACGCGAGTCGCGCAAGCCGACGACGAATCTGTCACGTACTAGCCTTTCTTCAACTTGCACTGAAGGATAGGCGCAGCGTTTCACCATCCTGCATAACTCGGCATAGTATCCGTCAACGCTCTCGCCTGGCTGCTGTACGCGTCTGTGAAAACGGGACGACTCGTATAGTTCGTTGCTTGGATGCACGAAATGCTCTGTGAAACGGTCTACCACGGTCTCGTAGGAAGTGAGGGACGCCGCATCGAGCGAAAATGTGTCGAGGAGCGGAAGCGCTTCGGGGCCCATGCAATATAAGTGCGAGCGCACCTGTGTTTCCTCCGTGCATTTTTGAGACCCGAGATGGCTGCGTAGTCCTCGAAGCGACTTTTCCATGTCGGCCAGGTCCCAGCTTTGCCGAAGTCGAACGGCTCTGGCGTCTGAAGGTTTACGCCCACCCACTTCGGGCTGGACTGCTCGGTAGGCATGATACGGACGATGGGTAAGCGCGACGTCGGTGCTCGACCACTTCTGACACCATGTAGTGTTATCAGTTCACTCGAGAATACGACGCAGTCATGGCATGAGCGCCTGTCAAGCCCGCGGTAAGACAACCGGTCGCCACTGAACCCAAACAACAACTAACTCTATTCTACTCCGTACATCACGTACATCAAGGAGGGGGGCGCCACCTATTAGCACAATAGTAGCGACCTCTACATTGTTGTTACCGTTTTGCACGCTTTATGTATGACAAAATATTGCACTGTTCAGACTGACTGTAAACCCCTCCCCTACTGTAATGCCTCTGGCGCTGTGGGTACCGAATAAATAATTAATAATAATAACTTCTCCAATCACAACGAATTGACCCAGAACTGAGAAGCCTGGCAGAATGCTAAGATGGCAAGACCACCATTGCCCATAAGGTATTCAGGCGAGAACTGGTATCCTTTCGCTTGTGAAACGACATTACCCTAAAGAAGAAGTTCTCGTCAGTCCAAGTCAACTACCTTCTCGTAGTACCTTCGGCATTGTGGCCGGAGGTTCTGCAGGCCCTGCACGACGACCCGACGGCTGGACACCTCGGTTTTTCTCACAAGCTTGCGAGAATACAAAAAAGTACTACTGGCCACACCTTACCACCAACATCACTCGTTACATAATGACATGCTGGAACTTTTAACAATGCAAGATGCCACCAACAAGGCCAACAGGATTTTTTCAGCCATTCAAATCACCTCATCGATCATTCCAGGAGATCTAGAGAGACTCAGTCAGGCCTTTTCCACAGCTGCAAGAGTCGTACTGCATCATCCGAGGGCGCCAGGCCGTAAAAAAGGTTATCAAGCGGTGCCTCATTTGTCGCAAACAAAGTTGCCCTCCTGCCACGGAACCAGTAGCACCACTTCCAGCTGACAGAGTGACAAAAGGAAATCCGTTCGACACCGTTGGCATCGATTTCGCAGGACCTTTGATTTGTCAACAATCACATGAAGTCCGGAAATGTTACATCGCTATTTTCACCTGCGCTGTGACACGTGCCGTCCATCTTGAGCTCGTCAGCGACATGTCGACTACAGCCTTTCTCCTGGCATTCAAGCGCTTCGTGATTCGCAGGGGAATCTGCTCGATTATTTATTCGGACAACGCGCTAACTTTCAAGAGAGCAGCAAAAGACCTGAAAGCGATGTTTGCACTACTAAAATCAGAGGAAATTCAGTCTTACTTCGCTGGAAACCAGATCAGGTGAAAGTTTATTGTTGAAAGGGCAGCTTGGTGGGGTGGATTCTGGGAGCGGTTGGTGCGATCGGTGAAGGTAGCGTTGTGCGAAGTGTTAGGTCAGAGCAGTTTAAGCTTTGAAGAACTCACAACGGTCTTGTACGAAGTGGAGGCCGTGATAAACTCACGCGCATTGACTTTACCTACAATGATGTTCAAGAGCCAGAACCACTGTCGCCGGCGCACTTCCTTGTCGGAAGAAAGCTGACAACCCTTCCTCCACACCACCTGCCAGCTGAAATTCCGGGCGGTGATGTGCATCTCTCCCAACGCTGGAAGTACTGGTCTGCCATGGCTGAAGGATTTTGGAGACGGTGGCGGAAAGAGTATTTATTGGAGCTTAGATCAGCCCATTTGTCCCACCCAACAACATCGAGTGACCTAAAGATTTGGTGCTTTTAAAAGACGACCATTTGAAACGCCACATGTGGAAGATCGCCCGAATCAAAGAAACGTTCAAGGGCAGAGGCGGCAGGGTGCGCGCCTGCCAACAGACACTAAGCGGGGGAACGGAGCTGCAACAACCAATACAGCTGCTTTATCCTCTAGTAGTCGACGAACAATGAGCTCAAGAGTTTGCTCATCTGGGGGAGGTTGTTGTATTTGTCAAATATTGGGAAACAGCCCCCCACTTCGGAGCGGCTTTAATTGGAAGACCCCGCGGCGAAAAGGAGGAAGAAGGGCAACTCGGGGGGACACGTTTTCGGAGTTGCAACCTCAGCGGCCCGCAATTTGGAGGCAACAACGAGTACGGGAAGAACGGAGAACGTCCTTGACATTGTCGTTTTACGACCTACGCGCCCACCCAGTGAAAGAACACTGAAAGCCACAGGGACTGTCACCGAACACAGGGAAAGCGTTTTCTCCCTCTGTTCTGCAAGTCTGTTGCACGTGCAGGGTGCAGAGAAAACTCTTTTGACTGTGCTTGTGTTTCTGTAATTCTACTGTCCTTTTCATTTTCCCTCTCTACGAGAGCCTGTAAATAGTGTACAAATAAAGCAGTCTTTGTGATGCATTCAAACCGAGCGGACCTGTTGATCCTCTTTCGTCGTCCAACCTACTAAAAGAAAGTTTTGCCTCCCTGCTATTCCGCCACAATATCGAGTTGCAGGAGGGCACTACAACTCCGAGTCTTCTGGAGACGATTACCAGTATGCTACGGTTGATGGCCTCGCCACTCAAGGTAATGTGACTGTGAGTATGACTCTTGAAGATTTCGCGCCTCACTTGCTCAATGCTCCGCCGGCATTTGAAATACGAACACCAACAAGCGGCAGTTATTGCAACACTTCAGGTGTTATTAATGCATTATTCGAAATGCAGAAGCTATATATGACACAGCAGGAGCAGCTTTTAGAACTTCTTGTTGAGGCTGAAAATATGAGGGATAAGAAAGACGTTTATGTGAGACCAGACATGTTAGACGGCAATTTGTCATGCTTCACTGTATGGCTGGATTTGTATGAATATGCATGTAAGAAACCAGTGGACAAGCGATGAAGACCGCATATTTAATATGAGGCCTCTTTTGTGGAAACGCACGGAAGTGGTTTGACTTGCAAATAACATTGCATGCAAACACTTCTTGGGCAGTATGGAGGAAAAGCTTGGCAAGTGCTTTCGAGATGAATCCTGTAGAGCTTTGGAATAGTGCCCTTATTTACAGACAGAGATGCACTAATATCAGGGAGTAAATTTTTGAAAAGTGGCAGTTACTTCGTATAGCTGACTCAACATTGGCGGACTCGTTAGTCATTGCTCTTGCCACGCATGGTATGACAAGGTATTACCAAAAGCAGACGCAAGCGAGGTCTATCGCCTCTATGGACAACCTACTCTTGGCAATGAATATAGCACACAGAATATAGCACACCTGATGTGGAGACAAATATCAGCAGACGTGATTACCGTGGCAAGAACACATCGTCATTGGAGGCAGCAGGTCCTACCACTCAATGTGGATAACATTCAAGTACGGGATTATATGAATGGTGTCAAGACTTGACCTGAGAAAGATGCACTGTTGAGGAAGTAGTATTCACACGAAGACTGGAATATTGAGTGTGCCAATGTTAGTGAATGGCCAAACTCTATCAGTTTCAATTGACACTGGCGCTTCTGTCAGTTTAATCAATGAGAACCTAGTCAATGCTAGCACCATTGTGAATGGAGAATCTGTTCATGTGTGCAGCTACAACGGCTCTTGTCGAAAATGTTATAGATGGTGTGACGTAGCAGACGACACGGCTTTAATGTGCCTTCAAGGCTTGACGAACCGATCACATCGGAGGCACCGAACACTTTCAAGATGTGAATCCACAAGCGAAGACGATGATGAACACCGTGTGATGATGATAATGTAAGATGATGAAGAAGTGTCTGATAAATGCCCACACTAATTTCCCCCGCGTGCGAGTGGCTGTCCTGGCCGCAACTTAAAGGTGTGGAGAACACCTTGTGAAAGGCTTCATACGAGAGACATGCACAATCTCAGTACCGCGACCAGTTGGAGCAATAACAGATTCGACACGATAATTAACGGGAGAGGTCTGCTCCAAGACTGTGTATGGGCCAAGAAACCGAAATTGAAATTTGTCGCACAAGCCAGGAGTGCAAACTGGTGTCCAGAGTAGCACCTCATCGCCGGGGCGGAAAAACACAGCGCTGTGAGATGCATCATGGTGGTTCTTGTGGTCCTGTTGTCTTGCCTCAGTGTTCATTCGGGCGAGCTGGCGACAGTGGAGGATGCGGGACACATATTGTTCACAGGCAAGATGCAGATGGAGTGACAGGGGCAGACAAGAAAGAGACGTCAAGGAGGGAAGATGGCGATCGGCCATAGGCAAGGTAGAATGGCGAGTAGCCAGTTGTGCGTTGTACGGCGGTATTATACACAAAAGTTGCAAATGGCAAAATTGCGTCCCAGTTAGTGTGGTATGGTTCAATTTACATGGCTATCATGTCGGAGAGTGTGCGATGAAATCGTTCAGTTAGCCCATTGGTTTGGGGGTTGTCTTATGGGTGGTGCAGGAGGCTCTGAGCAAGTCCTCCACAATTTGTGAAAGGAAAGCTTTTCCACGATCGCTCAGGATGACACGAGGAGCACTGTGATGCAGGATTAAGGCTTGAAGCATAAATGCAGCCACTTCAGAAGCCTGTGCCAAAGTCACGCAGGTTGTTCCAGCGTAACGTGTCAAGTGGTCGACAGCTGTCACTATCCATCGATGACCAGTGGGAGTCGTGGGAAGAGGACCATACAGATCAATGCCAACGACTTCGAATGGTGTCGACGGACGCGGAAGTGGTTGCAGCACTCCACTTTGAGCTGATGTCGGGAGCTTTCGGCGCTGACAAAGGCTGCAGGAAGCGACATACTTCGCTACACCGGAGGCTAGGCCAGGCCAATAGAAGCAACCCTTAAAAGTGTACTGACACGAATTTAAAAATTTTAAAATACTGGTGTCAAGAAACCTAAAACGAATATTGTGGTGCCTGGGAATGCATCGAATACATATTAATTACCGCTACCTTAAAAAGACATTTTCGGTTTTGATATCGAGGGAGCGGCTTCTCAGTGACGTTTCATAGCAGTGTGACGTCACACGGATACAGAAACTCGCGACGTACTAGCGGCAAATCTGTCATCTGCTCGTGGTGCACATAAACAACGATGAGTGAAATGTCGTCCAGTGGCCCTGACAGTGATTTCTGCGATTTAGGCTGCATGCAGGACACTGAGCTCGCAAACTCGGGGGCACTGTGTTGACTCGTCGGGATAATGTCCATTGCAGTGAGGCTGGCTTGCAGATGCTCAGCGACGAAAACTTCAAAGTCAAATTAAAATATTTTATACATGTTATCTGACTCCGGTGTGTGGAGAGCGTTGACACTGCATACCAAGGAAACGAAAAATGTCCCTTTTGCAATGACTCAAAATCGTGTCAGTACTCCTTTAACGCAGTCGTACGTTTTCTAGAAACCAAGGTGACCAGCAGTTATGTCGTCGTGATAGGCCTCAAGAATATGAGCTCGAAGAGAGCAAGGCAGAACGGGCACCCAGCGTTGATCGTCTGGGTGATAGATATGACGGTAAAGGACGCGGTTATCGAGCTTGAACTGCGTCAGCTGTCGACGAAGGCGGGCATTAGGCGGCCGTGAATTTCCCTGAAGGCGGTCTATGATGATGCGTTGACAGTAAGGTTCAGCCAGTCGATGAGATATGATTCAGCCATGGTCGTCAGGAAAGATCTCGTCAAGAGAGGCAAAGGACGAGACATACGTGGAAGGACCGTCCGAGCGTTCATCGCTGAGATTAGTAGCGGAACAAGTGTATGGTGCCGTAGGAAGTGGGCAGCGAGAAAGCGCATCTGCGTCCTGGTGATTTTTACCAGACTTGTAGATAATAGTGAAGTCGTATTCTTGCAGACCTATATTCCAGCGACCAAGGCATCCTGAGAACTTGAGTATGGAAAGCCACCATAAGGCATGGTGGTCTTTAAAGATGATAAAATGACGGCCATGTAGATAAGGCTGAAACTTCTGCACCGACCAAACGACAGCTAGACACTCCTGCTCAGTGATGGTGCAATTCGCATCGGTCAGTACGCGGCTTGTATGCGCGACGACCCTCTCATGTGATGACTCATCTCGCTGCAGGAGAATACCACCAATGCCGTGGCCACTAGCGTCAGTATGCAGGAGTGTGGGTGCTGTTTCATCAAAATGGCGAATGTGGTTCGCCATTTTGGTTCGCCAACTGGTTTGGATGTGAGGGCATTTTTCAGATGGCTAAATGCCGATTCGCATTCGGGAGACCAGTGAAAGGGAGTACCAGAACCGAGTAATTTGTGCTATTGAGGCAAAGGTTTGTATGAATCGGCGGAAGTAGGAAGCGAGGCCAAGGAAACTGCGTAAATCTTTGCTCCTTTCGGGACGAGGGAAGTGAAGAAACGCCAAAACCTTATCGGGATCAGGACGAATGCCACCCTTAATCACAATGGGGCCTAATACCTTGATTGTGTTGCTGGCAAAATGACACATTTTCGTGTTCAGCTAAAGGCCAGGGTTAGCAAGACATGTCAGCACTTCCTCCTAACGTTGTAGGTGTTGAGAAACGGTTGACGAGAAAACAATATCGTCTAAATAGCACAAAGTCTTCCACATCAGGCCACGCAGAACGGTGTCACTCATGCGCTTGAATGTTGCGGGAGCATTGCAGAGGCCGAAGGGCATTACATTGAACTCGTAAAGCTCATCTGGTGTCAAAAACGGAGTTTTTTCTTTATCGTCCTCAAGCATCAGTATCTGCCAGTATCCCGAACGTGGATTGAGACCCAAGAAGTACTCGGCCCCCTGTAGCGAATCCAAGGCACCGTCTATACGTGGCATAGGGTATACATCTTTGTGCATGATCTTGTTTAGCAATCTACGCAGAACCACACAGAACCATCTTTCTTCCACACTAGGACGACGGAAGATGACCAAGGACTAGCAGAGGGGCGTATTATCTTCTGTCGCAACATGTCAAAGTTTTCTTCGATGACCTTCCGCTCGGCTAGAGATATGATCGACGATGAACAATGGACCAACCATCAGTCTCAATCCGATGCGCGGTGACGCATGTCCGCCCTAATACAGGGGAATGCACGTCAAACTTGATGCTTGGTCAGCAAGGCGAGCAACTGTTGCGACAGCGAAGGGGTCAGGTCTGAGCTGATGGTAGCTTCAAGGGCGGAGATGGATACAGAACGTCCAACAGAGTATCTTCAGGAGAAGCCGCTTGAAGAGGAACAACAGAAAGAGGCTCTGATATAACGATGCAAGCAAACGTTATGCCCTTAGGAATCAGAATTTTTTCGAACGTCGGGTTTGTTGCGCAAACGAATGCGCAGCCATCGTCGAAACGGACCAGCCCTGATGCAAAGGCTATCCTCTGGTGAGACAGCGTGCAGATGGTTGTACATCACCGTGGTCAATGGCATCAGACGTGATGGCAACAATTTGCTGACTGCGTGGAGGTAGCTCGGTGTCTTCTGCAGCAAGAAACTGAAGTGGTGTGTCATGTGCATGAAGCGAATAGGCGGTATCAGTCATGTGGAGAATACGTTGCCAGCAGCAGATGGTAGCATACTTCGTTGACAAAAAAGCCCATCCTAATATGAGCTGCTGGGCACACGCAAACTAAGCACTGCGAATTGTACATAATGCAGAAATCCATCAATATTGACATGAACAGTGCACATCGCGGAAGGTCAAATGGCGTCCCCTTGAGCAGTGAGCAGCATAGGTCCATTTCCGGAGACGTGAATGCATACCACGGTGGATAACTGACAAACTAGCACCGGTGTCTATTAATGCTTCCACTTGTATGCCTTCTACCAAAACAGAAATCATATTATGGGGACGCACTGGAGGAATTTATCTCATTTTGCTAGATGCAGCTTGTCCTCCAAAAGCTGCATAATTTAGTTTCCTGGGCGACGGTCAGCGAAGTGAGACGCTGGTCGAAGTGGTGACGTAGAGCGATGAAGGGGTGACGGCGAGCAGCGCCTCGCAGGACGGTAGCTAGGAGCCGTCTTGGACGTTACAGGTGGAGAAGGAGAGCAGCCGGGAAGCGTAGCATAAGGATGGTGCTAGAAAGTGGACCCAGTGGAAAAGTCGTCCGGTTTGTAAGTGTCAAAACCGCGACACTCATCTTGCTGACGCTTGCGACAGAAACATGCAATGTGTCCACGATATCCACAGTAGTAGCAGGTAGGTTGCATCGGGCGCCATGGTGGATAGTAAGGCTGGTTCTGTGCACTGGGAGATATTGAAGCCAGGTGGGCTGGCGTCGGCTTCGGTGGAATCGATGGAACAACGGCTGGGGTAACTGCAGCGACTTGGGCGTATGTTGGTTGTGGCCTAGGGACGAGAGGGTCTGTATACACAGCACCAGGCATAGCCGCCAACTCCTCCTTAACGACGTCACGCAAATTGGTACTGGAGGCAGGAGAAGGGACCGAACCTGTTGAAAAACTGAGCAACTTCAGTTCTTCTCGTATGATGGCACGGACCATCGCGTGCAACGAGGGATCGGCAGTAGAGTTGTTATGAGGGGTGTCCAGCTGCAACCGTGCGGATTCAAGCTCGTCCAGGCGCAGGCACGTAGCTACAATATCAGCGACGGTAGTCGGGTCCTTTATGGCCACAGCACTGAAGGCAACAGTCCCCATGCCTTTCAAGAGATGACGCACTTTGTCTGACTCTGCCATGGAGGCAGTGACGCGTCAACAAAGAGAGAGGACATCCTCTATATACGAGGTATAAGACTCGCCGAGTTCTTGTTTGCGAGTGTCAAGTGTCCTCTTCGCGAGGGCGGATTGAACTGCCGAAGTACCAAACACTTGTCGAAGGTGTTTTTTGAAAGTGCTCCAGTCGGGAAAGTCAATCTGGTGGTTGAAAAACCAAGTCTTTGCCACGCCTGTGAGGTAGGAGACGTGGCGGAGCCTGTGCAGATTGTCCCAATGGTTCGCAGCATTCACTATGTCGTACTGGTCGAGCGAATCCTCCACATCTTCATTGCTAAGTCCAGCAAATAGATGGGGATCGCGATGGGGCCCGCTGACGATCCAAGATGGAGGAGCTGCGGCAGTCGTGGCGGAGGAGGTAGACCTGAGGATTCGTGCTGCGTCATGCTGGTGGACAAGTGGCACAAACGGCGACCTGAACGAAGCTCCAGGAGGTAAAGCAGGAAAGCAGAAGACAGGGAACCGATGAGCACCCTCCACCACTTGTGACGTAGTAGTTCACACGCCTTTAATGTGCGTTCAAGGCTTGGTGAACCGATCTCATCGGAGGCACCGAACACTCTGTCCCCACAAGTTAAGACGACGAGGAACACCATATGATGATGATAATGTACAGATGATGAAGTGCCTGATAAATGCCCACAATGGATAGAAGTTTACCTAGAGTATGAAGGCAAGAAATTAAAGGTTGAATCTCTGTTAGTTCCCATGGCCCACTTTGACTTTATCTTTCAAGGCCCAACATGACACGGATGAAGGTTAATATCCTCTGGAACGACGTGGTCACGGCTGGAAGAGAGTGCGGTAAACTTCATATCGCCCATAGGACTGATCGTAAGCTACCTTCCAGAGAAGATACACAATTGATGTTTCCAGAGCTTCTGTGCAGTGGTCCATACCCAGAAGCCACAATGGCGTTTGAGGTACCCTTCTTATTACGTGACAGCACTACTGTCAAGAGAAAGCCATATAGCCTCAGTCATGACAAGAAAGTCTGGTTGAAGCAGGAACTCCAAGGGATGCTGTACGCAGGAATCATCAGGCCTTCAACTTTATCCTTTGCTTTGCCCATTACAAGTGCCCCAAAAGGAGATGGGTCATTTCGATTATGCACGGATCACAGACTAATAAATAAACAGACCGATCTATTCCCATACCTATTGCCAAGAATTGATGAAATCTGTCGTGCTGCCGAGGGGTTGGAGGAAGACCGAGAGACGTCAGGTTTCAAACGAGAGAACGAACAATACGTTTATTCTTCCATCACCATGTCGTGTTGCCGAGGGGTTGGAGGAAGACCATGAGACGTCAGGTTTCAAACAAGAGAACGAACAACACGTTTATTCTTCCGCCATGTTTTCTCCTCTGCCCCCCGAAGCCCCTGTCGCCGTCCCAGCCTTCCTAGCGGCGGGATCCCAACAGGTATGTGGCGCCCTCTCTGGAGAGTGTCGAGAGTTCTCATGACACGACAAAATCATTGACGAGACTGGAGGATGTCAGCAGTTTTCCCACATTGACTTGTGTAAAGGATACTGGCAGGTGCCACTAAAAGAAGATGCTACAAAGTTTACCGCATTTGTCACTCTTCTTTATATCTACAAGTAGAACAGTCTACCCCTTGGATGGAAAAACTCTGGAGCATGGTTGCAGAAGATGACGAATAGAGTACTCAAGAAATTTATCGGAATAATTTTGTAATGTGTACGTGGATGACATCATTGTATACTCAAAAGCACGGGAAGATCACAGAGAACACCTCGAGAAAGTCCTTGAGGCACTTAGAACTGCTAGACTAAAAATCAACATAAAGGAGAGTCGTTTGCAGAAAACTTAGTCTTTCTGGGAAGAACTCTCGACAGCCGAACCAAGGGCCCTAAAGAGGAGAGCGTGCAGCATATCAAGAAGCTGACAAAGCCCTATGACATACATTCTTTACAAGTGTTTCTTGGACTCGCAGGTCACTTCCGTGCGTTCATAGAAGACTATGCAAGAAAAACAAAACTTGGGGGGCCCTTAAGCTTCGCTTTTAAGAGTTGAACGCGATAGCGAAATCACACATGCACACAGACACACATGCGCACGCGATGTATCTATAGTAATGGTACAGGTTTTCAATCTAAAGCACTTCCCTGTGCAAGAGTCGAGACATATTTCTCACAATGCCTCACAGAGGGCAGCATATTATCTAACGTTTGCTGTTTGATTGATCAACGCCTCCTCTAGAAAGCAGGTGTTGGCTTGATATGTTTTCCACTAGACGGACATAGTTGTCCATTTTTGGAGCCGTTTGAAAGTTCGTGTGTGTTTTTAGCAGCGATGGCTGCACTATCCCGGCTTTTTTCGAAGCATGATGTCGCGCAAAAAACGTAGTTTGATGGCCTCGCCAATGCGCCTACAAATCGCCGAATGGGCTCATTTTTGTCATGACACCTGCCGAACAAAATGCGTTGAGACTCCTTCCACTACATGGCATTTATGTAGTGTTTTTTTCTGAAGCAGTTGCAAATAACATGGTGGCTTTGTGGTAGGACATCTGCTTGCCACACAAACGGCCCGGGTTCGATCCTCAATGGAACCGAATATTTTTATAGTTTATTTTATTTGCATCTTTCTCGATTTTTCAGTCACGGACGATTTTTCGCTCACAACCAATGACGCCGTCACCGACACCGGAATTTCTGCGACACGAGCTCTCTAATGCTATCGCGTTAAAATGTTTGACCGCACTGGCCCTGAAAGGAATTCCATTCGTCTGGTCCGACGAATGCAAGAACAGCTACCTGGAACTTGTCAGAGCCATCTCATCCGGCCGGGTACTGACACTGCCTGAATTTGATTTACTGTTCGAGCCATACACAGACGCATCTCATCATGCTGCAGGGGCCTTCCTTTATCAACGTGACGAAGGCAAGCAACCAGAAAGAGAGCTGAAGGTCATCGGCTACTATCCTTGTACATTCACAAAAACCCAGGAAACCTACACGACAACAGAAAAGGAAGCTTTAGCCGTCATAATGGCACTCAGGTACTTCAGAAGTTACCTGGAAGGTAAACATTTCAACCTGTTCACCAATGACCAGGCGTTGACATCTATTGCAACTTGCACAGCCAAAGGGCTGAATAGCTTGATGTGTGAGAGAAATTCAGCTATTCAGTTTTCATATAATGCATAGACCAGGCCAGAAGCACCAGGACGTTGACGCACTAACCCGCCTTCACGTGCTGCTAGAAATTCCTGAAGAAAGCATTAAGTCGTTGAAGCTTTGGGAGGGTGTGCAAGACATGGAGTTGCGCAATGGGAAGATGTGTGTCCCCGAAACAAGTCCTGAGATTATATCACAGCAGTCCACATTCAGGAGGACACGATGGATTCTCAAAGACCTACCACAAGCTCACCCAGAGATTTGCAAGAAAAAACACGAAAGCAGATATATTGCCAATTATGTCAAGGCGTGTCATGTGCGTTACATAGAATGGTCATGCCAGAATAGTACTCAAATATCCCATTCGAAGTAGTTCACCTTGATTTCACTGAAGTTAAGAAAAGTGAAGGCGTCAAAAGAACCCAAGCTTTCTTGGTCGCCGTGGATGAGTTCACCCATTTCACGGCCGCAGACACCAACTGTGTCATAGCACTGTTAGAAAGCGACATCTTTAATAACAACAAGATCATTGTTGCATACAATCGACCAGCGTTTAGAAGTCAAAAATTGTGCAACAGACCTTTTTCAAGCACATGAGCGCCACCAACGGGCGCGCAAGTGCTCATGGGAAAAGTGTGTATGCCACAGCAGTCACCGCACCCAGCATGGAGGCCTCACGCTTTAGCTCACCGCTTATGCTGTGCCAGCACTTGTCAGATCAAGTGAATGCGACGAGATGTAACATATTACTGCGTAAATCAGTCGTGAACTACTTCTGTGTTTAACTACAACGACCTCTCTACTTAGGCAGAAATTTTTTTTGGGGGGGGGGGGCACCTTCTTGACTTGAAGTGGGGGCCCGGCAGGCGGATGCGGTCAAGTGTCATTTTAGGCTCTGTATGCCATAGCAAAAAAAATTGGGGGGGGGGGGGGGGGCACGCACCCGGTGTGCACCCCCCCCCCCTCATGGCTACGCCACTGCCTCTCTACAATTTCCATCTGTCTAGTGTTCCCGCGTGCCAATGTCACCCCCTGAGCGGTTCCGAAGCATCATTATTATTGTTTTTTCTTTGGCGCCAGCATGCCCCACAACATAATTTGAACAGAAAGATACAATTCGGTTTCCTAAGACGAATTCCGCGAGCGGTCATTAGGTCAGGCTCTAATATTTAAAGATTGCGCGAGACAGGATGCACTTAGCAAAGTAAGATGCATTGATTAGACAGCGTGCGCGCCGCTCGTACCGCAGGTAACAAAATATACGCTTTTATCACCATTCATTGACACTTACGGCAAATGTTATATTTTACAAACGCCGGTTGTGTTTTCGCATGTTGCCTCACATGTGACCACACTGTGGATATGTATAGTCGCGCTCGGGACCAATACGAAATTACCTTTTCAAGGCCATACTGACTAAGTGCAGTCGGCAAGCGCAAGAGTGCTAATAAATGCTCAAGCGAAAAACTGTCTCTGGCAATACAATGCGCCTCGCTGATATCAGTACATTACAAGTAATCGTTCAATAAACGTGAATTCGGTTAGATGGCCGAAATCTACATCTTTAACTTACATGTACATCTTTTAGATGCAGGTTATCCACGCTGCAGTGGCCACTGTCGGTGAACTTTTAAAGAAGTCGGTTTTGTGAAGTCCGAGCATGATTGCAAAAATTCGATAAGAAAAAAAAATTTCGGCAGATCCCACGTACCATGGGAATCGATGTTATGCGACGCATGCACAAGATGATGACTGTGGCGTAATTTTTCACATTGAGCGAAACGTTACGGAATGACCCCAGAGAAATGCGGAAGTGGTATACACACACTCATATGTTCAAGAGTCGCATATGTATTATATAGCCAGTTGTTTACAGTTGCGTAACGATCCTGCACTGCTAGTCAGCGGTAGTTACATTGTGACGCACCACAGATGCAATCCGAGAACTCTGCGCGTGCGCGGAAGCGGGGGCGGCAGTGTTGAGGCCGTAGATGGCCCCAGTTGCGATAAGAGATGTGGCGCCGCTCGGCGTTGGTTTTGAAGCTTATACTTGTCCGTTATGACTGAGAACGCACGTATGTTTCACGAACCTTTGTGTATGTGTAAAACGGGTTCTTGACAGTTCTTCAACAAGGTCTTCATCCCTGTGATCAGTGAGCACCAACAGCTCGACCGGACTTATTAATCTGATCCGTTCATGATCGCGGCTATGAGGTGTCTAAGTGTAGTGAAGTGCGAGGTATAGTGCAGCTGGTGGAAATCCTGGATGCCTCTTACAATAAAATGATTTATGACGCCTGCTGTCGTGGACATGGCAGAGAGATCTTTTGATGCCCTGTCGACATCCAAGCCGCCTTTCACGCAGTATAACGACCTAGTGTTGTTGGGTCTTGATAAATCAATGATTAAGTCCCTGGTAATGATGAGAGGCCTGGTTCTCTCAGCAGATTTATTGTAGGAAGCACTGACCCCGGTTTCTGCGTAATTCACGTGGCCCACGTTGCGGACCACGTGGACGAGTGGATGGTAGTTGAGCGTCTTCCAGGGGTGTTCTGTCTTCAGCTTCCTCACCTTCGTTGCGTCCGCCGCGGTGGTGTAGCGGTTACAGTGCTAGGCTGCTGACCCGAAGGTCGCGGGTTCTATCCTGGCCGCAGTGGTCGCATTTCGATGGAGGCAAAATGCTAGATGCCCGTGTACTGTGCGATCTCGGTAGACCTTAAAGAATACCCGATGGTCAAAATTTCCGGAGCCCTTCGGTACGGCGTCTGCCATAATCATATTGTGGTTTTGGGACATAAAACCCCAACACTTATTATTATTATCACTTTCATTGCGTGTCAATGTGTGTGTTCGCGGTTACTGTGTTGGCTGAGACTCTGTATCACCTTTGACACATACTCACATAACATGAACGCTGGTATACGGGCATGTGCCACACATGACTGAGAGAAAGGGTTTGATGACCTACGCGACAGGTATTTTGCGTTATTCATGTCATGACCAGTGCATCGTGTTCGTCATACACTGATCCCCCGCTATGCCAATTTTGGTATATTACAAGTTATGGAGACAACCAGGAGAGCGCCCAGACGTAGGCGGCTAGATAGATAGATACGTAGATAGAAACGGCCAAAGTGCCTGAGGTCCGCTAAGAAATGCTTCGCATTTAAAAACGTGTCGTAAAAGCATTCCTTAGATTCATTGGGTATGTCACAGGCTAGGTAAGATTTGTGCCGCTGTACAGAGAAAGAATGAGCACGTAATAGACAAGATGCGGACCGACATTTGTTTCGTAAAACACACCAACAAATTCACTGATTGCCGTACAGGTGTGGTGTATAAGGTTCCTTTTAGATGCGGCCGCTTCCACGTAGGACAGACGGGCCACTGTGTTAGAGATTATTGGAACATAAGAGATCGCTAACCGGAGGCTCACCTCCTAATCTTTCTTTACCATGCCGAGAATGTAACTGCACGTCGAAGTTGGATGCATCCGCAGTTTTGTACCGGCGTAGGAATGAAGAAACGCGTTGATTGATGCATGGCATATGGATAGCAGTGATAGTGCATGCGTGAATTAATCGTCGATTAACTTGCATAAGAAGAAATCAAATGCCTTAACAGTTATCTGTCATGTAGACCCCCACGCGTGCCGGATTGATAGGTTCGCCTATTGCACGGGCATGCACAAATAAGTTTTCTTTTTTTTTTTCGGCGTTGTTGCGCCTTTGCAGTTGTTAGTCGGCGTCTGTGGTGTCTTGGCTTCTTCCTTGTGTCCGTGTTTGCATGCCCTGTCTTTTAGAATGAATTCGGTGTTCCAGCTCATATTCAATACATCTTGATGAGATCGGCACGCGATAATACACATGCTGCTTAACTGCTACATCCGATGCATATCCGCTCGGTAATACCGACACTGCACTGTGTTAATCCTTTCGCATTTCATGGGTAGAGATACATGCAGATGCGTCTGGATGTGTGCAGTATTTACGGCGCAGGAATAGTCAAGAAGCGGCGACGTGTTCTTTTCGTTTCATGGTCCCACTGAAATCACGGCGCCAACGAGCAGCAGGCGAGCGAACAGCTGGCTTGCTCGGCATACGCGCTTTTTCCATAGTGCTCCGCGCGCCCGCAGGGCACTCTATTGGGCCCAAGGAGGTTTACAAAAACTTCTGGAGTGGAGGTCCCCAATACGCGCCCTCGCGAGCGGGTGAAGCCTGGGAAACCGTTGGCAGCCATCTTGCTCCAGGCAAGAGGCAGCGCAGCTTGCGCACGGGCAGCGTAATCGTGAGCTTCCGTGGGGGCGTTTCAGCATGAGAACGGGACAGTTAGTGTCACTTATTTGGCCGATTTTTTTTTTGTCCTGCAAGATTGAAGCAGGCAGTTTTTTACACCATAGTTCATGGGCTGAAGCGAACCTGATAACACGCAGAATTTGCTTCCAGCATTGCCGAAGTAAAGCACATGGTAGACTTAATAAGTGGTACATAAAATTTTATTCAGCCCTGGCTTTTATACAATTTCAAAAGAAAAAAGAAACATATACAATGTGGTTTATACGTGAATCGATAAAGCAACAAGTTACACAATAACTTCAAAATGCATCATAATGCCGACAGTCACGAAACTAACCGTATGAAACACGCGCCCTTAAAAACTAAACACAGCAAAAGAAAAGATACGAAAGCAGATTAATTGATTAGCTTGCTGCAGCTCTTGTTTACGCTCGTTTACAAATTTTAAAAAATATCAGTCCTTGTCAGCCGCGTTCTTACTGCTATCTGGGAGTTTTAAATGCGGAGCATTTCTTAGCGAACCTTTGGCACATTCAGCGTTCCTGCCTGCCTGCCTGCTTGCCTGCCTGCCTGCCTGCCTGCCTGCCTGCCTGCCTGCCTGCCTGCCTGCCTGCCTGCCTGCCCGCCTGCCTGCCCTGCCCCGCCCCGCCCCGCCCTGCCCCGCCCTGCCCCGCCCTGCCCCGCCCTGCCCCGCCCTGCCCGCCCGCAGCTGACAGGACGGACGGACGGACGGATGTCCACCCGTCCGTCTGTCTGTCTGTCTAATCTATCTATCTAGCCGCCTACGTCTGCGTGCTCTCATGATCGCCTCCTTAACTTTGTGTAGACCGAAATCGGCATGAGAGGGTAAGAGGATTTGGCGAATATGACTGTCCGGTCCATGACATGAATAACGGAAAAGAATAACGGAAAAATCCCGTCGTGTACGTCGTCAAACCCTTTCCTCCAGACACGTGTGGCACATAGCCGTTTACCACGGGCCGCGGTGTACGGTTATGCGCCACAGGTGATTGACAGTTTATATCTACCCAGGAAGGGCAAGGACAGACATTAGTAACTTAAATGCGAGAGCGTTAAGAAAAACCGACATCGGCAGCGTTGACCCGACAAATGTAAGGAATAAAAATCAGGATCCGAGCAGGAATCGAACCTAAGCATTCTGCATGGCAGTCGGGTATTTACCACAGAGCCACACCAGGTCTTGAAGCTGATTTGGAAAAACAGCCTATGCAGGCGTAATGTCAGTGCAATGACAATTGTAGTTGCAGTGCTGGCTATCTAATTTTATAACAAAGCAATAAACTTTATATATTTACTCCTATCATTCCGGCGTCAATTGTGGTTCCAGTGTTGACTGCACTTTTATAGCAGTCTAATAAACATTACATTTGTATTCCTATGATTCAGCAAGCTATATTTAAGCGTTACTAGACCTCGGAGGAAAACGCTAACAAAAGTTACATATGATATTCACATTGTTGTATCGTAAAGTAGACTTCGTTTCAATAATACTGACATCTGTGGTCTAACATGAGTTCTGACGTTACGTCAGACTTACGTAAGTTACCCTTTAGACGCCAGTGTAGTCGACGTTCCTGGTAAGCTCATGATGTGCACACAACTAGTACTACACTTACAAAAACACGTCGATCTACATCCTAACGCTTGGCTCAAAGCCAAAAAATGCAACCTAGAGAATTACTGGCCGGATGCTTCGCCTGAAACCGATTCCCACAAGGCGTGAGACATGCCGAATTTTTTCACCTGATAATGCAAAAATTAAGGGCATCATGTGGTTAAATTTTCTGGAATAACCTCTTCAGCGATTATTTCTGACACTATCAAATAAACAGAATGCTGGATCAATAAAATTGTACTTGTAATGAAATAACACTATAAACACATCTATGTGGCTATCAGCAGACGTGGTAGACAAATGCCGCAACGTGCAACAGTGCCTCAATGCTAACATCTTGACAAGGTACATCTCAATGCTAAAGAGTCACACTGTCCCTAATGCATTCCCCTAAGACACCTCCAAGGCGAAAGCCAGGTTCTTTTTCCTCTCAATCAATTGTACTGCTGGGTGCAACATGACGTCACTCAGCTAGCCTCAAAAAGCCTTCGAAACTCCCTTCTCTCTTTCTGAGGCCTCTCTGTGCTGTAGCAAGAACATTCTCAGTGCTTCCAGATCATCCTTTGCGCATGCGCCAGGTTGCCTGGAAGATCCGCTTCAAGTCAAGCTTCCGCCAAGGTGTCCAAAAGTTTGTTCAACGGGGGACTACATAATTTAACAAACTTTGTTCCCCTTTTACAGCGAAGATGTACATATTACTGATGTATACATTACTGATGTATACATTACTGATGTATACATTGATGCTATACAGCGAAGCTGTATATATCGATGCCCACTAGCCCAAACATGCCCATTGCCGAGTTGTATAGAGCTACGACATTCCGTTCGAACGCCAAAAACCCCCTGGTGCCCTCTAGGGAGCAGTGCAAACAAAAGCTCACAGGGTCCCTTATGCATTCGCCTAAGACGCATTGAAGGCAAAAGCCACCTTCTTCTTTTTCTTCCCACTCGTTGTACTGATCCTCCGCCACGGCCCCTCTGAAAGCTTTCTGCACCTAACGTGGTTTTGCACCGCCTCCAGGATCGAAGGCATTGCAGGCTTTCTGCATCTTGCCTGGTTTTTTTTTTGCACTGCCTCCATGATCGGCGCACCAATCCAGAAACAGTGCAAAGCGACTATGTCATGTCATAACGTCATCATGTGACGTCACAGTGTCTAACGTCATGATGACGTCACAAGTTTGAGCGATCTATGACGTCATGACGACATCATCACATGATAATTTTTTGCATCACTCCTGTTGACGCCACCGACGGTCAGTTTTCGAGTTTCATGAGGCATCTAACGCTTTCACATTAATATTGCGTATTGAACGTTGCTGGCCTGGTCGTTAACAACCTGGCCTTGCATAACAAACTGGCCTCCACCGTGGCAACCACTGTGCCGCGCGCTAAACTGCTTCGCTGGTCATCCACCTTACAGAATGAAATGGCTCCTCAATTTTTTTTTTTATTGTGATAGCAATTATACGGACACTACTGGCGGTTTTTTGCCGTCGCCGTCACGTTCCATATAAATTCTAAATTGACAACATCAACCCGCACATTGTATGTTCTATCCACGAGTAAAAGATCGCGAGTGCTGGCAACGAACGCAGCTGAAGCGGAGATGAAACGAGCCGGTGGTCTCCGTCGCACAGTGGGTGTGTGGCATGCCGTGTCGACGGAAGGACGCATCCCAACATAAAACATAACGAGTGTTTATTAGCGCAGTAGCAGCAGCAGGGCAAGCATAGCGACGCTGCGCACAGCCGGGTAGCGAAAGAATGGTAACTTCTTAGCTTGGCAGCTTGGGTTTATAGCCACCGTCAGTGACGTGAGCCTCCGGTGACCCTGCGGTGGCACTGTCCCTTATCGGAGGCGTGGTGCAGCATACAGCCGTGTCACGCCGGGCTAGCTAGTGACGAGGCGGACGTTGCGCCGGTTTGTGCGCAGTGTGTCGCCACAGGTGCATGCGATAACATCATTCCGCGTGCGAGGCCTGCCGTCGATTGCTCATCAAACAGAGGAAATTCCCCGCCCGTCTTTCGTAAGGAGCATGAAGGTATGCCAGAAGACGGGAGGAGGGTGGGGGTGGGGGGGGGGGGGCCTGCGTCACTTGAAGGTCACTGGTGCGTGCACTATCTCAAGGCATCAGGAGAGTACTCGTAAACTTGCTATGCTCTCAACGCTTACTTCGCTGACAGCACGCAAACCGCTTCAATCCCTGCAGCGGACGTATTCTCTAAACCAGCGTTTTGTTGAGTTACACGAGATCGGATCCAAGAGTTAGCTGCTAGCCTTACTTCGTATAACAATACAATTTGTCGGTATCGCATTCATTGGTTCGCCCTTAAGCGAAACTGTGTTTGTTTTACCGTCAGCTATTGACCCTGGAAAGCGACGGGCGGACGTGTAACAAGGCGTAGCAGCTTCACAGTGGGCCTTCCAATGCCAGGGCCGTCAGCAACGGGCCTGCTACTGACAGCTGCGCATATTGAAACCAAATTGGGGCGTCTCCATCCAGGAGGCATTCTATTATTATTGAGATGACATTTTTAAAACCAGTAAGCAAAAACTTCGAATTGAGACGTACCCTAGCACTCACAAGCTCGAAAGGGTAGAGCCTCTATGGGGTAATTACCGCAAGAGCGATTACAAACGCGGATGTGCTGGAGGAAAGAATTACGAAAAAGCTCTTCTGAATGACAATCCATCGATAAAATATATTTTTCATTAAACAAAGGTGATGATAAGATATTAGCGGCACGCGTGTAGTTATTAATGAACATTGCTTTAATTACGTGCCGTGCAACGCTTGAAACGCGCAATCAGCAGCGTTTCTAGAACCGACAACGTCCGCAGGTGAATCACCGCCACACTTTCTCGCTACCGATTGAACTAGACGTCATGAGCCTCTGCAGAGAGCGCGTTTTGCCGTCGAGCAGACCTGCACAACAGGAGCTGCGTCGGCAATAAGCATGGCGCCATGGCTTACTCG
Source organism: Rhipicephalus sanguineus (assembly GCF_013339695.2). Classification (NCBI taxonomy): domain Eukaryota; kingdom Metazoa; phylum Arthropoda; class Arachnida; order Ixodida; family Ixodidae; genus Rhipicephalus; species Rhipicephalus sanguineus. Next base: position 199,015,253 of record NC_051180.1, read on the forward strand.
GGGCAAACGCGCGGGCTATTCAGCTGATTGATTCTTGGTCAGTGGTTGCAAATTTGGTACCCACAAGATCAAGCTGCACATGTTTTGACGCGCCCGCAGTGCGAATGCCAGTGAGAGATGCCCCAAAACCCGAGGCTCTGGCGCAGTGTGGCGCAATTTCTGTCGATATTATCAGGATGGCACAGTAAACCTAATTTGGCGCACCAGCGGAATCACTGAAAATATCAGTGTTGCCTAAATATTTCTTTCCTTTAGGTGTCACTTTGATAACTGAAGGGAAATGCATTTCTTAAATAGAGACCAAGGTAAATGCATTGATTATGATAGCTACTTCATGTAGTACATGCTTATTAAGTCATTAGAACCAACACAGCCATAACAACAGAGTCCTACAGTCTGTTGTGTCAACTTAAGCCTGAATGAGCTGCTGTCGGCCAGTGAGTGGGCTTGATAGCAGACACTAGTACCTGAGAGCCCTTGAAGGGGTTTTCCGTCTGTTGTGAAAAGGAGTGCTTCGCTCTCGGAGTCCCATCGTAGGTGGACTTCTTTACCACACCACTTGTTTGGAATGTCGATGACAATCTGTTGAAAGAAATCACAATACTGACAAAAATTGGCATGAAACACAACACTCGTTTTTTTTTTTTTCACCTCTAGCGCGAGTGGACATGTTCAAGGTTTCCAATCGCTTTTATTTTGAGTAAATGCAAGACTCTGACATTTATCATTTGGTGATGCATACACACATGAAATTAGCATCACAAGCCTCTTGAAGCCCCTAAACATTATGTAGAGTTCACCAGCGCGGCAGTCTGGGCATGTTGTAAACCAACTTTAATGAAGGTAAAAGTGCAAGGAAAACACAGACATGGCTGCAAAAAGAACCATGAAAACAAGTGTGTAGACCATGCTATGCTGAGTGCGTAGTCTACTGCTTACAGTTGTGGCAACGGTTAGGCAAACTAGCCATTACGTTAACAATCACTTGCAACAGCAATGCAAAAAACATAGCTGGTGGTCTTTTCTTGTGGAGCATTTTTAAGTGGTACGGCTCTGTTACTTTGTTTGAAACTTGCAGAGCTGCTGGCTAAAATAGAGACCAGCTCTCGAGGGAGATCATCAAAGGAGAATTGGAATTGAAAAGATGGGTGAAACATGCATAACCATGCTGCGTATTGTGCTCACAAAAAAAGAACGCAATTTTCTGGGTGTGACAATGTAATACATTGTTGTCATGCGATCCCTTGGGATTTCTGTGCACTGATGTGCTCAGATTAGGTGATGTTACAAGTAGCATCAAGATCACAAAAACAAATTGTTAAAAGTAGCGCCTGTGTGTTTTTCATTGCGTTACTTTAGTGTCTTTATAGCTGGTCTTCCTTTTCTTTACCAGTGATGCTACCGAGGACTTCTGATTTGGAGCAATTTTTGGAGCAGCAAAATTTACGTTTTGGAGCACTTTGGAGCAGCAAAATTTTCATCTTGGAGCACTTTGTAGCAGATAATTTTGCATCTGGGAGCACTTTGGAGCAGCGAATTTTACATCCTGGAGTGCAATACAGAAGCATATTGCATTAACATTCAAGCACCTAAGTATTATTATGGGGCTCTTATGAAGGCTAGAAATATTTCGATTCATTGCAAATCTCATGGAAAGAATCAACTCAGGAGCATAGGCGTGCGCACAGGGGGGCAGGGGGGGGGGGGGCGCCCCCCCCCTATCACCTAAGAGGGGGGGTGCAAAATCTGCCCCGTACATTGACCCTTGCGATAGCAATTATATGGACACTCTGGGCGGATTTTTGCCGTCACCGTTGCCGTAATTTTCCGTATAAAGTCCAAATTAATAACATCACCACGCGCATTCTAGCCGCGGGTAAAAGCTCGCGAGCGCTGGCGACAACGCGGCTGAAGCGGAGATTAAACTAGCCGGCCGTCTGTCTCCGCCGCACGGACAGCGCATGAGATAACATCTTCCCGCGTGCGGGCCTGCCGTCGATTGCTCATCAAACAGAGAGGAAACGCCCCGCCCGTCTTTCGTAAGAAGCATGAAGGGACGCCAGGGGAGCGGAAGGGGGGGGGGGTGGAGCGCATCGTTCGAAGGGCGCAGTCGCTTGCGCGCGCGCTATCTCGAGGCATCAGGAGACGGCTCGTAAACTTGCTGTGCTCTCAACGCTTACTTCGCGTTTAGAGAACTCGGAGCAAGAAAACGCTTCGGTTCTTGGATCCAAAAGTGTTAGCTGCTACTCTTACTTCGTTTCACAATACAATTTTTTGGTATCGCATTCATTGCTTCGCTCTGAAGCGAAACTGAGTTTTTTTAACCGTTAGCTATTGACCCCCGAAAGCGAGGGCGGACGTGTAGCATGGCGTAGCCGCTTCACTGTGGGCCGTAAGCGACGGGCCCGCTACTGACAGCTGCGCATTTGCGGCTGCTCCGACCAGGAGATATGATTTTACTAATGAGATGACATTTTTAAAAAAGCAAGCAAAAATTCGAATTGGAACCCTAGCACGTGAGCTCGAAAGGGCAGGGCCTAAATTTTAGGGGGTATTTACCGCAGAGTGATTACAAACTCGGACGCGTGCTGGCGGAAGGAATTACGAAAAAGCTGTTCTGGATGAAGATCCATGGATAAAATATATCTGAGGAAAAGTGTCAACGCGTTTCCACCGTTCGCGTGCTCTTCCATAAACGCGAAGCAAGGAAAATTCGATATTGTCCCATATAGTATCTACTGCGAGCGATCCCAGATTTCATTCCGCGATGTCCGGAAACAGAAGTGACAGACATTTTAGCGGCACTCATGTAGTTATTAATGAACATATTTTTGCTTTCCTTACGTGCCATGCGACGCTTGAAACGAGCTATCAGCAGCGTTTCTGGAACAGACGACGTCCGCCGATGAATCGCCGTCGCACTTTCTCGCTACCGATAGGCCTAGACGTCACGAGCCTCTGCGGAGAGCGCGTTTTGCTGTCGAGCCGACTTGCAGAACATAAGCTGCGTCGGCACCGTGCATGGCATCGTGGCTTACTCGGAACGCACGCGCGAGCGCTATTTATTCAGCGCAATAATTCTTGGTCCATGATTGCGACTTTATTGGCAGTCCCAAGATCGAGCTGCACATGTTCTGACGCGCCGGCGGTGCGATTGCCGGTGATAGACGCCCCCAAACCCGAGACTTTGGCGCAGTTTGGCGCAAATTTCCTCGATATTATCAGGATGGCGCAGTAAATACAATTTGGCGCACTTTGGCGCAGTTGGCGCAGGAGTGGAATCACTGCTTTACATCTTTATTACTTTGAGCTCCAGGATGCCAAAGCTGAAACTGGTCCATAGAGAGTCCCAAACTGCCCATTCCTTGATGCATCTTTTCCTAATTTGCATAAACGACTTACGATTGTACATGTCTCCCTACACTACATCTTTGTTGATTATGTTATCTCAGTGCAAACTGGCAACTTTTCCTCACTACTCTCCACCCTAATACATTCAAAGTCATTTCTTTCATTTGTAGTCATCACCCTCTTTGTTTCCTATCAGGAGTTCATAGAATCTTATAAATATTTAGGTGCAACCATGCCTAAGGACCTACGAGAATACGACTAATGTGACCTCATCAGCTGATGAAACACTGGTATTTCTGAAATGTCACAATCAATTCACTCCAACAAATGTAAACCTTACAGCCTTTAAAGCATTAATAAGAGCAATGTTTGAACTTAAGTCATGCATCCAGGGCTTGCACCAAGTTCATCTCATCAAGGCTCTTGTGCCATATCAAAGTTGCACCATTCCTATCACGACGTGCATATAATCTATCTTGTCCATAGGTCAGCAAACTCACTCAGACTCGGACTGAGCCTTGAGTCGGAGTCTGAACAAGTCCAGTTGAGGAAGCTTTGCGTGAGTCTGAGTCCGATCGAGTGAGCCCTAAGCACAAAATATATTCCTTAAGTGAGTCCGAGTGAGCCCCACGTCTTTTGCCTACCTATAATTTTGTCATTGTTGCACTGCCATACTATTTTTCTCTCACTATTTGAGAACCTAATCCACACATTGTAGTCACCCACACAAGCCTAATTGTTGAGACTGAAATTTCAGCCCTTCATATTCCAGTCACTGCCATCAAAATTTGTTCAAGGTGTGCCGCAAACTCTGGCAACACACCTTCTTCTATTTACTACTGACTCAATGCGTATTGCCCGCTTTTTGTTTTACTTGGATGTATTCGGGTTTGAACCGCAAGGACAGTTAGCAACGATCGACGCTGAACGTGCTGCAGTGTTCAAGAAGGGGAAAATAGACGACCACCCGTTTGTAGCATGAAGCCACAACCAAATCCATAAGAATTTCTGAGAAATAAAGCCTCTATGTTGCCGAAATATTCGTCCTGGTCCGGGGTTCGAACCTGGGACCAACACCTTTCCGTTCTGCGGAATCCCGCCACCTTGCGGGATTCCGCAGAACTGATCTGCACTGTTCAAGAAGCTTCTCGATTGTACTAGATCATTTCGTTAACATTGCGTGCAGGACGCGAATCGTCAAGATTATTCCAGAGCTTGCGTGACCACCAGTGATAAGGCTGGAAAGTTTGATGCGTGATGTATAAAAGCCAGCGCGTCCCAGCAATGATCAGTTTTTTGACGGCCGACGCTCTGCTCACCGCTATCAGTGTACAGTGTGTATATCTGTAGTTTGACTTTCAGTTTTCCGGCCACAAGTTCGGCCAAATAAAGTTTCATCTTGGACACACCGACTGCTGTCTTCGTCGACGTCACGACCCCGTGACAGTATTTACTTATTTACAGTGATACTACCGAGAACTTCTGATTTGGAGCAATTTTTGGAGCAGCAAAATTTTCATTTTGGAGCAAACTGAAGCAGCAAAAATTTCTAACCTGGGGCACTTTGGAGCAGGTAATTTTGCATCTGGGAGCACTCCGAAGCAGCTTATTTCACATCCTGGAGTACTCCGGACAAGCAAGTTGCATTTCGATTCAAGCACCTGAATAATTATTATGGGGCTTTTATGAATAGCTAGAAATATTACGATTCACTGCGAATCTCATGGAGAAAATCTACTCAGGAGCACTTCCTATTTCACCTGATAATGCAAAAATTAAGGGCGTCATGTGGTTAAATTTTCTGGAATAACCTCTTCAGCGATTATTTCTGACACTATCAAATAAACAGAATGCTGGATCAATAAAATTGTACTTGTAATGAAATAACACTATAAACACATCTATGTGGCTATCAGCAGACGTGGTAGACAAATGCCGCAACGTGCAACAGTGCCTCAATACTAACATCTTGACAAGGTACATCTCAATGCTAAAGAGTCACACTGTCCCTAATGCATTCCCCTAAGACACCTCCAAGGCGAAAGCCAGGTTCTTTTTCCTCTCAATCAATTGTACTGCTGGGTGCAACATGACGTCACTCAGCTAGCCTCAAAAAGCCTTCGAAACTCCCTTCTCTCTTTCTGAGGCCTCTCTGTGCTGTAGCAAGAACATTCTCAGTGCTTCCAGATCATCCTTTGCGCATGCGCCAGGTTGCCTGGAAGATCCGCTTCAAGTCAAGCTTCCGCCAAGGTGTCCAAAAGTTTGTTCAACGGGGGACTACATAATTTAACAAACTTTGTTCCCCTTTTACAGCGAAGATGTACATATTACTGATGTATACATTACTGATGTATACATTACTGATGTATACATTGATGCTATACAGCGAAGCTGTATATATCGATGCCCACTAGCCCAAACATGCCCATTGCCGAGTTGTATAGAGCTACGACATTCCGTTCGAACGCCAAAAACCCCCTGGTGCCCTCTAGGGAGCAGTGCAAACAAAAGCTCACAGGGTCCCTTATGCATTCGCCTAAGACGCATTGAAGGCAAAAGCCATCTTCTTCTTTTTCTTCCCACTCGTTGTACTGATCCTCCGCCACGGCCCCTCTGAAAGCTTTCTGCACCTAACGTGGTTTTGCACCGCCTCCAGGATCGAAGGCATTGCAGGCTTTCTGCACCTTGCCTGGTTTTTTGCACTGCCTCCATGATCGGCGCACCAATCCAGAAACAGTGCAAAGCGACTATGTCATGTCATAACGTCATCATGTGACGTCACCACACGATGTTTTTTTTTTTATTCGTATACCCTAAAGGCCCATTCGGGTATTACATAGGGGGTTTTAGACAGTTATATGAACAAAGTTGCAAATAAGACCGTTTGTAATATACCCTGAATATAGTAAACAATATAAAACATACTACTATTAACAAGGCCGGGTGCAAGAAGATTGGTAACATAAGTCAAATTGTTAAGACAAGGTTACAAAATCAAGGATGCAAAAGAGAGCGAGAGATAAAAAGAACACTGCAATTATACACTGAAAAATAAAAATACAATGAAAATTGAGCTGAAAAAATCAATTTGTACAAAGAAAAGAAAAAGAAAGAACTTGTATATATACATACATGCACATACCCACATGTATAGGCTAGTCATACATTGAAAAAAAGTCTTCAAGCTATTAACAAAAGCGTCATGATCAATGATCGAAGCTATGTCCCTCGGTAGTGCGTTCCAGTGATGTATGGCTAGAAGTAATGGTGAATATTGATACGTATTAGTGCGTGCAAAGAAAGGCTGTACTTTGAAAGCGTGATCAAAACGCTGGGAAATATTATGAGGTGTTTTATTGTGAGCTTCGCGGAACCGGGATTGACTATGATAAAGTGCGTGAAAATGTGACAACAGTGCTAGTAGTCTGTGTTTTTGAAGATAGGGTAATGAAAGTGAGTGTTTGATATCTGTAATGCTATCGTTGCGCGAGTATTTCTTGGTGATAAATCTTGCCGCTTTATTTTGTATCAATTCTAGTTGATCGATCAGATATGATTGATGTGGGTTGCAGATGATGGATGCATATTCTATCTTTGAACGGACAAGTGTGGTGTATGCTAACCATTTGGTGGAAGAGTTCGCCAAGTATAGGTTTCGTCTAATGAAGCCAAGTGTTTTGGATGTCTTACTAGTTATGATATTAATGTGCTCGTTCCAAGTTAAATCAGAAGATAAATTAACTCCGAGATATTTAAATGGGGATACTTTTTCAATGGGGACTACTTGAATTTCGTAATGGCTTAGTACTGATTTAGGTGCTCTTGCGAAGGTCATGGCCTTAGTTTTAGAAGTGTTAATTTGCATTTGCCACTGGCGACACCAATATGCGAGTTTATCGAGATCCGACTGTAATGACTTATTATCTTGGATGTTATCAATTCATCTGTAGATGAAGCAGTCGTCTGCAAATAACCTGATTGTAGATGATAAGGTATGTCCAATGTCGTTGATGTAAATGAGAAACAAAATTGGTCCCAGAACCAATCCCTGGGGAACACCAGACTTTACAGTTTTGCATTGCTTGTGTCGACGCCACCCACTCTGACGGTCAATTTTCTCGTTTGATGAGACATCTAGGGCTTTCACATTAATACTGTGTATTAAACGTTAACAGCCTGGCTGTTAACCTGAACTTGCATACCAAAATGGCCTCCACCATGTCACCTCCGTGTCATGCATTAAACAGCTTCGCTGGTCATCCACCTCATAGAGTGCAATAGCACTCCTCGGTTTTTTTTTCTCTTTATTGGCATAGCAATTATACGGACACTCTCGATGGTTTTTTGCCATCGCCGTTGGTGTCACCTTGGCCGTTGCCGTTACTTTCCATATAATGTCCGAATTGACATCACCTGGCGCATCGTATGTTCTACCCGCGAGTAAAACCTCAGGAGTGCTGGCAACGAATGCAGCTGAAACTGAGATTAAATGAGCCGGCCGTCTCCGTTGTGCAGAAGGCGCATGCAATAACATCATCTCGTGTGCGAGGCGTGCCATCGATTGCTCATCAAACAGAGAGGAAACGCCCCACTCTTCTTTCGTAAGAAGCATGAAGGGACGCCAGGGGAGGGGGTGAGCACAAGCAAACTATCACACAGCGTTATCTATCACTCTTGTACAAAGAGATCAAAGGGACGCATCCATCCCCCTTCTTCTGCACGTGATATGCCTCAAGTACTTCACGTGCCATTTCTCTGCTTCTTCCTTTCCCACGAGTTTCCCCGAACAGTGGTGCGCAGCCGCAGGAGGCACAATGGAATGGCTGGTGTGAACCCACACCATTCTTAATTGATAACATCCCTAAGGCGATCATTAACGCAGCGGCTGGTTTGGCCTATGTACTGCTTGCATGGTCTATTGTTCAGGTCTACTGTTACTGATAGGGGCACTTGGCAGCTTCAGGTTATATAGTCGACCTAAATAAGCTTCACCTTGATGATCCGTCTACCACAAAATATTCAGCCGCGGTCCCTGATTTTTTTTAGTAGCAGAAGTGGTTTTCGTTATGCCTTCAGTATAGATGTCGAGAATTTATTAGATACGAAGTATCATCCGGTGGTGGTGGTGGTGTGCAGCGTGACCAACCTTACTGCGCATTACATACCCTCTCCACTCAACCTCCCCCTCTCCACTTTCCCTCTCCCCTCCACTTCGCCTCTCCCCCTCTCCACTCTTCCTCTGAAACGCGGGCTAGACATGCCGAAATTCTCTCCTGCGTAACACCGCGATGAGCACCAGCGCATGCGAGTCCCCTCCCCCTCTCTCTCCTCTCCTACGCTGCCCCTCTCGCACGCCTGCCGACTGCGTTCCCCGCTCGCCCTGTCAGAATTAATGGCCAGGCTAGAGGAAAGAAAAGGCACACGTAGCGTTCCTCCTCGCGTTCCACGACGCGAGGTCGGTAGCATGCCCAAAGAACGCCAACGGAACGCGATCGTGCAAGTGCTCCGGCTTCGCATCGCCTCATGGTTCCCTTTAGTGGGAAATGGTGTAACTTTTTTTTATTCTATGACTCACGATAACTTCTTTGCTGCGTTAGAGAATGTATTGATGGCAGTGGTAGCCCTGAGTTTATGACCTCTTGTGCTTTATCAGCTGAGTTTCTTGACACTGCTTGAATTTTACTTGAGTAGCACATTTATTTCTTTTAATGACTCAATCTATGAACAGCGCAAAGGCATTTCCATTGGTTCATGTGTAGCTCCTGTCCTATGCAACATCTTTCTGTCATCTACTGGCCAGGCACTTGCTAGAAACCTCGACTCAGATCTTTGGCCCAGAGTTTTTAGACATGTTTGCGATTTTTAGATACTTAGAAGCACGGAAGCTTGGGCGAGTTTGTAAGACATCATGGCACATCGTGTCCACTCTTTTTCGTTTGTCCCTGTTTTTTAGCGCTTTGAAGTTGTGCCATGATTTTTAGATACGTTTACGATATGTTTGCGACACACCTCTAACTCTTTGACCGCTTATGACGATGTAAACAATGTTTTATCAGTGTTTAGACAGCATGGTGGCTTGTCGTTTGCTCATGAGCTACCTCAAGACAATCATTTGCAGTTTTTAGACATTACCCTGTTACTAAACGCTACACATTCGTGCTGGATGTAAGGCCCCCATACCAAAAGGACCTCCTGCCTTATTACGAATTTGCTCACTCGAAAACCGTGAAAAGAGCTATTGCAACAATGCGTCTCCGGTCTACGTTGTTAAAGTCGTGTGAGCACACCATGAATGACAGTTTTGAGGTACAGATTTCAAGGCTTTCAAGGATTTGGCAGTAGCGACAAAAGTTTTCTTCACGGCGCTAAGCATCGTTCTGCTTATATTGCAGGGGCACGTCTGGATGTTTTAAGCAGCGAGCCTTAAAACGCCTAGCTTCACGCACGTGCGCCACAGGACGTAGCAGAAGAAAATCCTCGCCTTGGGACGAGCGGATATCAACGGCGTCTGCGCACTACGACACAGCCTACGTCATCCATCTCACCGTATAAAAGAAGCCACTCGTCTCCTGAAGCCTTCATTTGGCAGTAGCGACGAAAGTTTTCTTCACGGCGCTAAGCATCGTTCTGCTTACATTGCAGGGGCACGTCTGGATGTTTTAAGCAGCGAGCCTTAAAACGCCTAGCTTCACGCACGTGCGCCACAGGACGTAGCAGAAGAAAATCCTCGCCTTGGGACGAGCGGATATCAACGGCGCCTGTGCACTACGACACAGCCTACGTCATCCATCTCACCGTATAAAAGAAGCCACTCGTCTCCTGAAGCCTTCATTTGGCAGTAGCGACGAAAGTTTTCTTCACGGCGCTAAGCATCGTTCTGCTTATATTGCAGGGGCACGTCTGGATGTTTTAAGCAGCGAGCCTTAAAACGCCTAGCTTCACGCACGTGCGCCACAGGACGTAGCAGAAGAAAATCCTCGCCTTGGGACGAGCGGATATCAACGGCGCCTGTGCACTACGACACAGCCTACGTCATCCATCTCACCGTATAAAAGAAGCCACTCGTCTCCTGAAGCCTTCATTTGGCAGTAGCGACGAAAGTTTTCTTCACGGCGCTAAGCATCGTTCTGCTTATATTGCAGGGGCACGTCTGGATGTTTTAAGCAGCGAGCCTTAAAACGCCTAGCTTCACGCACGTGCGCCACAGGACGTAGCAGAAGAAAATCCTCGCCTTGGGACGAGCGGTTATCAACGGCGCCTGTGCACTACGACACAGCCTACGTCATCCATCTCACCGTATAAAAGAAGCCACTCGTCTCCTGAAGCCTTCATTTGGCAGTAGCGACGAAAGTTTTCTTCACGGCGCTAAGCATCGTTCTGCTTATATTGCAGGGGCACGTCTGGATGTTTTAAGCAACGAGCCTTAAAACGCCCAGCTTCACGCACGTGCGCCACAGGACGTAGCAGAAGAAAATCCTCGCCTTGGGACGAGCGGATATCAACGGCGCCTGTGCACTACGACACAGCCTACGTCATCCATCTCACCGTATAAAAGAAGCCACTCGTCTCCTGAAGCCTTCATTTGGCAGTAGCGACGAAAGTTTTCTTCACGGCGCTAAGCATCGTTCTGCTTATATTGCAGGGGCACGTCTGGATGTTTTAAGCAGCGAGCCTTAAAACGCCTAGCTTCACGCACGTGCGCCACAGGACGTAGCAGAAGAAAATCCTCGCCTTGGGACGAGCGGATATCAACGGCGTCTGTGCACTACGACACAGCCTACGTCATCCATCTCACCGTATAAAAGAAGCCACTCGTCTCCTGAAGCCTTCATTTGGCAGTAGCGACGAAAGTTTTCTTCACGGCGCTAAGCATCGTTCTGCTTATATTGCAGGGGCACGTCTGGATGTTTTAAGCAGCGAGCCTTAAAACGCCTAGCTTCACGCACGTGCGCCACAGGACGTAGCAGAAGAAAATCCTCGCCTTGGGACGAGCGGATATCAACGGCGCCTGCGCACTACGACACAGCCTACGTCATCCATCTCACCGTATAAAAGAAGCCACTCGTCTCCTGAAGCCTTCATTTGGCAGTAGCGACGAAAGTTTTCTTCACGGCGCTAAGCATCGTTCTGCTTATATTGCAGGGGCACGTCTGGATGTTTTAAGCAGCGAGCCTTAAAACGCCTAGCTTCACGCACGTGCGCCACAGGACGTAGCAGAAGAAAATCCTCGCCTTGGGACGAGCGGATATCAACGGCGTCTGCGCACTACGACACAGCCTACGTCATCCATCTCACCGTATAAAAGAAGCCACTCGTCTCCTGAAGCCTTCATTTGGCAGTAGCGACGAAAGTTTTCTTCACGGCGCTAAGCATCGTTCTGCTTATATTGCAGGGGCACGTCTGGATGTTTTAAGCAGCGAGCCTTAAAACGCCTAGCTTCACGCACGTGCGCCACAGGACGTAGCAGAAGAAAATCCTCGCCTTGGGACGAGCGGATATCAACGGCGCCTGTGCACTACGACACAGCCTACGTCATCCATCTCACCGTATAAAAGAAGCCACTCGTCTCCTGAAGCCTTCATTTGGCAGTAGCGACGAAAGTTTTCTTCACGGCGCTAAGCATCGTTCTGCTTATATTGCAGGGGCACGTCTGGATGTTTTAAGCAGCGAGCCTTAAAACGCCTAGCTTCACGCAAGTGCGCCACAGGACGTAGCAGAAGAAAATCCTCGCCTTGGGACGAGCGGATATCAACGGCGTCTGCGCACTACGACACAGCCTACGTCATCCATCTCACCGTATAAAAGAAGCCACTCGTCTCCTGAAGCCTTCATTTGGCAGTAGCGACGAAAGTTTTCTTCACGGCGCTAAGCATCGTTCTGCTTATATTGCAGGGGCACGTCTGGATGTTTTAAGCAGCGAGCCTTAAAACGCCTAGCTTCACGCACGTGCGCCACAGGACGTAGCAGAAGAAAATCCTCGCCTTGGGACGAGCGGATATCAACGGCGCCTGTGCACTACGACACAGCCTACGTCATCCATCTCACCGTATAAAAGAAGCCACTCGTCTCCTGAAGCCTTCATTTGGCAGTAGCGACGAAAGTTTTCTTCACGGCGCTAAGCATCGTTCTGCTTATATTGCAGGGGCACGTCTGGATGTTTTAAGCAGCGAGCCTTAAAACGCCTAGCTTCACGCACGTGCGCCACAGGACGTAGCAGAAGAAAATCCTCGCCTTGGGACGAGCGGATATCAACGGCGCCTGTGCACTACGACACAGCCTACGTCATCCATCTCACCGTATAAAAGAAGCCACTCATCTCCTGAAGCCTTCATTTGGCAGTAGCGACGAAAGTTTTCTTCACGGCGCTAAGCATCGTTCTGCTTATATTGCAGGGGCACGTCTGGATGTTTTAAGCAGCGAGCCTTAAAACGCCTAGCTTCACGCAAGTGCGCCACAGGACGTAGCAGAAGAAAATCCTCGCCTTGGGACCAGCGGATATCAACGGCGTCTGCGCACTACGACACAGCCTACGTCGTCCATCTCACCGTATAAAAGAAGCCACTCGTCTCCTGAAGCCTTCATTTGGCAGTAGCGACGAAAGTTTTCTTCACGGCGCTAAGCATCGTTCTGCTTATATTGCAGGGGCACGTCTGGATGTTTTAAGCAGCGAGCCTTAAAACGCCTAGCTTCACGCACGTGCGCCACAGGACGTAGCAGAAGAAAATCCTCGCCTTGGGACGAGCGGATATCAACGGCGCCTGTGCACTACGACACAGCCTACGTCATCCATCTCACCGTATAAAAGAAGCCACTCGTCTCCTGAAGCCTTCATTTGGCAGTAGCGACGAAAGTTTTCTTCACGGCGCTAAGCATCGTTCTGCTTATATTGCAGGGGCACGTCTGGATGTTTTAAGCAGCGAGCCTTAAAACGCCTAGCTTCACGCACGTGCGCCACAGGACGTAGCAGAAGAAAATCCTCGCCTTGGGACGAGCAGATATCAACGGCGCCTGTGCACTACGACACAGCCTACGTCATCCATCTCACCGTATAAAAGAAGCCACTCATCTCCTGAAGCCTTCATTTGGCAGTAGCGACGAAAGTTTTCTTCACGGCGCTAAGCATCGTTCTGCTTATATTGCAGGGGCACGTCTGGATGTTTTAAGCAGCGAGCCTTAAAACGCCTAGCTTCACGCACGTGCGCCACAGGACGTAGCAGAAGAAAATCCTCGCCTTGGGACGAGCGGATATCAACGGCGTCTGCGCACTACGACACAGCCTACGTCATCCATCTCACCGTATAAAAGAAGCCACTCGTCTCCTGAAGCCTTCATTTGGCAGTAGCGACGAAAGTTTTCTTCACGGCGCTAAGCATCGTTCTGCTTACATTGCAGGTTAGTGCCAAGCTACTGCAATTGCAATATTCGTGCTTTTATTTCCTCGCTGCTGCCAAATATAGCGTTGTTTCCTTGTACTATTTTTTTCTTTTTTTTATCACTAGTTGGTTTTCTTGTTTTTCGCCTGATGTCGAAAGAACTGGCCAAGATGAAGGAGGAACTAAAGTCTGAGTTTGTTAAAATGAAAGACGAAATGAGGCATGAATTGAAATTGTTTCGTGAAGGCTTAGAAAGGGACCTGCGAACTGAAAACCGCGAACTCAAAAATGAGCAAACTAACATGGCAAAGAGCCTTGAATTTGCGTTTGATAAAATTGATGAACTGAAAAGAAAGCTGGTGGAATGTACTTCCAGAAATGCCGAACTTGAGCGTGAAAGCGAGGCTCTACGCACTAAATGTTCCCATTTAGAAAACACAGTCCAAACCCCGGAAAATAGACTCACGCAGACTGAGCAATATTCCCGTAGAGCCAACCTTGAGATTCAAGGTGTAGCAAAGGCGGAAAATGAGTGCTTGACCGATGTACTTTCAAAGCTTGGCTCTGCAATCAATGAGCAAATCACTGTACAGGACATTGAAACGTGCCATCGGGTACCTACACGCAGCAACGATCGGACGAACATAATCGTCCAATTCAGGTGTCGCACGAAGCGAGATAGCGTTCTCCGGAAGGCTAAAAGGATGCGTCTTACAAACACTGACCTTGGTCTGGAGGGTTCTTCAGTACATGTGAATGAACACCTTTGCCCTGCTCTAAAGAAGCTTCTCGCAATGGCTGTAAAGAGGAAACACGCGCATCACTGGAAATCGGTTTGGTCATTTAACGGCAAAATCTTTGCAAGACAATCCGATGACACGCCCGTTCTCCAGATAAGAGGAGAGGATGGCCTTGAAAAGATATCAGGGCAGACGTAGAAAGTCGGAGCGGCACGAACGTACGTGCTACGTAACTTCTGCTCTTAGCCTTCATCAAAAATGGCATACCAGGAGCTTGCTCTCCCGCATCAAATTTGTAGACTCGGCACCACAGGCACGTCAATTTTGCATTTCAACGCGCGCTCTGCATGCAACAAGAATGACGATATTATTCACTTTCTTTCGCAATTTACATTTAGGTTTAATGTGATCATGATATCGGAAACATGGTACTACAATAACTGTACTATGTTGACTTTGAATGGTTATCATCGCTTGGTTATTAATCGCCCTAGTAGAAAGGGTGGTGGTGTCGCACTTTTTGTTGCAGAAGACGCAAAATGCGAATTGTTAGACGAATATACGAAAGTAACAGAAGACTACGAAATAATCACGATAAAGAATAAAAACAGAATAATTTCAGTGGTATATCGCCCGCCAAGCGGAAATGTCGTCACTTTCATAGATTTTTTTTAATCATTCCTAGATCACGTAAGCGTGAACAATCTGAAACTTGTGTGTGGCGGTGATTTAAATATAGATATGCTCGAACAAACTAACTCATCCCTTGCACTGAACACGTGTTTCCAGTCTTCAGGTTTTATGAATACAATCGTTACACCAACACGTATAACAAGTCGTACGTCTTCTCTTCTTGACCTTCTAATTGTCGATAATACTACTAGTGTATGCAGTACAGGCACATTGGTGTGTGACCTAAGTGACCACTGCCCTATCTATTTAATATACCCTGATGACTCGAAAAACGTAGTTCACGCATGTCAAAAGGCAACTTATCAATGCATCACTCAAGCAAACTTAGAGCAATTCAAGGTTGACGTCATGAACCACAATTGGTCACATGTTTTAGAAAAAACAGATGGAAATGATGCATACAACGATTTTATTGGAACATTTATCGATATATATGACAGCCAAGCATTCGAAAAAAATTAGAAAGCCTTGGGTTACACATGAGCTTGCCAAAATGATAAAAACAAAAAATAATCTCCACCATTCCTTCTTACGTACACGGTCCGACTTAACATTACAGACATTTAAAAAATTTAGAAACAGACTAAATGCTGAACTAAGACAGGCAAAGGCAATGTACTACCAGGAATTATTCGCAAATGTTTCCAGGCAACGACCAGAGATCGCATGGCAAACGATTAATTCTGTTCTAGGTCGCCTTAAAGAGGTTATGCCCCTAACATCGATAAAGCTAGACTCACGTGAGATAGCAGGCACGGCCCTTGCTGATTACTTCAATCATCATTTCGCCACTGCGCAAAGTGATACCCCTAGAGGCAATGGCAGCGTGAGGGAAGCGGCTCGCTGCAATGCTATTTGCGAAAGTGCATTCTTTGCGCCTACCGATGAGAGTGAAGTACACAGAGTGTACATGGGATTGAAGAACAGTAAGGCTTTAGATATAAATAATTTGCAGATTAAGCCTATAAAATATGTTTTAATATTTATTGTTCTTCCACTGGTGCACATTTACAACTTAATTTTAGAGACTGCAATTTACCCAAGCGCAATGAAATATGCTAAGGTTTCAGTAATTCATAAGGGCGGTGATCGGAATTCTGCGTCAAACTACCGACCGATATCTGTACTCCCAGTTTTTTCAAAGGGTATAGAAAAGCTCGTATTTACTCGAATGACAGACTTCTTAAATAAAAAGAGCATTCTTACTGACTCACAGTACGGCTTCCGGAAAAACAGGTCGACAGAAATGGCACTCCTAACACTGAAGGAATACGTATTACAGAGCTTTGAACATAACTGCTATACAGCCGGTATATTCATAGATTTTAGTAAAGCTTTCGACAGTCTCGATCACGAGATCCTTATTCACAAACTTTCCCTGTGTGGATTTCGTGGAAGACCGCTAGAATTACTTCAGTCGTATCGTAAAGAACGAAATCAGTGCGTCTCCATCAATAACCACAAGTCATCCTATTCACCTGTTGTATGCGGTGTGCCCCAAGGCAGTATTCTTGGACCACTTTTGTTTAATGTATTTATTAACGATATTGTAAGTATTGCCAATGATGCGAAATTTATCATGTACGCGGATGATTGCACATTGTGTGTGTCAGGTCCTGATGCCAACAAACTTGTCGAAAAATGCAATGAAATTATGGTCAGTTGGTCTGACTGGACTCAGGCAAACAAGCTTAAGGTAAATTCAAAGAAAACAAAAGTTATCGTCTTTCGCGCTAAAAATAAACCCCTCGTCATTCATAATGATATTTACTTTCAGAATCAACGTATTGAGTTGGTCGAAGAGTTGAAAATTCTTGGAGTATATTTTTCTTCTAGTTTACGTTGGGATACCCACATCAATTATCTTTGCGGTAAGCTATCTGCGGTTACCGGTGCTATGGCGCGCTGCCGGGCATTTTTGCCTACGGGGGCAAAGCTGCAAATTTATTACGGTCTATTCCTGTCATATGTACACTACTGTTACTTTGTCTGGGCAACAACTTCAAAATGCAACATGCAAAAACTTGTAATAATTCAAAAGAAAATTGTCCCCTATATTGAAAACGTTGATTGACTTTCAGCCACACATGGTATATTTCTCAAACACAAATTACACCGTGTTGACAGGCTATATGAATATAGATTATTAGAAAAAATGTACTTCTCATCCAAAAATGTTCAAAATTACTTTACGTCACTCGCTAAGCTAGAACCGCACAACAACACGAAGCACACACGAAACCCTGAGGTATGGAAGGTACCTTGGTCCCGGAACAACTACAGCCTGCAATCACTAACTCACAATATTCCAACCATACTCAACCGGTACAAACACACAGCCACATTAAATAAAAAACATCTGCGCGACTACTTTTTATCTTTATGATAACTCATTACCCTGCATTCTTGTACGAAGTGTCATTGCTACATTTTATGTATATCTGTGATGTGTGCTGATCTGTATGTATAAAACCTTTCGATGCGAATGCTATGTAACAACACTTGGTGACATGTGTCATGTATGTGCTATTGCCATGTAAGGGACCCTGGGCCTTCGTCAAGCTGCTGCGACAGCTTTTTGCCCAGGTGTCCCTCCAGATTGTTTTTCTGGTAAATAAAATTGAATTGAATTGAACTGAATTGAAGGCTCCTTGCAGCCGGTTTCCCTTCGACGGTCTTAACCAATGCGTCCGAATCTCTGCTCAGCAAGCTTAAAGGTACACTAAAGAGCAATACGATTTTTCTCATATTAGTAAAGTACTCTTTCACGATACCAAAAACACCACGCTTGCTGCGAGAAGACGCTTAGTAAGCAAGAAAATGCGCAAGAACAAAATGTGGGTGGCGACGCCACCTTGAAGTTTCCGCACTATTCGCCGTGACGTCACATGTTCTGACGGCGCCTAATAGGGACTACGTAGTTCCTAATCGATAAAAATGGAGTACATTGTCATCTAAGGGGGCCATAGACTTAACATACCAAGTTTAGAGTAATTTTGTTTGGCCAATGGCACCAAAATACAATAAATACACTTTGAAATCCATGACGTCACGCGGGGAGATTTTGGCACGAAATTTAAAAATGAAACTTTGAACTTGATTTTCTCCTCTATCAATAAACCTATGATGGTGCAATCAACGACATTTGAGCTTTCAGAGCCCAATTTATCGATCTAAACCGATTCATTGTTTCTCTTTAGTGTCCCTTTAAAGGATGCAGCAGGCAGCCCGAGACGCTATGCAGAAGAAGAGAGCACTGGCTCTGCCTTACATGCAACAGATTGCCCACAGTTTGGAAGAAGTTGCAAACAGGCATGACGTTCCTGTGGTCATCTCGGCACCAAACAAGTTCTCGAAGCTTTATGCCCGTATTTCTTCACAAAAAGCCACGCTTTCATGCGAAAAGAAGCACGCCCTGCCAGTTCTGCGTTGCATGGTGGGCGTTGTTTATGAACTTCCGTTGAGGTGCGGTAAGTAGTACATAGGCCAAACTGGATGCTACGTTAATGATCGCCTTAGAGAGCATAATGATGTGGGTTCACACCTGCCGTTCCATTGTGCTTCCTGCGGCTGCGCACCACTGTTCGGAGAAACTCGTGGGCTAGGAAGAAGCAGAGAAACGTTAGCACGTGAAGTACTTGAGGCATATCATGTACAGAAGAAGAGGGATGGATACGTCAGTGTCCCTTCAATGTCATTGTACAAGAGTGATTGCCTATTTTTAGATAGCACTGTATGATAGTTTGCTTCTGCTGTGCCCTCTCTTAGTGTGCATATCTGGAAATATTGGAGTGTATACAGCGCAAAAGAAGTCAGAAAAAGTGTGTGTGTGTGACACCAGATGTGGTAGACGTGTTGTGGCTCAGACGCCATACTTTTATTCCATCGCACGCGCACTTCATTGTCGACATCTCCTACCATGGGTTCGTGTGTCACACGATTCCCCCTTCCCCCAAAAGAAAGCGCGAGCTACAATTAAGAACAAAGAAATGAACGAAGAGAAGCTGACAAGTGAACAATGTCATAGTGTGCAGTTAATTCCATGTCACAAGGGAGTTCCGTAAAACTAGCACTAAAACTTTCAAACAGAGTCCAGCAGTCCGGTGATATTAAACACAGCTCTGGTGGTCAAGGCTGGCTGTTCCACATTGGATGACATATGCGTGCCCGGCGTGTGGACACTGATGATGACACGGCTCTTGAGATGAACGAATAAGGTTGAGAGCCCTTGTAGTAGATAGTCGGATATCGCACGAGTCAGATTCTGTGTCGTGGCTGGCACAGACACTTTGCTTCCAATTTCCGTGTGTGATGATCAAGGCTGATAGGGCGATTTCTGTGTTCTTGCATTACAGCTTCTGGCCTCTTTCGTGGTTTTCTGTGGTTCTGTCTCAGGTGGTTCATTCATAGGCACAGTCTTGATACCTGATATAGAAGGCGTCTCTGGCGACGTTCCTTTCGGCGAAGTTGTCTTGAATTTGATGTCCTCTTTGTCTTGAGCGAGGCGTCTTGCATTTGTCTTAACTTCAGTTGACTTGCTTTCAAACGCCTTTCTTTAAGCTTCGATGTTCGCAGTTGTCCTTGTCGGAGTACCTTTTGTTGCTTAAGTCAATCGATTTGCTTGTGCTGGCCTTGCTGATATTTCTGCAGAAATTTCTGAGGTAGCAGCTCTTTTGGAGCATGACATTGATCTTCTTGGCAATTTGATGTGGTGTCCAGGAGGCAGCAGTTGCACTGTGGGCTGTTGTGATGCTTGCCGGGCAGTGAAGATAGAGGGCCAGAATTGCCAAAATGCTCTTCAGGGGCCTCTGCGATGTCATTTGTGGACGCTTCTGATACCCAGCAACATGCAAGGTCTGTTGCATTGGAAGCTTCTATCTTAATACGAGGTTCTTGATAGCTAGTTTTCTGAAAGGATCTTCTGTCATCAGAAGTAATAGGTGGCGTTTCGTTTTCGTTGTTGGAGTTTGTGCCGAATATTGAGTCTGTAACGCTTCGACATTCAGGTAGTTGAGCACTGGAAATTATCGCAACAGGCATGGCTTGCTCAGGTTCCAGTTGCGAATTTCGGCAAGGCTGCGGAACTACTGAAATAGAACCTTGCGGTAAAAAGCACCTCTTGGACTCGTCCTGGCGTCGTTGGATATTCTCCCGATGCTTCAGCTCGCTTATCATTAACACAGCGACCTTACGAGGCAGGCAGTGAGCACTAGGAACAACTGAAGAGCTGCATGATGGAAAACCCGGTGGTGGGCCGCATATGCTAGGCGAAGAATCAGGTGCATAGGGCCGGTCAGTATTACCTCGAGTCCTACACTGCTTTGAAGAGGTAGAAAATCCCGATATTTGTGCCGAAGGAAAGCCTGGTGGAGGGCCAGTTCTTATGGGAAAACGCCTTGGGTGACTTTCAGTCAGCTGATGCTTCGCTTTGTCTTGTGGGATTGGCCGATTCCTTCTCAGTGTTCGAATGCATGAAGATTGCTTGTGAAAATGACGACTGAGTACGATTGTCCACAGATGGTGCGTTATAAGCAAATCTTCATTGTAGTCTTTAAATCGGGTGACCATCTCTTCTTTGATTTTTGTCCACGACTCATTGTTTTCGAAAATGTGCGTGAGATAAAATCGGAAGGCCTCACCGCTAACGTATTCGTTGAAGTTGGTGACCATCTCCCTTTCTGGCCATGATGCAGCGGTAGCACGGAGCTCGAAAAGGTGGAACCAGTCCTGTACGGGTCTGTCGTCCGCCAATCCGGTGTACTTGGGGATGTCAAGGTCCGCCGATGGTTCTGTCATGATGCTAGTCACAATTGGGTATCTGCTTCTGTAGTCCGCATGCAGTCAAGGTGTCTTGCTGAGGGCTTTGCTGGTGATGTGCGGCTGATGAGTCGGCTGCCAGGTCTCCATCCTGTTGACTTGTGTGACGCTAGATGTGGTAGACGTGTTGTGGCTCAGACGCCATACTTTTATTCCATCGCACGCACCCTTCTTCATCGTTGACTTCTCCTACCATGGGTTCATGTGTCACACACACACACACGCACGCACACATATATATTATGAAGAGTCTGTCTTCAGTTGCCATAAAATAAATAGGAAAAAGGTATACGCTTCTAAAAAACTGTTTATTGGTCGACGTTTCGATCGGAGACTGATCAAAATATACATGTACATATATTTGGGTCATGTGCAATAAATCAACTAGTTGAAAGTCTGGCGCTTTATCCTGTCTTCTCTCATTTTTTCTTCCTTGTCTCAGTTGAGCAAGAAATATTTCGTTAAACTATGCAGCAACTCACCCAACATTACACTCTGATAGAGGCTGGGCTGTGTCACTCGAAGGCCGCAGTCGCTGGCGCACACGCTACCTTGAGGCATCAGGAGACAGCTCGTAAACTTGCTGTGCTCTCAACGCTTACTTCACGTTTTGAGAACCGACAACACGAAAACTGCTTAGGTCCCTGGAGTGGTCATATTCCCTTAAACCAGCGTTTTGTTGAGTTACGTGAGCTCGGATCCAAAAGAGTTAGCTGCTAGCCTTACTTTGGATAACAATACAGTTGGTTGGTATAGCATTGATTGCTTCACCCTTGTGACAAGTGGGGGACATTTTTGACTGAAAGCCGAATTTGGAGAGAGAGGAAGACGAAAGTGCGTGTGTGGTGCGCGCCGGCGCCGCTCGTGAGGGAGCGCGAAGAAAAAGATTTGGAACGCTCGAGCAGCAAGTCGGGCCGAAGCAGTCAGTGCAGCAGTGGCGGAACGAGGGTTCGTGGCGGCTACCGGCCCGTTGCGGACGTTGCGGACAGACTCGGACGAGAAGCTACGCGAGGCGGCGACGGTGCTTGCGGTAACGGTCGAGACCTGTGGGCGAGCGGGCGGTTATGCGGAATGCCAAGCCAGGAAAGCTGAGCAGTGCTGGGCCGGACTACCGGTGTTCTCGGACGTGGCTGAGCACGGGTCTAGCCATCCACCACACAGCGAAGCGGCCGTCTCAACGACTGCCATGGTGGTTCATCAAACCCGCGGCATCACACCCCATGAGACTCGGTGACACGTCGGACCATCTCGACGACAGCAACGTGTGAGTGGCTCACGTCGTGTGGTGCGTGGACTAGATGCGCTGTGTCAGGGCCGCGAGAACCGTGCAGTGCATGTACTAGAACGCTAGAGACAGTTGTACCGGCAGAGGTTTTGAGTTTATGTATCTAGTTTAGACCATTTATGTATTTATGTCCATGTGTATAAACGTCCTGACTTTGTCTGTGCCCCATCCCTTGTCGGTTGAGTGCCTGGGCCCACACTAACATCTCACAATTGGCAAACCTGCTAGCACTGGCTATTAACATCTGTAGCCAACGCTCAAACACAAGGGTGAGACATGGACGACGACAACATCGTCAGTATTGGCAAAGAGCTAGGACAAAAAGATGCGGAATTGAGGGCATGGGTGGAGCAAGAGCGTATCAGATTACGCGATGATCGTGCCGAAGAGCGAAATGCTATAAAGGAGGAAATGGCATTGAAGCAGCAGTTGATGGAACAGGAACGCACGGCAGCTCACGAGAAAGCGGAGCAGCAACAAAAGCTGCTAGAACAGGAAATGAAGGTTCTCGAACTGAAGCTTCGGCTTCAAGAAAGCGTCGCTAGTCCGCAGGCCGCACAGAACGTAAATTCTGCGAACACGAACGCGTCCGTTGCATCGAACGTGTGCAGCCCCCACAAGCTCATACCTCCGTTCAATGACAAAAGGGACGACCTAGACGCGTACCTACAACGCTTCGAACGTGTTGCCACCAGTCAGGAATGGCCGCGAGAGAAATGGGCGCTATCATTAAGCCTTTGTATGACACGGGAAGCTTTGACTGTAATCTGACTCATGGACCCGACCGCTGCCTTGGACTACGACATGCTGAAACGGGCACTCCGTTCTTGTACACGGCGGACGGGTACCGGGAGAAATTCCATAATGCAAGGCCCGAAGATAGAGAAACCGCCAAGCAGTACGCGTCGAGGCTCTCCGGGTACTTCGATCATTGGTTGGAGCTTGCAGAGGTGGAGAAAAGCTTTAATAGCCTTAGAGAGCTAATGATTGCAGAGCAATTTGTCAAGGGCAGTTCCCCCCGGATAAAGGGTTTTCCTGAAGGAAAGAAATTGTCAAACAGTACAGGAACTCTCCCAGGCAGCCGACAATTTCATCGAGGCTCAGTCTTTGTTGAACTTTGGTAGAGAGCGGCCTGAGAAGGAAGCGGCCCAAGGCTCCGGTTTGAGAGCAGAGCAAACGAAGAAGACACCTCGGGGGGACAGTCGCTGTTTCCTATGCGATAAGAAGGGGCATAGGGCAGCCGAATGTTGGTCGCGCACGAAAGGGAATTACAGAGACCAGGGTCGAACAGGCAACAAGTTGAGTCTTAACAGGTAGAAGTTTGCCACCGGAGGAGAGGGCACGAGAGAGGCATCGTGCGTGGTCTCAGTAGATAAAGCAGAAGGCACAACGGATCATGGGGGTTACTTCGAAGGTCTTACAAGACGGAGAGACGATTCCGATCGTGAATGCCACGGTGAGTCGAGGAGTTACGGCTGGTGGAACTGGAGACATGCCAGTTGCGAAAGGGCTCTTGGATAAACACGAAGTTACAGTACTGCGAGACACAGGCTGTAACACTGTGGTAGTTCGACAGGCGCTGGTATCTAAAGAAAAAATGACTGGGACTTATAGTCCGATATTCCTACTTGATCGTACAGTGCGCTATTTACCAGAGGCTGTCGTCTTCTTGGAGACGTCATTTTTTAGTGGCAAAGTTCGAGCGAAGTGCATGCAAGACCCCTTGTACGATGTGGTCTTAGGAAACATCCAAGGAGCTGTCGCACTGGACACATCGACAAAGACCCAGAACGGAGCCACTCCTGTAGGTACCGAAGACGACGTAAAACCAGAGAACGCGCCTCATCACTCCAATGACATCACTGAACAGGAGGTACCCTGCAGTAGCGACGATGGCAAGAAGGGTGAATAAATACGAAAAAGAGGGGTGGAGCCGAACCTCGACAACAGCGATGACTCATTGCAGGAATAAGACGCAGCAAAAGACCAGAGGCGTAGCCAGAAATTTTTTTCGGGGGGGGGGGTTCAACCATCCGTTTTGTATGTTCGTGCACGTGTTTGTATGTGTGCATGTATATATACACATGCAAAATCGAAAAATTTCGGGGGGGTTTCAACCCCCCCAACCCCCCTGGCTACACCCCTGCGAAAGACTACGACCTGATAGCAGCAACTGGCAGAACGAAACTTAGCGACGCCCCTCTCCCAGTTTTAGCGAGTTCTGTTGCCGGTATAGATAGCAACACCTTACGACGTTATCAGAAAGACATCTCGTTGAATCGCTGCTTCAGCGCAGTCGGGAAAAAGGTGATTGCGAAGTCTCATGAAACGGAATTCTTTCTGAAGGACGGCATTCTGTTCCGTAAAGACAGACTACCGTGCCAGAAAGAGCTGGAACAGCTGGTGGTACCAAGCCGGCTACGGAATATGGTGCTAAAAATGGCCCATGAACGGATTCTAGCGGTTCACCAAGGAGCGACCAGAACCGTGAACAGAATCGTCGCCAAATTCTATTGGCTAGGTTTGCAATCCGCTACCAAGCGTTTTGTAAAGTCATGCGATGTGTGCCAACGGACTGTTCCACGACATTTAGTCGGACAAGCACCCCGAGGCACGATGGCCGTAATTGAAACTCCCTTCACAAGAGTGGGCATTGACATTGTTGGACCAATTTCACCCATATCATTTAAGGGAAACCGGTACATATTAACAATGGTTGACTTCGCAACCAGATATCCGGATGCAGGCTTTACCGACCATTGATTCGAAGCAAGTGGCCGAAGGACTTCTTGAAATGTTCACCCATGTGGGAATTCCCAAAGAAATCGTCAGTGATCGGGGATCCTACTTTATGTTGGCTGTAATGAAAGAGTTCAGCTGCTTGCTATCCGTGAAGCAAATGCCAACTACGCCCTACCATCCCATGGCCAACGGCTTGGTAGAGAGATTTAATGGCACATTGAAACGAATGTTGGGGCGTATGTGCCAGGAGTGTCCAAGATCCTGGGACCGTTATCTTGGTCCAGTGCTCTTCGCCTACAGAGAACTCCCACAAAGTAGTACAGGGTCTTCGCCCTTCGAGCTCCTGTATGGCAGATATGTACGAGGACAGTGCTCAAGGAGTTGTGGACAAACACGCACCTGGATCCGGACACCAATGCGACGTATGCACCAGTGCGACGTACATGGAGTTGCACCAACGTCTGGAGAAGACATGCACTATCGCAAGAGAAGAGCTTGAGAAAGCGCACTTTTTGCGAAAAGGGTATTACGACAAAAAAGCGAAGAAACGAGATCTATTTCCGGGAGATAAAGTACTCGTGTTATTGCCAGCCAATAAAAACAAGTTAATCTTGTCATGGAAGGGTCTGTTCCCTGTGGTCGAAAGGTGCAACGAATTAGACTACGCCGTTAACCTTGGAAATAAGGTAACAGTATTCCACATCAACATGTTGAAAAAATATGAAGAGCGTGACACGGCCGACCCGTCTTTGATGGCTGGGGTTGCAGCTGCCGACACTGGAACTGATGACGCGGACAGCCATTGCGGAGAAGACGGCCACGTTCCGCTGAAACAGACTCGAGACTGGCGAGACATTGATATAGCTCCTGGACTAACAGATGGGCAGAGAGCCCAAGTAACCACGCTTCTTGCATATCACAAAGAGATTTTCTCCAACCTACCAGGAAAACTGACCTCGTGCAGTGCCAGTTAAAACTCACAACGCAGGCGCCAATACAAGTCCGACAGTACCCTCTGCCCTTTGCGATTAAAGAGGACATGGAAAAGGAAATTCAAGAGATGCTACACCTCGGCATCAATAAAAAATCTGACTCCCCATACCACACGCCTATCGCCGTGGTTAAGAAGAAAGACGGCATGTCGATTTAGAGGCTCGTATTAAGCTTGCTCGGCACAGACGGCAATATGCAGCTTTAGTAACTCTTGATTTAGCCAAGGCATATGATAGTGTTGAACACGTTATTCTCATCAATGCCCTAAAAGACTTAAATTTCCCGCATTAAATGTAGCCAAACGGGAGGTGTCCCCCAGGGCTCTGTTCTCTCACCAATTTTATTTAATATTTTGTTAAGCTTAATACCTCTGTGCGATAAAATACAAGTATACGTATATGCAGGTGACATTGCGTTTTTCGCGTCTGACTGTGATATACATTTACTCCATTCAACAGTCAAATTTAGCAACATTGGAAACCTGGTTTAATAATATTCATATGAAACTAAACGTTACGAAAAGTTCCATAATAGTTTTTCCTTTGGATGCGCCAGTTAATATTTCTCTTCTATACCATCAAGAAAGAATTCCCCAAGTTGACTGTATTAAATATCTGGGTGTGCTATATGATGAAAAACTGAGCTGGTGTAATCACATTGAACATATTAAAATTAAGGCTGTTGGGATGATAAGTAGACTTGGCCGGCTCCGTTCCAGTCTACGCAGAGATACGCTGATCATGATTTACCGCCCAATCCTTGAATTTGGTTGTGTACTACACTCTGGTGGACCAGCGTACAAGTTAAACCCCTTCATGCATTTAGAGCGAGAAGCTCTTCGCAGTTGTCTGGGTGTGCCAAAATTTACAGCTAACAACGTTTTGTATCAAGAAGCTCGGATACCCACTCTAGCGTGCAGATTCCATATTTTAACAGTCAAAACTTATTTTAAAATTTATGAGTCCACTTTAAGAAGGCAGCAGTTCATATTTTTGGCCGAACCCAGTGTTTTTTTCAATGAGCATTGGTCCCATGTATATAAGCATCAAGTTCTGTTTGTTCAAACCCTACTAGATGCCTTAAATGTTATTATATTAGAAATCATTCCATCAGATAAGCCCATTGGCAATGTGCAAATACAACTCGATGACATCTTTCCAACGAATGCTAAACATTTGCCCTCTAAGTATGTGATTGGCTTATTAAAAGAACACCTGTCTCAATTAGGAATTAATGCTGCAATTGCAACAGATGCAACTATGAGTGAAGAGAAAGCAGGTGTGGGTATTTTTTCTCAGTCATTATCCTGGTCATATTCATTACGCCTCCCAGATAATACACCCATATTTGAAGCGGAATTAACGACTATTATTTTAGCTCTACGTAAACTTCCAGCAACTCATTCGACAGCTGTGATAGTGACTGATTTGTTATCCGTATGTTCGTCCCTGCCATCGTCGTCCGAATCAGCTGTACTAAATACATTTAAATCATTCTACCCTGCAAACATTCGGCTAGTGCGATTGTTATGGGTGCCAGGTCATCGTGGTACTTTTATAAATGAGATGGGTGACTCACTCGCGTGAGCATCTTTTTATGGTCCGATTTTGTCAGTGATGCCTCTAACCGCTTATGTTACAGCGGCAAGGTTCAGGAAATTTTGTCTTCTTAAGGATTCATTAAAGATTACAATACCGAATCCAGAATTTTCACACTTCGCATGGAATAATAAATGGTGTCCAATGCGTAAATTGTAAGTCTCCATAACTAAATTAAGATGCCGTACACCACCACTTAATTTCTACTTAAACAGGTCTGATCTGGTGCCATCCCCTTTGCGCTCCAACTGTAATGAACCTGAAAATATCGACCATTTCCTACTAAGATGTCGCCGTTTCAAAAATCAAAGGAAAAAGTGTTTTGAAATTTTATTCAAAAAATTCGGAATCCCAATTAGTACTCCGAATATTCTGTCCTTTGGGGCTGCTTCATTGGAATTTAGCGACAGGAACATCTGCGGGGCCCCCTGCGAATTCTTGGGAGATACAAGGAGATTAACCTGCTAAGCCATTGATCACCTCTCTTCCCAAACCAAGCTTAAGTTCAACATTTCACTATTAAAAAACTATAATTTAACCTACATAAGAATAATGGATTATGAATAATTTTAAAATGATTCGAAAAATTCGATCAATTTTTCCCTTTTTTCTTTTTAAATTTTACTGCGTATCAAAAATTTCTCTATTTTATTTTTAAAAGTTTTATTCTGCATAGGCCTTAATTTTTCATTTAGAATAACCGCCGGCTTCTTGCCCCGTAGTGGGTAAGAGCCAGTACAGAGATACAAGCAAGCAAGCAAGTCGGGCCGAAGCAGTCAGTGCAGCAGTGGCGGAACGAGGGTTCGTGGCGGCTACCGGCCCGTTGCGGTGCTCAACCTGTCATGGGTGGACTGCGGACGGACTCGGACGACGAGCTACACGAGGCAGCGACGGTGCTTGCGGTAACGGTCGAGACCTGCAGGCGTGTGGGCAGTTACGCGGAGCGCCAAGCCAGGAAGGCTAAGCAGCGCTGGACCGGACTACCGGTGTTCTCGGACGTGGCCGAGCACGGGTCTGGCCATCCACCACGCAGCAAAGCGGCCGTCTCAACGACTGCCATGGTGGTTCATCAAACCCGCGGCATCACACCCCACGAGACTCGGTGACACGTCGGACCATCTCGACGACAGCGACGTGTGATTGGCTCACGTCGTGTGGTGCGCAGACTAGATGCGCTGTGTCAGGGCCGCAAGAACCGTGCAGTGCATGTACTAGAACGCTAGAGACGGTTGTACCGGCAGAGATTTATTTTCATGCGTATAAACGTCCTGTGTTTGTATGTGTCCCATCCCTTGTCTGTTGAGCGCCTGGGCCCACACTAACATCTCACACCCTTAAGCGAACTTGTGCTTTTCTTAACCGTCATTTATTGACTCTGGAAAGCAAGGGGCAAGCATGTTACATGGCATTGCCGCTTCACAGTGGGCCTTCCGACGCCAGAGCCATCAGCGACGCGCCCGCTACCAACAGCTATACATATTAAAACTGAATTGCAGCTACTCCGACCTGGAGGCATGCTTTTATTAATGATATGACATTGTTTAAAAATCAAGCAAAAAAAATTACACCATCTAGCCCGCCAACGCACTTTAGTCTCCCACTAAAGGGAACCATGTGGGGATGCGAAGGAGCGCATGGGTTGACTTAAGGTTCCGTGATTGCTGAGAGAGTGTAAGGGGGAGAGGCCACAGCTTCTTACTCAGCCCCTTACACAGGCCCGAACGCATTAGCGCGTGCCAATGCGTTCTGACTAGGATACAACCCATTGGTTCATCGCGAGTCTGCAGAATCTCGTTCCCCGATGCCATCACATGATTGCTGAGAGAGCGTAAGGGGGAGAGGCCACAGCGTCTTACCCAGCCCCTCACACAGGCCCGAACGCGCTAGCGCATGCCAGCACACCTGGTTCCCGAGCGGACCGTCGCCAATGGATGGACACAGCCCCGAGCAAAAGCTGCTTCGCATCTAAAAAATCAAATTGGGACCCTAGCACTCAGCAGCATGAAAGGGCAGAGCCTTTTAGGGGGTATTTACCGCAAGAGCGATTACAAACCCGGATGTGCTGGTGGAAGGAATTACACAAAAGTGCTTCTGGATGAAGATCTATGGATAAAGTGTATTTTAGGAAAAGTGTCAACACGTTCCCACCGTTCACGTGCTCTTCCATGGACGCAAAGCAGGGAAAATTCAATACTGTTGTACATATGTACTGCTAGCATTCCCAGATTCCATTCTGCAATGTCCAGAAATGGAAGTAACAGATATTTTAGTGGCACGCGTTTAGTTTTTACTGAACGTTTTTACTGAACATTGCTTTAATTACGTGCTGCGCGACGGAT